>NC_047668.1:76450339-76791589 GCF_011762505.2 Arvicanthis niloticus | reverse complement strand
TAACCAGAGCTCCCAGGGTTTAAAACCACCAGCCTGGGAGCACATAGGGAGGGACCCATGGCTCCAGCTGTATATGTAGGGGAGGATGGCCTTGTCTGGCATAGGTGGAAGAGGAGATACTTGTTACCATGAAGTCTGGAGGCTGAGTGTGGGGGAAATTTAAGGGTGGGGAGATGGGAGTGGTGTGGTGGGTGGGGTCACATCTTCATAGAAGCAGGAGGAGGCGGATGGTATAGGAAGTTCATAGGCAGGGGATGGGAAATGGGGTAAGGGAGTAACATGTGAAATGTAAATAAAATATCCAAAAAAATTAAAGAAAAAAAAGTTCAGAATCCCCTCAACCACCTAGTGAGTTCAAGGCCAATCTAGAATCTATGATATCTTCTCCCCAAAGCAAAATAAAGTAAAATCACATAAAGCATAAACAGGCAAGCTTCTCTATAGGATCACATAGCCCTTGTATCAACTAAAGTATTTCTTTCCACTTCTTAGTTTGCATTATTACATTGAACTTAAATAGCAGAACAAATACTGTGAACTTGGATAAATGGGTAACTATCTCTGGAGCATTAATGTACTTTGGTACCATAACATGGAAGGAATCTAGCAACACTTCACCATATCAATATGTTTTTCCTCTAGTTCTTGCTTGGTGAAGCTCCATTTTCAAGCATTTGGAAGCAAAGTCAACATTCTTAAGTGATTGTATACAGGCCTGTGTCTACTTTTGGCTTAGTTATTTTTCACTTTGGATAAGTGATATATGATTTATAGTCTCAAAGAATCATACCCTTTATGAAACCTTTAGACATTGGTGATATCAGTTTTATTTTTTATCTCCTGGGAAATGGATACACATATTATCCTAAAAAATATCCAAAAGAAAGGCCATGTCAATGTATAGACCAATAGAATATCTAAAGACTGATAGAAGGATTTAGATTGGTTTCTAGAACCAACTTTTTTTCTGAAGTGATAGAACCAACCTGATTTTCAAAACCAGGGCTCCCTGTATACAAAACTACTCAATTTGCCACTGTCTTATCAGCACTATGATTCTACCTTTCCCCAAGACTGATGTTTTAGGCCAGAAACATTTATCTATAAGGAATAATAAAAGAAAGCATCTTACAAATAAATCTCTACATATTTACATGTACATAATAGTTACACCTATTATCAACCTAATTTTTCCATGCAGCCACAATTCAAGGTGTCAAAATTGCTAAGAGTTCTGACAGGATTTTCATGTTCACTAACTGTAAATTGCCCTTCATTTCTTTACCATAAATTTAGAATGCTCATTTGTTTAAAACTTTATTTCAAATCCCTCTTAAATACTGAATTCCTTCCTTCTTTCTTTCTTTCTTTCTTTCTTTCTTTCTTTCTTTCTTTCTTTCTTTCTTTCTTTCTTTCTTTCTTACATGATTACAAAATAGAAGCAAGGGACAAATATCTTTCCATGTCTGTTCACTCTGACCTTCCTTCAGTCACAGTATTTTCCTTATATTCCACCAAGGTCATTTCCTTTAGATTTCCTCTGGAGTCCATATACCCACATAAGATTCTTTTTATTCAATGACCATAACCTGATTAAGGCAATATTAATTTCTGTCTAACAGTTCATTCCCTTCAGCACACAAAGCTGTTCTTGCAATTTCCGTGCTGGAATGAAACCTTCAGGCTTTTGCTTTGCTTGCCTTGCTCTATAGTCCTGCTGCCTTTCTCAATAGAATTTCATGTTTTAAATATATTTTTTAAATCAGCATCCAAATTAACTTTGTCTTTCTGTGTTTTCACACCTTCCTGTGTTGGTTGATTCTGTCGGCTGCTCTTGTTTATCTTCTGTCCCCAGTAGTACCTTTTCATCTTCATATCTTATTTATTCTAGTACCCATCTCATCTCATGACCCATATCATACTGCCACAGAAATACTAAATGCCAGTACCTATTCTGGTAAGTTCATAAATCAATTAATTGTTACAGATACTCATTTTACATAGTGCATCAGCAACTCCCATTTCACACTTCACCAAATTTTTGTCATTTTGTGATCTTTCAGCACAAGTCAGATGTAATTTAACATTTCTTTCTTGAAACATCTTTATATCTTTTATGATATAAATCATGTGTTTTTTTCCCTCTTTAAACAAGTGTTTTCAGCTTGTTTCACTTCCATGGCCTAATTTCCAAAGTGAGAACAAACCAGGCCTCTCACCTTTCATTTGTGATATTCCACCTCCGTACTTAGTTTTCTCTGAGGCAATTTTGAGTATAGACAGGCAGAATGAATATGGGAACTCTTTCCTGTAGCTATTATCTACATCTAATTATTTTACTCATATTATTCATTACATAGATTTTAGCATGTAGCATTTCATTCTTTATTCCAGGGTATTTGTATAGCATAAAATATACATGACTGCACAATATAATTATAAGATGGACGATAAAGTAGTGAGTCACTTCTACTTCAGATAATAGGATACCATAGTATAGCTACAATAGTGATAGTAATATGTTTGAGAGCAGAAAAAATACAAATTTGTTTTAAAAGGAAGAAAGAAATAAAACAGCAACCTTGAACCCCGTCAAACTATATCCATAGCCCATTCCATATAATGGAGTAAGTTTATCTTCCCCTAAATGACTGCGTACTTTAGGCAGGTTCTACTCAGTCAAATTTTGGTCATGTCCAGATACAAGAACCAGAAGGACCAATTCAGGCTAGACTGGTTTGGGTTGTATGCGCAGTAAGGCAAAACAGTATCTCCAAGTGAGCTTTTGGAGAAAATTATCATCTTAAGCCTACACACATAATTGTGCATACACTTGATTAATCTTAGACACATTATGAGAAGGAAATGTGTAGTAGAGAAAGAGTTACAGAATTTAATCTGTTAATCAAAATAGAGAACCATACAAGCCTAATATTCTTTTCAACTTGTGGTAATCTTCTGAAGGTTGTGACTCTTCATTATATATAGCTCCTCATGTTGTGGCAACCATCAACCACAAAATTATTTTCTTTCTACTATATAACTGTAATTTTGCTACTGTTATGAATTGTAATATATATATATATATATATATATATATATATATATATACCATATTCAAGATATCTGATATGTGACCCCTATGATAGAATATTTTGACCCCCAAAGGAATCATGACCCACTGTTTGAGAACCACTGCTTTAGATTCCATGAGAAGGAGCCTTCACATCCATCTGGAGCCCTTGAGTCTTCTGCTCAACTGACCCACTGTCAATCTTGATTGGATAAATATGAGTGTGTTCTATTGCCTTGTTTTGTCTATGTGGTCTTACTCTCCTAATGTAGGCATATATGTATCCCTACAATGTTTTTTTTAACAAACAGGACATGTCCCACTTTTAGCCCAAGAATTATAGTTTAGTGACTCCTATTTTAATAAAAGGTGAATCTACCTCAGCTCCAGATCTAGCTAAACCATTTTTAAAAGTGGCTAATCTTGAGGATGGCTTGTTTAAATTGTTTGAAGCAAACTAATTTTATATAAAGAGGAGTTCAGATGAAAACCACATTTGTCTCTGCGGGCAAGGATTATGTATGCCACAGAGGAAAAGGACAAAAGCATCAATAACTGAACAAACACACATAGGAAATGGTTGGAGGCATAGGCAGGAGGAAACACTTAAGTTCATGTTCAGTAATAACTGGAAGGAGCACAACTTTGCCAACAAGGATCAAAGTACTGTGCTTGTATTTTCTTGTATTAGGTTATATTAATATTTCTTCTCTCAAAAGAAGCCAACAATGAAAGGGTAGCAGCTCAAATATAAAGCTTGCAGTTTCAAAGAAAATAAGAAGTTTTAACATTTTAACTTGTCTTCTGCATTAGTTCCACTTAGAACAGTTTATATCTGGCTTGCTAAGCTCCTCAAGGATTCTCCTCTATGCTTATTCATCTACTTTCTTGGCTGGTGTCTTAGTTAGAATTTTATTGCTGGGAAGAGACACCATGATCAAGGCAATTTTTATTAAGACAAACATTTAATTGGGGCTGGCTTACATTTTCAGAAGCTCAATCTATTATCATCATGGTGGGAAGCATAGCATCATGAAGGCAGCCATGATGCTTCAGGAGCCAAGAGCACTACATCTTGATCTGAAGGCAGTCAGGAGGGGACTATCTTCTCCAGGCAGCCAGAAGGAGGCTATCATATATTTGGGGCAGGGCCTGGGCATACGAGGACACCTCAAAGGCTTCTGCCACAGTGACATACTTTCTTCAACAAGGCCACAACTCCTAATAGTGTCACTCTCAATGGGCCAAGCTTATTCAAACCACCACAATGGGGTACATCGTATTATGGCTTAAACATGAAATATCTACCACAGATAAGACTGATGTGTTGAACAGTTGGTGCTATGGAAGAAGTTCTGGAAACATAGGAGCTGGGGCATAGAAAGAAACAGACCACTGGGGGAGGTGCCTTTGAAGGTTCCAACTGGTCCTTACCCTAGTCTCCTCACTTCTCTCTTCACACTGTCTAATATGAGGTAAACATCTTCCCATGTATGTTTCTCTTCCCTGATGTTCAGTCTAAGTGAATGAAGTCAAACAATCAGGTGATGAATTCTCCCCACCCCTGAACCCATGAGCCTAGATAAATTCTTCCTTCTGTGAATTGTTTTTCCAAGGTGTTTGGTCCCAGTGATGAAGAGGTGAGTAACCACACCTCTTCTCAGAACAGGGCAGCTAGTCTCCACATCACAGGTTGTTTTTACCAGTTCTGATGCTTTAATCATGTAAAGGAGATTTAATATTTCTTTGTGCTAGTTTTATATTACTGGTGTTTCTGGCAAGGTTTTTATTCATTTCCCCTGAGACACTTTAAAGACATTCAGGCAAACTGCTTTTAGCTACATGTGACTGATATAGGAAATGGCTTTTCCCCCACAAAATACTTAAGAACTACATCTTCTAGTTTCAAGGAGCATTTATTCTCATTTTACTTCTATACCTTCCTTTGGTATTCTATTTTAGAATTTGAGTCTTTATTCCTAGCATTGAAAATTGGCTTCTGTAGGTGAAATACATTTGAAACTTTAAGTTCTAGCAAAGTCTTTTGGAGAAAGTAGTGGAAGTCAACAAGGGTGAGTAACATGGACCTTGTAAAAACATACTTTAACCCTGTTTCAGCATGGGCTCTCAGCTTCTCTTTCCAATGCAGCAGTTGAATAGTACCTTTGTGACACCTGATATCTAAGCAAGTCCATACTTTATTATTGTCATTTAATGAATAGGTAATCTAGCTCAGGTGAGGTACTCAACAATATATTGGAAGTGTAACAATCGCCATTTACTTGCAGGCTCACACTTGTGTGTGAACACTGTTTATCAATGTGTTATCTCTTAGCAGCCATCTCTTGGCACTTCTATCATTCATGGCTGGTATTATCCATTTGATCACAGTTTAAGAGGGGAGGCCAAAACAGAAATCACTTGAAATGTTACAATATTTGAACACTTTCAACTCTGCAGTTCTGCCACAACTTCATGCTCATAATCTCTTACTAATCTAAACTCATTCTTTTTTCCCCCATTATAAAATGAGAACACAGCTTTGAATTGTGAACTCAAGACATTCTGCAATCTCCTTGAATTGCAAGCTAGAAAATAACAAATCTTATTTAATTAACAAAAGAATGAGATAGAGATGAGAAACATCGTGTTAAGACACAGTAAGAATTGATTGGAGCTGTGTTTTTAGCTGTAAATTTGTTGAGTATTCTATGCCTCTGAGACAGGCAACATTAATTACTCTATTTCCTTAGAAGATTCTGTGGGGTTTTTTTCTTTAAAAAAAAATAAGCTCCAAGAAAGTAGGAAAGCATCTGTGGGTGCATTCTTTTGCACCATTAAAATAATTTTATTGAACTCCATTCATGTGCATACTTAAAATTTAAATCTAAAGGATCTTATGGGCCTGTTTTCATTAAATATTATGTATTATTTTATATGGCAATACTCATAAAAGAGGAATGTGGAACACAATTAAGAAAAATAAGTGCAGCATATCTCAGCCTCTACGTGATCTTCCTTTCCTATATGTCTTTTCCGACTCCTTCCTTATAGGCACAGCCAATAGTCTATAGTGACTTCAGATTTCAAAGCAGTTTTTTTTTTTTTCATTGTCAAAATTCATTATATTTCAAAAGCCTAAAAACAGTTTGGTTTCTACACAAGCATCAGCTCTCTGTATCTCGCATTCATTCCTGTTTATAGGAATCACTATCCCATGATCAGCCTGTTTCTGCAGCCTGTTACCTTAATTAACAATTTTCTCTATCAATTTGTTTAGATTTGATGTTTTATTTTTTTCTAACTGATATAGGCTCCAGGTTTAAAGTAATTCACAATAATCACAAATGCTTCTAAGCTATAGGGTTCATTATTTTGGTCAGGATGTCATTCTTAGATGTCTTTTTTTTCTGGGTGTATATATAAACACACTGTGTTAACTTTCCCCCTTACATGACTGACCACTCAACCTAATCTCCATTCTTCTTGCTTTTTCTCACTCCACACAAGAAATGCAGGCTTTCCTTCAGGTTTGCTGCTTCAATTCATTGCCATTTTCTTCCTACATGCTCCTGCTTAAATGCTCCAGATATTCTCATGGTTACAAGCATCTTCATCAGGCACTGCCAGGTCAGCATCCACTAAGAACTGGAATCCTTTATTGTGAACATGTTGTCTACCATGTTCCTATAGTTGATTATCTCCCCAAATGAATTTATTACCCTTTCCTCTAGATGATCTCATTTTTTCTTAATTGTACCCCCACTTTCTTAGGTACCCAGGCTCAAAATTTGGCACCAACTTTAAGTTTTCAAAGCAGCTAATAAACTATTAATTTTTAACATTGCATTTACCTTAAGATCGATTTTCTCACCTCTAATCATCCTTAATGCCACTGAGTGATTATATTTGGGAAAACACTCTAGTTAAATGATTAATAGAACTCATTACTTATAGCTGTATTTACTAAAGAATACTTTTATTAACATAGGTTTAAAGTAATTTCAAATTTTAGCACTTATATATCTTGTGATAAGGGGTATAAATGATTTATCAATTTATCAATCCATTCCATGATTTTATGGGTAATATTACATAGTATGGAAATAAGATTTAGTTTGTTTAATAAATAAATCTGAAGAAAGCTGATGACTCAAAATAGGTGATGTGGGCCCTGAATGAGATCTATGTGATTTAGCATTTTCTGATATTTTTAACCATTTATTCTTTTAAATTAATTATTTTACTTTAAATCCAGACATCAGTTTTATTTCCCTCCTCTCTTCCCAGCCTTTCTCACTCACCTCCCCTCCAATGCCCCATCTGCTCTTCTTTTATTCTTAAGAAAAGGTAAGGACTCACATGGATATCAACTGGCCTTGTCCGATGAAGTTACAAGAAAACCAGGCTCATCCTCTCCTATTCAGACTAGAAGAAGTAGCTCAATAGGAGGAAAGGATCCCAACAGCAGGCACCAGAATCAGAGGCAGCTCTTACTCCTGCTGTTAATAGTCCCACATGAAGACTCAGCTATACATCAGTTACATATGTGCAGAGGGCCTAGGTCTGTCCCATCCATGCTCTCTGGTTGGCGGTTCAGTCTCATGAGCCAGGTTAGTTGCTTCTGTAGGCTTTCTTATGGTGTACTTGACCCTCTGGTTCCCACAATGCTTCCTGCCCTTCTCTCGCAGTATTCCTCAATTCTGCCTAATGTTCAGCTTTAGGTCTCTACATCTGTGTCCAGTAGCTGCTGAATGAAGTTTTTCAGAAGACAGCTATACAAGGTTTCTGTCTGTACGCACAGCATAGTGTCAGTGGTGGGCTTTTTTCATGGCATGGGTCTCAAGATGTACAAGTCATTTGCTGGGCATCCCCTTAATTTCTGCTCCATCTTTACCCTATGTAAATCTTATAGGTAGGACATACTGCAGGTTGAAAGTTTTGTAGATAGATCTCTCCATTGGAAGTCTTGTCTGGTTAAAGAAGAAGGCTGGTTCAGATTCCATATTCTCCATTGCTAGGGGTCTTAACTAGAATCACTCTTATAGATTCCTGGGAGTTTCCATTGCCTTAGGCTTCTAGTTAGTCCCAGAGATGCCACCACCCCATTCCAATTGACTCTCCCAGTAATTTTTCCCTCTGTTCTCTCAGTGCCTGATTCCTCCTTTTCCCATCCTCACTCCCACCCCTTCCACCCAGGATGTACATTATATTTTCCTTTCTCATAAATCTCTCCTTAAGCCCTCCTGCTTACTTAGCTTCTTTGAGTCTGTGGACTGTACAATTGTTATCCTGTACTTTATGACGATGTGTATCCACTTATGAGTACATACCATGTTTATCTTTCTTTGTCTAGTAACATCACTCAGGATGATTTTTCCTTAGTTTCAATCATTTGTCTGAGAATTTTATAGTATTACTGGTTTTAATGACTGAGTAGTACCCCACTGTGTAAATGTACTACATTAAATATCTATTCTTCAGTTGAGGGACATCTAGGTTGTTTCTAGTTTCTGGTAATTGCAAATAAAGCTGGTAAGAACATAGTTAAGCAACTGTGCTTGTATTATGGTGAACCATTCTTGGGTTACATGCCCAGGAGTGGTATAGCTGGGTCTTGAGATATATCCAGTTCCAATTTTCTGAGAACCTGCCAAATTGATTGCCAGAGTAATTGTACGAGTTTCTTCTCCCAAAGGGAGTTCCCCTTGCTTCAGATTTTTTCCAGTATGAACTGTTTCTTCTGGGTTAAAAACTTTGAGATGGGCCGGTGATCCCATTTCTTAATGGGGAACCATGCATATCTACATGCGTCTAACCCCCCTTTCTCTGCACATTTCAGCTAAAGTCATCCCAGTTGGGTCTTGGAAGCCTCTCCTTTCCCATGTCTAGCATTGCATCCCTTTGTGTTTTTTTCAATGTTTCTATTTCCATTTTTAGATACTGTATAGTTTTGTTCAATTCATTCACCTGTTTGAATATTTTCCTGTATTTCTGTATTTTGTATTTCCTGTATTTATGTGTTCCCTCTTTAAGGGCTTCTACTTGTTTATCTTTGTTCTCCTGTGTCTTAGGTAGGATTTTACTGCTCTGAATGGACACCATGACCAAGGCAATTCTTATAAAGGACAACATTTGATTGTGCTGGTCTACAGGTTCAGAGGTTCAACCCATCATCACCAAGGTGAGAGTCAGGCAGCATTGAGGCTGGAATGATGCAGGCAGAGCTGAGAGTTCTACATCTTCATCT
The DNA here is from genome assembly GCF_011762505.2 of Arvicanthis niloticus. Classification (NCBI taxonomy): domain Eukaryota; kingdom Metazoa; phylum Chordata; class Mammalia; order Rodentia; family Muridae; genus Arvicanthis; species Arvicanthis niloticus. The sequence goes on along the minus strand of NC_047668.1, from coordinate 76,782,266 downwards.
GAAGGCAGCTAGTGAAAGAGTGACTTCCAGGCAGCTAGGGTGAGGGTCTTAAGCCTAAGTCTACAGTGACACACCTACTCCAACAAGGCCACAACTCCTAATAGTGCCATTCCCTGGGTCAAGCATATATAAGCTACCACATCCTGTATTTCTTTAAGGGAGTTATTTATGTCTTTCTTAACATCCCCTATCATCGTCATGAGATGAGAATTTAGATCTGAATCTTGCTTTATAGATGTGTTGGAGTATCCAGGCCTTGCTGTGGTGGGAACAATTAATTCTGATGTTGCCAAGAACTACTGGTTTTTGTTGCTTATGTTCTTGTGCTTGCCTCTTGCCTCTGGTTACCACTAGTGTTAACTGGCCTTGCTGTTTCTGACTAAAGCCGGACTCTCCTGTGAGCCTGTCAGCCTGTGATCCTGTGATCCTGGTTGTGTCAGAATACCTGGGCAGTCGAGCTGCAACTAGGATGTGGGCTGAGTGGGCTGGGATCCAGAACAGAGGCTCTGCACAGGTACACACTGGAAGGAGCATGGGCCTCTGGCTGGATGTGGTATCTTACTTTCTGAATCTTATTTGCATTACATTTTCACAAGTTCTAAGTTCTATTAAGGATTCTTGGATAACTAGTTCATTAGAGTTGAAATGTTTCTCCCTTGAAATACGTTAATATTTATTATCATCTCCACATATATCTGATACTCATGTGAGCATGCTCAGCTATAAAAGGGTTAATTGCCTAAATGCACTCTCTATGCATTATTATAAGATCTTTACAAAGAAGAATAGTTATTTATATATGCAAATCCAATAGCATCTCATATAAATTTTAATAACAAACTCTTGGCTTGAAGACTTCAGTGGTTATAAGTGTCAAGTAATCATTGTTTTTATGAACACTCAGTGTTATTCTTAATGAAAGTCAAAAACAATTTGCCTAACATTGTTTTGGAAGCAAAAAATGTTGATAGCTAACTGCAAAATAACTGATTTGGGTGTGCAGAGTTTTATGGTGAACTTATTTATGCTACTTAATTTGGAAAGAAACAGTAGTATCAGTATCTATTTTCCTAATGAAGAAAAACAAACATATGTAGACAACACACACACACATGCACACACACACATGAATCAGTGATTGTTTTGTATTTACATAGGTTTAGCATGTTTCATACAAAGTAGTTCAATAATTTTTTTTCTCATGGAAATATATGTGTTATTTTACATTTCTAGATCAGCTAAAAAGAGGCAGATAAAAGTGAGTCATTTTTAAAGGTATGTGGATTTGCAGCAAGAGGCTTTAATATAGATCTACTTGTATATACAGTACGGTGTTCATTTAAGATAAAAATGATAGAAAATGTCACTGCAACACTAGTAATCCTCTTCCAGAAGTTCTAATAAGCACATTCTCTGCTCAATACTTTTGTGGTTGACATGGACCACCATGAGTGGGCCACTCCTGATGGAGATGAGACCTAAAAGTGGAGATCTGATTCCTCATGAATTCTCTCTAAATAAAAATTCCTATTAAAATAAAATTAAAGTTTTCAAAATTCAACATCCATATTGTTTAGAAGAATTTCAAATGAAAATATCCAATATAGTTTTCTGCTGTCAAATATTCTACATTAACAAAATCCTGTGTTTTGATGTTTACTTTTTCTTTTAGTAACTTTTTCTATTATGGCTCATCATATATTCTAAGTATGATAGCAAAATAAAAGTATAAAGATTTTGCTTTTTTGACTTGGATGAAGAAAATTTAATTTTAGAAATAACATAAAATATTGCAATATAATTAAATCAATGGTAAAACTAATATTTCTTTGAAACATGATATTGAATCTATGCTAAGTTTAGGGCAAAAGAAGTAAAATAGACAAAGCCATTCCATATTGGAAATTCTGATTAAAAACAGTGATATGGAGCACACATAAAAGTCATTTATTGAATTAATGAGCAATTAATATTCATTTGTAAAATATGGTTTATGAAGAGTATATGTTGTATTCTTTTCAAAAAATAAATGGAATACTTTCATAACTTTTGATAAATGTATTGTTTATCCTAAACCTTTCACACACAAGTAAATAATCCCTGTGAATTTTAACTAAAAGGTATTCTTTCATTATAGCTCTTGTGTGACAGATAAAACATGTATTTCATCCAACTTGCCTTGCTTTCCCAAGCTGGCAGCTTATTGTGGCCCTTTTCTCCTGCACTCGTTTATTGCCAAAGTTGTATTTTTTAAGGTAGGCTTCTTCCACATACTCACACTATTAAAATCACACACACACACACACACACACACACACACACACACAAATGTGTGCAAATATATAAAGATTTTTCTCAGCTTATATAGTAAAATAGAAGTTTTTTAGCTTGGCAATGCAATTAAATGCATCATACTAGATTTTCTTTTTTTCGTTATGCTGCCCCTTAATCCTTGAATGTGATCTGTATTTTTGCACTTTCTATATATGATGATTCTGCCTTGAAAATCTTTTTCCTCTTTACTTTCACACTGTCAATTCAAAATTGTCTAAAGCTTTATCGTATTCTCAAAGATGTATTTTAAATGTTTTCCTTTCACAAATCCTTCCATGCTTTTGAAATGAGGCACTCTCTTTCTCTCTATATGTATGTATGTATGTATGTATGTATGTATGTATGTATATAAAGGAAGTCAGTTTCTATAGAGAGAGGTTGACTGTAGGAGAACAAAGAAGGCAAAGTACTTTCCCTTTCTTTCAAAACCCATGGCCACGTTCCTAGACATAAAGGATTGCATTCAGTGCACTGTGCTACCATGTATCTTAGGTGTTGCTTCTCTGAGGTTTATGTACTATATCATCATACATTGTAAGTCTACTTCTTAATTTATACAATGTGTCTGTTTGTCTTTTGATAATGTTCTCATGAATCCTTAAGAATTTCAACCCTCATATTAGTAGTCTTTACTCCTATTCTAAGAAATGTTATTCTATCAACTCCTTATCAAGAATATTTATAGAATAGCATGTGAATATTTTCAATACAAAATATAAACATATGTGTATGTATATGTAATACATATGCTTGCATTAGAAGACATTATGATGAATAACATAAATCATGATATATCTACAACATATTCAAATGAATTACAACTTTCTAAAGTATTAAATTTAGAACAATTACAATTCTATCTTTTGAAAGAAACAGAATAATTGTTGGGTAATATGCTTCTGTACAAATTTTGGAGAAAAAGGTTCCAAAAATAAGGGCCGTAAGTTTTCTTATTGTTGCACCGAAGCATTAAGTACAGACCTTGCTAGGTCACAAATCTAAATTCATCTCTGTTTCTGAAAAAAAAAAAGAATCCCTCCAAGAATCCTAATCAAATTTTGTCAAAATATCAGTTCTATTTAGAATGGGAAGTACATGGAAAATTTCCCTAAAGGTACTTTAACTTATTTTCTTGATTTTATATGCTTTTATGCCCTGTGATATATTTTCACAAACTATCTTTCTCAAAGCACAATGTTCATATTATTGATTTTATTTGCAAATATCTTTATTTTTGCTGCATTTGCTCATTATGTTGTCTGCTTCAAATTCTTCTCTTGTTATTTCTTCCTGTTTTTACCACTGCTACACTACAGACATTTCAGTAGCCCAACTCTATGACATATGTATTATTTAGAACAAGACAAAAACTTAAAGATAAGCATTTTTTGTTTTTTTTTAAAGCATTGGTATCTTTATTATGGCATAAAGCAATACTTTGTATAATAATTCATTTTAATGTAAAAACATTTTATATAAAGTTTCAGAGAAACAACTACATAGCTGGAACATAAAAACAGGTTGTAATTGCAAAGTCCAAAGTTACTTGATAAAGTGGAAAATGCTTTCTCTGTAGAAAATAGTAAAAAGGATAACATTTCCCAATAAGCCCATTTAAACCAAGTAATAGTTGAATTATACATATATTGTTTAGTTTCTGCGATCAAAAGAAACGTCTCATTTGTTTGAAAAGTCATGTTTTATTTAAATTGTGTCAACTGAAATTCTTCCGTTCTTCTGTTTCACTGTTTGGTTTATGCCAGATCCATTTTGAACTAATGAGTTACCCTATAGAAAAATGGTCTGGCAAAAAGATAAACATTTTAATCCCTAAATTTTTGCTTACTAACACTGCTAATTTTAGCAACTCACTTAACTACAGTTTCTTCATTTTCAAGGATGGAGTAAGACAAGAATTGAGAGCCAGAAATGAAAGTCTGTCAGAGATGGATTTGAAGGAATCACAGTCCTCAGCCAGTCCAGTTTGTATCCTCCAATTTTCACACGCCTTTTACAGTTTATATGAGGGACCACTCCAGGGTTACTGTGATGGTAAAACAAATACAACGGACACAAGATAAAGAGTTGAACTACAGACAATGGCATGAGAGAATTGGGCATTAGAATTGAGGTTTAGAAGAAGAAAGAGATTTCATGTTAAAGACAATTGAAATAGAGGAAACAAAGATGGCAGAGGCAGTGCTTAGATTTATTTTTAAATTGTAGAGTAAGTGTTGTTTTTCTAGTGTTTGAGAAAAATAAGAGGTAAATTATTTCAAAATTATTTTTGGCAAAGAAGCCAACTGGAAACCGATCCTGTTGGCCAATGCTGAAGTGTTTGAGTCTCAAGATGAATAATGATAAGGATAAATTATAACCCACAGAGAAAAGTCAGTATTGATGAGTTCACAATTTGATAAATATGTAACCAAACAAATACATAAATTATGGATCTTGCCTTTAGCATCATTGTTCTGCTTTAGAAGAGTCTCAATGGATGCAGAAAATAAACAAATTCTAAAATTTGTGAGCAGAAATTTGATTATATGCAGAATACTTACAGGGCTAGGAAGATAAACTTGGTTGTTAAAATATTTGCTGGACTAGCCAGAGAACCTGAGCTTCAGCTCCAGAACTCATTCAAAAAATTCTGGTTGTTATAGCCCCAATTATAATCCCAGCAATAGGGAGGCAACAATAGACAGAACACTGGCACTCACTGGCTCTTTCCAATTTAGCCAAATTGTAGAGCTTCGTGTTCTATGAGAGCCTTTCTTTCAAAAACCAAGGTGGATAGCACCTGAGAAAGACACTTGAGTTTGACATATGACCTACATTATGATCATGCATATGCACACATGAACACAAATGAAGAAGAAAGTAATGAGACATTACTTGACACCCATTAATATTAATTTTAGAGAGTAACTGTTGACTTTATCCCTCTAAATTCCAACAGATGCTGTCTTAACCTAAGGCCCTCCAGCAGTTGCTCTTTTCATTACTGTGGCAGAATACTTTGCAGAAATAAATGAAGTGGGGAAGGATAGTTTTGGTCCATGATTCAGGAGGTAGCTATCCAGTTTGGTGGGAAAGGTATGGTGTGGGAAAATTTGGTGGCTGTAACAGAAGAAGCATGAGATACCTGGTTATATCACTTCCTCCAGACACCAGAAAAGAGCTGAGCTAAAAACCTCAAGGCTCACCTCAGCTAAGTCTTTCTCTATCTAATTCCCACATTTTAAATTGATCACAAATTTTCCAACAGTGCCACCAGCTGGGGACAAAGTGTTCAGACTTATGTGGGCCATTAAAACCATAGTGGGCTCATTATTAGCATCACTAAAACAGGGCAACTTGACATATACTTCCTGATATGATATACTAAGGAGGATCAACCACCAATATTTTATTCTTGCTAAAAATATAAGTATTCAAACTAACATTGTGAAAGCAATAGAAATCTTTATCTGGAGGATGTTCTATAGAATAGTTACCTAATATTTTTCAAAAACAATGCCCAAGGTTATGAAAGACATGGAGACTATAAGAATCTTAGAAAAGATACAGACTAACCAAGCATTGCACGTGAATGACTATGTCATCCTGAATAAGAAGCTTGAATTCAAAATAGATAGATAGATAGATAGATAGATAGATAGATAGATAGATAGAGCCAAACAAACATGTATGGGAAATGGTGGAAACCAATCAAACACTCATTTAATCAAGAACATTGGACCAATGGAAACTTAATTTTGATCATTTAACACATGTTATTTAAAGTATTAACATTAGCGTTGTCTTTCTAAAAGCTGTACAAGGCAGGAGCTATACTGTTTTGGACTCATGATGGAGTATGTGAGCCAAATTCATTGTGTCAAATCTCACAGGCTCAGGTTTACCAAGAACCTCCTAATGTTTAAACTTCAGGGTGGTTCTCTCATTTAACTGGACTCTTTCAGAGTTCTAAAGTTAATTTTGTTTTCATGTTTTTTTTTTCACAAAATAAACATGCTTCTTATATTGTATAAACTTCAAATCCTATCAAATATGGTAAAGCCAATTCTAGGATGGGTTCCTCACTGTCATGTAAAGAAAACAGCTGGAATATGGGTTAAAGTCATTGACTTACTTGTATTTAAGAGCAAGTGTCATGTAGTATGACCAGTTATGAAATTTCCAAGGTGTAAATGGGGTTAAAACACTGAAGCTCACTTATATTGGAGATGTTATTCCAAAGGTCCTCCTGATAGGGGATCCAAGAAACATATTTTTTAAATTATAACATAGGCTTTTGTTTGTTTGTTTATAATCTATTTATGCATTTCCACCCAAATGCTGCCCCCTCCCATCTGAGCTATAAACTAAAGGAAACCAAGGAACTTACCTATTTAGTGATATCACTAACAGTGTAACAATGAAACACCTATCTCTATTTGTCTGGATGTTTTTCCAGCAAGTGGGAGAACATGAAAATGGGGAATAAAAAAGGACTTGAAAATTAAAGGGCAGGATTCTAATTAGGGGCCAATGGTAGTGTTCTATTTCAAATGAAATGAAGTGTTAAACAGTAAGGACCATTCCAGTGTAAATAAAAGAAAGATGTGATTTCCTGAATGTGTTATGATTTCCACACTCCTTTGAGTCACCAGAATATCAATCAGAATAATACATCAATTCTAGATTGCTCTCAGACACAGAACTTTGAATATGAGTTTTGATTTGACTGGTGCAAGTATGGGGAATCTGAGACCCAATATTCAGGCAAATACCCCAGAGTAAGGGCTGAGTGATAAAGGCACTTCTGTTCAAAGTACATACACTTTCTATTGACTTACTTAGCGATCAAAAAACACTCAACTTCAGTCCTGGACTTCAGTCATTCAACAGTTTTTAAATTATGTAATATTAAAAGGACAACAAAATAATAACGCACGCATATGTAAATAGTGTTTATGGTGTTGTTCTGTAAGGTAGACACTCTTTTAAATGTTCAATTATTCTCTTAAAGTGACTTCATTTTTTTTTCATAATACATATCAATGTTTGAATACAAAGATGTGAAGACGAACAGGAGAGTTTGGTGTTAGTGGGACAATGGTTGGTTTTTAGGATCTCAAGAATTAATAAAATGAATTTGGAGAAAGTGGAGATTGTAGCATATATTAGGTTATATGTTGTGATTAACTGATTTATTGTAGATAAACTGTAAACTTCTTAGAGATAAGAGTACAGCCTTGATATCTACTTAGGCATCAAAATATTTAACACAAAGACATGGTTAATAGAAGTATGAGCATGCCACCTACTGACCTTGCAATGGCAGATTCAGAGATAAAATAATGGGACTACTAGTAAAGGCCCAATTCTACATCCTAATGCTGTCTACTCACAGTAATTATTTCTTGCATGTCAAAAATACGTGTGAGAAAATTGAATTTCTCTCTCATGCTTATTTCCTTTAAACTAAAAGGCAGACATTAAGGTACCAGGATTTTCCTAGAATGAATGTACTGGAGCCTGCTTTGTACATTTTCCTATCTGCCCTTCCTTCAAACTGAAATTTTTACATGTCACAGTTCAGCCTTGAGAGATGATGTCAAGTAATAGGTCCTGACAGGAGCTGGTTACCATAAAAATGCTGACAGATACTTCTAGCCCTGCTGTTGTATGTCATTAATGAAGCAGAATCAGTAATGAAGAAAAAAATGTTACATACAATCTCTTCTCCACACTCCAGCAGAAGGCAAATGTGTAGGTCTATTTTTCAGTAAGCCCAGCTCATCATCAAGGAAGTCCATCGATGGTAAAAGGTGTCAGAATTCTTCATATTCACCACTGAAGCAAGACCTGCCTGAGGTCCTACTGAATAATTCAGTGTCTATCCTTCTGGGTGCAACTAGCTTCCAATAGAAATACCCAGGAGAAAGTACTGGGAAGTCATGCTATTGATTTCCTTAATGCCTTAGACAAGCATCATACAAAGTGGACATTATAATGCTTAGTCTTCTCAGCCTACTGAAACTTTGTCTTTAGATAAAAAGTATTCTCATTACTTCATTACTCCATCTTTTCTAAATAGACACATCTAAGTACAAAAACCACCTAGATTTTTCAACCACTTTCAGTAAGTTGAAAATAACAAAAACACGTGTTACTTAATTTTTTTTCAAAGAGCCATTTAAAAATTACTTGTTCTATGTATTATATAATGAAGAGAATTTATTATACTGTGTTATAATCTACTGCAGCTTGATTTAACTTAATATTCTGACAATTATTAAAGCAATATGAAATTGCACAGTAAAAGTCAAATTTGATTTATAGCAACTTTTTTAAAATAAACAATTCTGTGAAATTATAGAACAGCTCAAAAAATCTTTTATGCATGTTCAGAAATCAAAATCAGACAACTAAACATCTGCCTAATCATTTTCTACCCTCAATTTTACAAGCTGTATACTAGGTTTCAATATGAGTATTTGTTACAGTATTTTTAAGTGTTTCATACTTCAAAAGCTTTTGAACTGGATACCCCAAACTAACTTGAAAGGAACTTTTCATCATAAACATGTGAATTGGGTATCATTTGGGTATCAAGTAAGTTCTAATTCTGCTGTGCGAATTGTTTTCACAGCCCATAATAGAGCTCAGTAGTGGTTTAAATGAGAATAGGACCCATAGAACAGTTAAATGAGAAGAGTTTCCCAGGTGGTGGAACTGTTTTGGGAAGGATTGGGAGGTGTTACCTTTTTGGAGGAGATATGTATTCCGGTTGGGATTTGAGGTTTCAATTCCATACATTATGAAGTAGCTTTTTTTCTGCCTGGTGCTCACAAATCTGATTAAAGCTCTCAGCTACCAGTCCAGTGCAATGCCTACCTGCCTGTTGCCATGCTTTTTCTCTCATAATGCTCATGGACTCATCCTTTGAACTATATGCTCCAATAAACTTTTTCTTTTGTAAATTGCCTAGATCCTAGATCTTCATAGCAATATGGTAACTATGGTAATTTCTATGAAAATTGTCTTTTCTAAATGTTTACAAATCTACTATGTTAGAGTTTAAAAGCTAGGTAGACATTAAGTATCACAATTCTATATCTAAATAAAAATGCTTGTATTTATAGTAAAAATACAAAATGTTAATAAAGAAGCTCTCTCAATTCTCTTTTTTTGAAAAAACTTAAATACTAATAATTTATTTTTGTCAGTGTGTGTCAATGTGGTGACTGGTTAAATAAAGGTTCATCTGGATGTTAGATGCTGAAGAAACACCTTGAATTCTAATTTACTATGTGGATATCTCATCATGTCACAGACAGTGTATGATTTAACCAAGCATTGCAACCAGTATTAGAGCAGAATAGAATACCTTCAACATTTCTGATGTGATCCAAGGCTCTACCAAGTGAGAGAAATAGACCAACAAATTCCAGGGCATCACTGGTATTAGATACAGAGAAAAGTCGAAACCAATTGCTATAATCTGGGTTTGATTTTAGGCTCTCTTAGCCACGTCTTGTTATCAAGTAAGTTGCTCATCTGCTTAGATCTTCAGCTTCCTTTTCCATAACTCACAATAGTCTGTTTATATGGGAATATTGCTGTGAGTCTGAAATGAGACAAGGTTTCAAAAGTCTCTGCGAATGTATTACAAACTCAAAAAGCCACATTTGCGCACATGACTGTGTATCTCCTACCACAGAGGTTCTGGCTATACTCTTTAATGCTATGCATAGCTATTTTGTTTTTCTCTCTTTGACTTGATTTTACTTCATAAATCTCTTCTCCACTGCACCAACAGATGTGCTTTTTAATCAAACTAAACCTGTATAATTCCACCTTATGTTATAAATCATATCTAACTTGTCTAAAATCCTTTAACACATAATGGCTTCCCATAAGCTTTTAAATGAGTAGATCCAAGACACTAATTGAAAATGAATGTGTACAGCACAACCTGTCTATGCTGCTTCTGAGAGGCTGCAGGTCTCCTCCAAGGAAAAACTCTTTACTTAGGATTGCATTGAAAACAGCAGCAACAAAATGTATGAGGAGAGTGTAGGTGCAAGAGGCCAATGCTTCTAAAAGCCTGAGCTACAGAAAATGCATCGATATCAAGGCTCAGAGTTCAGATGCCTGCAAAAGAGCCAGGTCATTGTATTAATTAGGATTGTCCCTGCATGTGCTAATGCATCATGGCAAATTAACAAGGGCTGCAGACAGTTCAACTTCTCATCATATTCTCAGGGCAAAAGTTACTTTCAAATAATAAGGTGTCACATAGATTGGCATAGTCTTAAGAGGCTTTCTCTGTTGGCAGTTGAAAATAGGAATAATTATTTAGTTAGTTAACGTCTCATCATAGTTAGAAATCTGTTTAATATTCCTTAGGCAAGAAACATATACCATGAGTCAGCATATACATGCAGTTAGAAAGATAAGGTTATGAATTTTTTTTTAGAAAATATTTTCTGTTACATTATATTGAACAATAAAACCATTTAGTTTAAAATTTACAGAACAAATTCTTACTTCCAAAAGACAAAATTAAGGCAACAATTCTAAGGAAAAATTAGAAGGTTGTTATTTTATAAAGCTGCAAAAGAAATATCCTCATCAGTCTTAATCATTTTTACTGATGTATATATACCAAACATATCATCACAGATACTGATAGAGGATTAAAATAACGTGACTTTGAACATGCATGTCTATGACCTTTTGTTAAAATTCAGTTCTTTTGGCTTGGACACACACATTTTCAGCAAATGCATTAATTTGGGTGATTTCTAATCTCATTATAACCTCTGTCAGGGGGATGATTTATCAGAATTACAATGTGCACTGCTGAATAGCTTGAGAAATATAGTCATTCAGATCAAGACGGTATTATCATTTGAATTTCTCGATATATGATATTTTCATTAGAGGCAGGATATTCATTCTTTTTTTGCTACTCAGCAGGGCTATAAATAGAGGGGCCAGCCAACCAAAGCACACAATGTTGAAAAGGTCAAAGAAGTAGAGTATATTACCATAACTTATAAAATATTGCTCATGAAGTATTAAAACTATTGACATCTTATTTATGGGCAAAGAAAATAATAAAAACCTTAAGCAGAGGGGAATGCTCAGTTGAACATTGCTGCAATTGCAGAGACAGGGCTGGCAAAAGCTCTCCTGTGCCATTAAACAGAACCAAGAAAGCAGGCTAGTCCATTTAGATAGTCAATATGGAAATTAAAGTGATACTTCCTTTTATAGATTATATGGGCTTCTTAAATAAAGATGGGGGGTGGAGGGAGCACCTGGACATTATGTGTCTAGTTGCATGGGAAAATACTTGTAGGAAAAAGAGGGGAACAGTAAAAAATGTCTATACAGGATTTGTTGTAGATGGTTTAATTACACCCAGTTACATCTATAATACATATTAAACAAAAATGAGGCTGACTACAATTGTACCAGCTTAGGCTCAGGTTTTTGTCTTGTGTTATGCATGAGCTGTACACTTTTATGTCAGGGTAAAATCTCAATTCTTGGAAGATATCTCTCCACATCGTTGTAACTAAGAAAATGAATGTACGATTTTCAATCAGCACTTCCTTTTTCTCTCTTTTTCTCACTTTTCATTGTATCTAAATATCCCAAGCATCCTTTATGATACTTTATACTTTTATGTGTTACAATCTATCATAAGCTGGCCTAAGACTCACAGCAATCTTCCTGTCTCTGATGCCTGAGTACTGGGGTTATAGGTGTGACCTATATTACCCAACACTTAATGTTTCTTGTTTGGAGACTTGGAGGTCTCTGCACCCTGTCTCCTATCACATCCTACTTACTAGTAACACCAATCAGTTGATAATTCCCTAAAACCACCATGATTGAAATCATATAGAAAATTTTCTTGGAAACCTCTTTAGTTCTTCTTTTTTGCTCCTCTCCTCTCCTCTCCTCTCCTCTCCTCTCCTCTCCTCTCCTCTCCTCTCCTCTCCTCTCCTCTCCTCCCCTCTCCTCCCCTCCCCTCCCCTCCCCTCCCCTCTCCTCTCCTCTATTTTTCTCTTGTCCTCCAATCTCTTTCCCTTCCTTCATCTCCCCTCCCTTCCCCACCTTTCCTCTTCTCTTTTCTTTCTTTTTATTGTTGTTGTTGACAAAAGGTCTGTATGTAGCATTGACTATCTTTAATCTTGGTATTCGGTCCAGGATGGACACAAACCCTCAGAGATTCTCCTCCCTCAGACTCTCAAGTGCTGGGATTAAATACATGTGTCATCACACTCAGGTTAAAAAAAAAGAAGAAGAAACAAAGAAAGAAAAGAAAGGAAAAAAGAAAAACAAAAGTATAATCTTTCTTCCAATAAGTGTTACTTGAATTTTTTCATTTAAAAGAGAAAAAATACTAAAAATTAGAAATCATTTTATTTGTAATGAGGTGGAGTACTTTGTGTAAATATATCATTAAAATTATTATTATCTTAATATTCTTAGTATCCCTAGAATTAAAAGGGAAGACAGAAGAGGAAAGAAAATATAATTAAGGGGAAAGAGTGAGAATAAATGAGAAAAGACACAAAAGGTGGAGAGAAGAAATGGAGAGATGGAGAAGAAAATAGAGGGAAGAACTGGAAACATGGAGAAGAATATGGAAAGCTGTTCCGTGTCCCTTCCGAGTCCCCTCGCCTGCAAGAGAGACACTGGAGGCAGTGTTCGGGTAGTTACTACAGCTAGGCTTTATTCATGTATCAGCTGAAGTGGAAGACCACAAGCCCGGAAAAGGCACTGCTTATATGCACCCTAGAGTGGCGTGTTCACTTCTGATTGGCTGTTCACTCATCACCCCATATTACACCCTGGGATGGGCAGTGGCTTGGTGTGCTTTCACCTCTTGCACCTGCGCAGTTTAGTTGTTTACTTGTGGGAGCACCGGATGTCAACGCCATCTTGTAATGGCGAATGTTGTCACCACTCGCCACAGCTCCCTACATCTCCCCTTTTCTATTTTATTAAGATGGAACAGCCTTTTGCCTATCAAGCGCGGCACCAACTCAGTGAGGGAAAGCAGAGGCCTGATCCCCTGTGCAAAATGAGATATTGTAATGGGTTTCTTCTCTTGTCGTCGTGCAATGAGTAATACTTCCCATGCCCATCTCGATGCCTTTTGTCAGGGAAAGGGAGCCTCCACCCTGGGGCACCACCAGGGGAGGAGGTTTCTTGGCATCAACCTTTGTGCAATCAGGCATACTTTCGGGAAATCTATCCACACTCATGGAACATTCCCTGTCGAGTACCCACTCGCAAACATCTCTAAATATTCAGGTACCACAGTTATTCAGGCAAGGGCTGGCTAGACTTAGACCTCTCATTGACCCAGTGCAATGGGCTGAACCCTTGGGGTGCGTCGACTGAGGGTCTCAGTCATCAGTTACTTTCTTAGCATAGATAGCCAAATTTCAAGGGAAGATCCTGTTCCAAGGCTACGAGTGCTTGGGTGATAGCGACCTTGTCACGTTTTGTTGGGCTCTAAGCTTGCAGACCAACCATAACATGAACACTAATCCACAACATAGGGCTGCACCAAACAGGCCTACCCTCACCCTTTCCTTAAAGAAAGAAAAGGCAGAAGAAATTCAAGAAGAAAGTCTTTTAACGATGGAGGGATCCAGGCGGGTGGAGTTGACAAGAATAATTTCTCTGCGAAGTTGTTCAAGAAGATTACCAAAATTTTCAGACCAATTTCCTGAAAGATATAAGGACAATTTACGTGAGAGATGGGCTGCTTTTGTAAAGTTTTCATATTGAATGTTGGTAATACACAAAGCTCCAAATTTCCTTTCACAGCCAATTTATGTCAACTGAAATAAGCTATCCAGTCTTTCCTCAACCAAATCTAATCTCTGATTGAGTATCATAATACCTCCTTTCAATTCTGCTGTGGAGGAAGAGTGGGTAGCCATTGCCTGGCTAACTCTTTCTGCCAAATATTGACAAATTCAGTAGTTTGTACTTGGTGAAACATGGCAATAGCTCCAACGGTAGCACCGTCTGCTCCGAGCATAATAGCTGTGACGGTGGCTGCCATTATATCAAAATCTCTCTTCTGTCGAAATAAAGTCAAGATCCTTGACGTCTGAATGGGGATAGGGATCCATTGTGGTATTCTGGCTATTAGGGCCTGCTTATAGACAAGAGCAGACCAGCACTGGGACATAAAGCAAGTTACATTGGTACAAGTATTAAAGAAGTGGTTGGATAAGATGAAAAGAAATGGAGGATACACACAAACTCGAGTGAGGCATTAATTCGCTTGGCATAGTTAAAGGTATAGGAGAAATTCTGTTTAGCCGAAGTGGCGCCTTTTAAGAAGGCAAGGGCATAGGTTTTGGAAAAGCAGATAGGATAGCCCATCTAAATTCACTATATATACTAGGAACCCAAGCTTGGAGAACCCATGTAGCGATCAAAAACATTCGTAGGGGAACCCACTGAGGAATCATCGTCCACAACTGTGAGGCGTCTCGTCAGGTGTTCTGGCAACCAAAACGGGTTGTCTTCTTCCTGTGGAAAAACACAAACGGCTCCCCTGGATCTTATTAAAATAGGATCTGGGCCTTTCCATTGACCAGTCAAAACATCTTTCTATTTTATCATTTCTTTTGGCCTACTTGGTTCCAGGCAATGGCGATCAGCCACCGTGTTGCCCTGACTGTCCAAATTCAAAAAATTAAGAGTAAAAAGTGCCAGAGAGACAATACCCCATGGCACCATGGGAAGAGCTTCATCAACTTCTCCTTTTTGTTTTATCAAATAAGTTTTAAGGGTACGATGAGCACTCTCAATGATGCCCTGTCCCTGAAGGTTGTAAGGAAGACCCGTCAGGTGTGTCACCTCCATTTGGCGACAAAATTGTCCAAACTTTTGAAAAGTGTAGGCTGGTCCATTGTCAGTTTTAAGGATTTTAGGCTTTCCCCAGGCACTCCAAGCCTTGAGACAATGTTGAATAACATGGGCCGCCTTTTCTCCGGTCAATGGAGAGGCGAAAATAACTCCAGAACAGGTATCAATGGAGACATGCAAATATTCTAATTTGCCAAAGGATGGGATGTGGGTAACATCCATTTGCCAGATCTGTAATGGCCTAATTCCCCAAGGGTTAATTCCGGTATGGGGAACAGGTAGGAACTGACAGCAGTTTTGGCATTGAGTCACGATATCTCTAGCCTCCTTTCTAGTGATGTTAAATCGACATCGTAGCATCTCAGCTGTCACATGAAACCTTTTATGAAAGGTTTAGCCAAATCCAATTTTGGCGAAAGGGCAATTGCAATCAACTTTGTGGCTCGGTCTGTCAGGTCATTTTCATGGGACATGGGTCCCGGTAAGCCTGAGTGAGCCCTAATATGAGTTATAAAGACAGTGAATCTTCGCTTAGCCAGGGTAAGCTGAATCTTTTGAAAAACTTCTACAAGTCTGCTAGATGTCTTAATTAACCCAGCAACTTCTAATGCTTTTACTGCATTAACCACATAGAAGGAATCTGAAACAATATTTAAGGGACCTGGAAAGATTTCCAGAACCTCTGGCACCACTAGGCATTCCACAATTTGAGGTGAGGTTTCATGGTATTGTTTGGATGTAACCTTATCATTAACCACATAGGCACCCTGTTTTTGACCCATCCGTATAAACTACCACTCCATCTGGGAGTGGCTCCTGAGACACAATATGTGGAAATATGATAGCTTGAGTTAAGGCAAATTGTAAGATGGGATGGTTAGGGTAATGATTATCTATTTGACCATTGAAGGAAGTAACCAGCACTGCCCAAACATCAGAGGTCGCCGTTAATATTTGGACTTGATGGGCAGTATAAGGCACTATCAAAACCTTAGGCTCCCTTCCAAAATGGGTAATGGCTGCTTTTAGTCCACGAAGGGCAAGCTGAGTGACTGAATCTGGATACCATTCAATAATCTTTGTGGGAGAAACATTGGGATGAATCCATAACAAAGGCCCCTCTTGCCATAATACAGAGGTGGGTAAGCATCTAGTTTTGAAAACACATAAATCAAAGGTTTTGGTTTCATCTATGCATTTCAACTGGGCATCTTATAAAGCATTTTCTACTACTTGTAGAGCACAGCTTGCAGCCAGTGTTAAGGCCCTCGGTGAGGAAATATGAGCATCCCCTTGTAAGATATCAAATAAAGGTTTCAGCTCAGCTGAGGGAATTTTTAAAAATGGTCTTAACCAATTTATATCACCTAATAATTTCTGAAAATCATTCGAGGTATGTAAATGGTCTCTATGAATCTCTAATTTTTGAGGAACTATATTTTCTGGATAAATAACTGTTCCTAGAAAAGTGCCAATTTCTGAAATTTTTGGGATCTGAAATTCCCAAAGATTCTGCCAGGTGCCTCAGTCATACGGGCCACAAAGTCAGAGAGGGACTCACTGGTCCCCTGAGTTATTTTGGACAAATAAAGATTACTCCCTTCTTGCCTGGGGAGAGACTTGTAGGCCTTAACAGCAGCTGTCGCTATTTGTGCATAGACCTTCCAGGGATGAGTGGTCTGGTCATTCGCGTGTATGCCAACTCCAGCTAGCATGTCAAAAGTTCATAATTGTTGACCCTCAATGCTTGCATTAGCTCTGGCTTGTGCTTGTAACTGCTCATGCCAGAGCACTTTCCATTCCAAATATTGGCCCATATTGGTAAGTACCGCCTTCACTGTGTCCTGCCAGTCTCCTGGCTTCATAGCAGCTGCACTTAATCTCTCTACTTGGGATATGGTAAAATTAGCCCCAATTTCATATGCACATACTGCCTCAGCTAATTCTTTGACCTGCCTATACTCTACTGGGGCATGAACAGGAGCCCCCTCTGCCCCTTCAAAGACTGGAAATGCCAGCTGTAGCTGTCTCCGATCTCCTGGGCTGAGAAATGAATTAGAGACACTGCCCAGGGCGTAGGCCGGAGGCAAGGGCAGGGCCGAGGGACTCAAGGTCTTTCTTAGTCTTATCTCAGGACGTTTATTTTTTTGGTCCATATCTGTTTTCTTCATAGGCGGCTGCCTCTTCCTCTAGGCTTTCTTCCTCTCCTTGTGTTAGATCTTCTTCGGAGCTGCTAAGGTCTATGGCGGCAAGCTCCTTAATGGGGTAAAGGGGGGGGGGTCTTTTCACCTCCACTCTCTCTTCACCAGCCGGTGAAGGGTCCTTATTCTTAATAGGCCCTGCAGTGGCCTCTCCCTTTTTACCAGACTCCTGGGTCTGCTTCTTTTGTCCAGGCCTTCTTGCCTGCTTCCCTTTCCTAGGCTCCTTAGCCTGATGCTGGCTAACACGCTCTGTTTCTGATACATTGGAGTGGACCTTTTCTAAAACCCCTTGACTTGCATTAATAGCTGTGCTGCAAGCTGGATCTTCACAACACAAATAAGCTAAAAGTGAAGGCAACACAAACAAGAGGCCAACTAGTGCAGTGGCGGCAATGGATGAAAATCCACTCGCAACCAAAGCTTCCACCCCAAACATACCTCTCAGAGATGTACCTCAATCCTGTAGTCTTTTAACCCACCCAGAGTCTCGGGGGGGTCTCCATGGCTCCTTGAAGTTCCCAGGTTTTCGGCACCAGATGTTCCGCGCTTCTTCCGAGTCCCCTCGCCCGCAAGAGAGACATGGGAGGCAGTGTTCGGGTAGTTACTACAGCAAGGCTTTATTCATATATCAGCTGAAGCAGAAGACCCCATGCCCGGAAAAGGCACTGCTTATATGCACCCTAGAGTGGCGTGTTCACTTCTGATTGGCTGTTCACTCATCACCCCATATTACGCTCCAGGATGGGCAGTGGCTTGGCGTGCTTTCGCCTCTTGCACCTGCGCAGTTTAGTTGTTTACTTGTGGGAGCACCGGATGCCAGCGCCATCTTGTAATGGCGATTGTTGTCACCGCTCACCGAGGCTCCCTACAGAATGCTAAACTATACTAGGGGCTTATTCCACAGATAAGACTACTTGCTTGGCTTTGAGCTTGGATTCTTTTATGAACCCTGACCCAGAAATATTTTAATCAAAAGATAGAATTTGTCTTTCATGCCCTACAATAGGGTTTCTATTGCTATGATTAAACATCATGACCAAAAAGCAAGTGAAGGAGGAAACAGTTTATTTGACTTAGACTTACATGTTGTCTTAGTCCACCATTGAAGAGAATCAGGACAGGAACTCAAACAGAGCAGGAACCTGGAGGTAGGAGCTGATGCAGAGGACATACACAGAGGTGTGGCTTACTAATTTGCTTCCTACGGCTTTCACAATCTACTTCCACATAGCACTTAGGACACTAATCCAGAGATAGCACCATTCAAAATGAGGTGGAACTTCCTACATGAATAACTAATTAAGAAAAATCCCTACAGCTAGTTAAAATGTCAGTATAATCTTAATTGATGTACTGTCCTCTCACTTTAGTTTGCATCAAGTTGAAATAAAACTATCCAGCACTGATAGTCAAAGAAATTTTGGGAGAATTTTCTTTCATCTGCTTTAAAATATGGCAACATTTTAAATGTAGTCTTTAAAAAAGGCAGGTACTATGACATCCCAACTTAAATGTTATCTATAGACCTTATACACTTTATGGTCATTTTTCTTTAATATTTAAAATATCGCATGTATACACTAAATTTACACAATCATTATTACTAAACATCTTTTCTTTTTTTGTTTTTTTGTTTTGTTTTTTACTTTTTTATTTTATATTTTATTTACATTTCAGATGCCATCTCCTTTCCCCATTTCCCCTCCCTAAAAAGCCCCTGTCCCATGCCCCCCTTTCCTTTTTGCTTTTATACAATTTTTTAAATGTTAATCAAAGGATTTATAAGTTTGGTAATGCTCAATCAGAAGCGTAACCCAATACCTAACCTAGATATAAAAACTATCTTTGACTGGTGGAGACATGTGAACATCTGCCTCCATGCCCCCTCTCTCTTTCTCTCTCTCATCACCTAGCTTCTCCTCTCCTTCATCTTCTCTCTTTACTCCATCTCTTCCTCTAGTATTCCTTCCCACTTAGCTCCTCCTACATATCACTCTTCCTGTTAAAGTAAAACTTTTCTCTCAAAATACAATTAGAGCATACTTATTCATAATTGTACCAGTGAGGTACAAGATAGTCTTAATACGCAGTCCATCATTTTGTTGACCAACCAGAACCTTTGTCATCTCTCTTAACTAAAACACTTACTTTTGATCCTGGCTTTTTTTTTTTTTTTTTTTTTTTGCTTTAGAATGAATGTCAGCTGAAAACCATCTACTCAGATCTTTTCTCTCAAAGTAAATAGCCAGGATTGTCTATGAGACTATAGGTCTTCAACCCCGTCAGAAATCCAGAATGACTGAGTTAACTGAAGTTATGGGAAGCACTAAGCATAGCTTCTAAAACTTAGCCAATTTATAGAGACCTCTGAACACCTGTACAGGCCCTATACTACCTAACATTGGAGCATCAAATCTTCATCCTTCTGGCCCAGATTCATCTGACAGACCTTAGTGATGCAGGATTATTAAGGGTTGATTACTCTGTCTAGGCAGATATAATCAGTCGACTATTCTGCATGTGTGTCCTTTTCTGGACAGTAATTTGTCTGTAGATGGAGAGAGGCAATTCTTGCCTAGTGGCTGTCACCACACAACTGGAGTAACTCCAAGGATGCTCAATTTCTTCTTAGAATCCACAACAGGAAGCTGTCAGGAGCAGACAGGTTTCTAATCAGAATGCACATTAATATATAAATATTTGTAACGTCAATTCTATGGACTTCTGATGTTTTGAAAACCAACTATCCATGTAAGGTAACCTGGACTGTTGTCTGTTCACTCCTCTCAGCTATTTCTAAATAAAATATGGGAAACCTAACAATAAACTCAAAGCCATGAATTTGCTATAGTCCCTTAACTCATAGGTTAACCGTCCCAAATCAGTTAAAAAAGTTAAAGAAGGAATAGGTCTAGGCCTTGTATTTTTAAATGTGTTATACAGGCACAATGCCCATGAGAGTATCAATATTCATCTCACTTTTATATTAATAAGAAGCTCTTACCAATGAAAACCGTAAATTGAAATCAAAGTAAATTTTGTACCATTTAAGAAAGTATAACTTCATCTTGATAATAATTATACAGATTTCTGCCAATAGGTTATGGCTATGCAATAAGTCCTAGCTAATCCTCCCTGTTCCAACAAAACCACTACTTTTCCCTAGAAAGACAGACCATTATTAACCACATTAGTCCTCAAGCCCAGGGAATAGGGGCGCTGACTCTTCTTTAACTTCTTCAAGCTGATTATGGGCATTGAGATATTAGAAGAGGGGTCAGGGGAAGAGTAAGTTAGTAAGCCTCTGACTCTGTGTCTTCACTGAATCCAGATGGAATTCCAGGACATCAGAGGTTTGGGCAGGTCTACTCAGTATGCTTGATGAGTAAATACACCAAGGCTGTGTATTCTGCAATATACAATTCTCAGAACAAGTTTTAGTATCAAGATTAAAAATTTGTTTTTCCCTAGGGGGCTGACATTTTTTTTAAAGATGTTGGTTCTAACAACTTTTCTTTTATTCCCCTTTTTAAAATTGGTTGTAATATTTACATTTCAGATTTTATCCCCTTACCCCACTCCTCCCACCACCCAGAAACCTCCTATCCCATCCCCCTCCTCATGCTTCTATGAGGCAGTGATCGCACCTACCCCCACGCACTATCCCCTCCCCACCCTCACATTCCCCATCACTCTGTGTTTACTTCTTTGGTCAGCCTCTTTTGTGAGATGGGTATTTACATAATATTTTTCAAAATATAATGTAAACTGCAATTCACTAAAATGTTTTCTCTCTCCATATTGCATATAATATTTGTTCACTATAAAAATCTTCTTTACCCATAGCTAATGTTTAATTGGTCAATGAGATACAACTCCATGGATTGTTGCTTCTCCGCTCCCTTGCACAGGCATCCTATTCACCCTTTGCTCTTTTTGGGCACATACAGGACATATAATTGTGCTCTGGATTAAGACTTCATATGTGTGCTTAGGTCTTCATCTTGTCTTCTGAGAATTCATCCTTGTGACTCCTAAGCTTCAGTCCCATTTCTACGATAGATAGTTCCACATTTTTCCTTAATCACTTCTGAAAATAAAGTTTTCTTCTTATTTTTCAATTTCTGTTATCTTTTCCCTTATTTCTCAAGAATTCTGTAATTTTCTCTTGAGACACTGCCATATTTTTTTCCATAACACCCAGTACATAAATCTGGCCTGTTCTTTGATTAACCTAGTATATTGAGTCAGTAATTTCATTTGTTTTCTAGTTTTAAAAAAAAATCTTGTACTTCTTTTCTCCCCTTTCATTACTTTTTGGTTTTGTTTTCTTTCATTTTTTTTCTTACACTAAAAATTGATTTTCTCACATAATATATTTTCATTCTAGTTTCCCATCATCTACTCTTTCCAGCTCCTTCCATAGTCTACTCCCATCTGGAACCACCCACTTCTATCTTTCATTAGAATGTAAACAGGCGTGTAAGGGATAATAACAAAATAAAGTAAGATAAAACATATCTGAAAAAAAAAACAAAGAAAAAAGGGAAAAGACCTCAAGATAAGACACATAAAACATAGACTGAGAGACTCAATCCTTTGAGCACTCAGGAGTTTATAGAGACAATAAATTGGAAGCCATAATATATACACAAAGAACCTGTAGGGTAAATAAAAACAGAAAAAAATATGTAAGTAAGTAAATAAATAAGTGATAAAAGCAGCAATAACCTTGACTACATTATGAGGAGACAAGGAACTCCCATAGACGCTGTTGATCTATTTTCTGCTGGCCATCTACTGCTGGACATGCAGCCTTCCTTATGAGAAGTTTGTTATTCCACTAAGACTCCTTTAGGGGAATCTAAAATTTCTAAAACAACTCCCCCAAAGCTGGAAACAGATCCAGAATGATTGTCAACCAGCCTGAGCTAATCAACAAACCCTAGGTCTCACTGGGAATTAGGAAAAAAAGTTAGATCTCTCTCTCTCTCTCTCTCTCTCTGTGTGTGTGTGTGTGTATGTCATTACCAGCATATACACATGCATGTGCACAAACATATACACATATGCATATAAACATACAGATACAAAACAAAAATTAAAGTAACTTAGGATGGCCCAGTGGTCTAGTAACCATAATCCCCAGGTGGCCTAATAGCATCCTTTTCACCTGTAAAACATTTCCGTGTTTGGAGAACCACAATCACTCTGCTCTCAGAGATATTGCCAATTGATGAATTTCTAAACCATCCTACAATGACTTATCACCCCTGTGTGATTACATTTTGAATTTTATGACCACTGTGTCAACTCTGGTTTCATAGAGTCCCACCCTACCTTTGATTCTTTTCTTCCTGCACATTGGACCATGTATTTTCTGTCATTTCTCATTTATCTTGTCTATTATTCTTGACAAGAAAGCCTCTGTCAACTCTGGTTCCATGGTTTTTACTTTCTTGCTCCTTGGCATATTTAGGTATCTAGGATAGTCTTCACTTCATTTTCAGTGAGAAACAGTTTTCAATTAATACATTTATACTTACCTCTTACCAGAAATCATGCTATCTCTCTGAAATGCTAAACATATTTTTAGCATAAAATAGAAGTGCAAAGGGTTTATTTAATTTAATTTAACCCTGAACATCACAGTATGACTTTTTTTTTTTATAGTCTTTCAAGGACTAATCAAGTGAGAACAATTTTTTTTCTGGAGTCCTAATTCAGCATGACCATTGTCCTTATAAAAGGAAGAAACCTGAACATGTACATACAGGGAAGAGGTCCTTGAACAAACTGTGGAAAGAAAGCTGGTCATCATCCTACCTTGGAGACCACAGAAGAAAGCCACCCTGCTATCACTGTGATTTCTGATTCTGAGCTTCAAATTTGTGAAACAAAGTTGTCAATTCTTTAAACCAACTAGTCGTTCTTGTGGAAGCTCTATCAAAGGAATAAAATACCAATGTATTTTCTCACACATTACAGAAATAGCCATGTATCATCATAGAGCTTGAGTATTAAAATGAGAGAGTATATGTAAAATCTATAGCAGGCTTCTGACTTAACTCAATCATGTTGGAGATTTTTGCTACTCTAGTTATCCAAGTCTCCCTTGAGTCAGAAATATACGACTTACTAACCTTTGCTGAGTTCTTATTTCTTAACCTTCTTATTAAGATATTTTTGTTGTTCTTTTAGAACCTATTTCATTGTTAAAGTATTATTTTCCATCTTATATTTAAAATATGCTATTCATATAATTAGGCTCTGAATGTTAATTTTTATGCCTAAGATTCATTACATAATTCTAATTATACACAGAACACACTCCAGGAAGATTCAGATGAAAAGCATGTTTAATAATTTAAGTGAATCAGTTACCAAGTGATACACTTTTAATTGTTTTATAATCCAGTTTTATAGAAATCTCTCAACATCAGTACTTTTGAATAGTGGGCCCCACTTACTACTCAAAATCATTTTGTCTCATGAAAAAGAACTGACTCAGATACATTAGAGACATTCTATCAAGAACTTCTCTAATACTACTACGAGTTATGATTATAGAAGATGACTAAAGTGTATTTTAATAGAGTATAATAAAGAAACTGATAATACCTTGCTTCAAATATTAATAAAATAACCTACTTTTCTAAAATTGAAATAAAAAGTATATTTTAGATACAAAGTCTTGCAAATGTTTTAAGAATAATTTCCCTCTCTCTCCCATCATCTAGAAAGCCAAAAATATTCTTTTAGTCAAATTGTAACTTTAGAGGCAAACTATAATGGTGACATTAAGAATTTCTCCCAAAGGTTACTGTTCTGTTCAAAACCATTTCATCTGGCATTTATATAGAAGGAATTTCTTTCACATGGCAAAAGTTTTTCAAAATTTTGCTTTTAAGCTAATGTCATTTTTCTGTATTATGTAATCATAGAACAGGTTTTACAAGACAGTATTTACTCTGTTATTCTGTTGTAGCCCAGTTATTGGGCACATAGAAGTGCTTTCTGGGCATGGAATATAGTGTTCTGTCAGAAATTTGTCTTACAATCAAAGGCATGAGCTAGTGTTCTCATTTGCTTTGGTCTTGTTATACTCAATGCCAATTCTGATTATCTGATTGCTATTTTGTTGTGAGAATTAGAAAATATTACAACAAAAGATTTTTTACATGAAACCACATTAGAAACTGATAATACAGAAAGCTTAATATCATGAAGTTAGGTGGCCTGATGAAAATTATTTTCTCAGATGAACTTTCATCATTATCAGAACTATAGTGTTCATTACATAGATTATTTATGTATCTTATACTGGCATAACAAATTAACCACTGTAGACATATATTAAAATTCTATGAAGAGCTTTTTTATTGATAGATTTTCTTTATAAACAATATGAACTTCATCTCTGTGTTTAGATGCTAGTAATTTGGAACAATGAAAGAGCTACAGTCTATATTTTCATTGAAGATGAAAGGGAATGAATGAGTGAGAGAAAATAAAAATAAAAGTCTTAATTTGTACAGTGGGTTAAAATGAAAATAAAATGACCTCCATTATGCCCCACTTTCTTTATTTGTTACAAAAGGATATCAGTATTTACATCTCACACTGGGAGGCACACAAATTAACTCGATAATGACTATAACATGCTGTGAAAATTTAAAGGCCGTTTATAGATTCCTCCTGAATACAGCTCTGGAGTCATGCAGATGTGGTCAATTTTAAAGACCTGACAACACTAGAGTCCATTTACACTCCCAGTTATAAGAAGGACAGGCATAACTGCTTTAAATTCTAAAAAAACAAACAAACCAACAACAACAACAACAAAAAAAAAAACAAAAACAACCATTTCTTTCAAAATAATCCCTTTACAAACTTTGGAGGACTAAGTTTTTTAAAAAAAATCTCTGTTATATGTGTACATGTGTGTATATATGTGTGTTCAGGTGTACACATCTGTATGCATACACATGTTTATGTTCATATGTGTATCTGTGTATGTGTGTATATGTGTACATATGTGTACATGTGTGTGTGCATGTATGTGTATATATATGTACCTGCATATGTATTTATGTTATTAAAGTTATGTGTGTAAGCTTATGTATCTTTGTGTGTGCACCCATGTATGTGTGCAAGTGTGTATGTGTTTGTGTATGTAAGTGCATATGGATATTTGTGTGTGTATGTGCATGTGTACATATGTATGTTTGTGTGCACAAGTGTGTATGTATGTGTGTCTGTGATCACATGCACATATATTTGAGATAAGGCTCTATAAAGACTGAAGCAACCAGAAAATAAAAAAGAAAGGAGCAAAGCAGAGATATTGAGAAGTAGTAGAGATAGACTAGCATGTCTTTTCTCATATGCAATGTAAGATTAAAATATGTTTGTGTATGTATGCATGTATGTACAATATGAAAGCAAAATAGAAAGTATTGGAGGCAGTCTAGGAAGTGAAGCACTGTGAGGCAAATGTATTAACAAAGTAGAATGGGATGCATGTTTGAAAATGTCATCATGAAATTTATCATTTTGTATGTTAATTAAAATATAATAAGTTTCTCGCCGGGCAGTGGTGGTGCACACCTTTAATCCCAGCACTTGACAGGCAGAGGCAGGCGGATTTCTGAGTTCGAGGCTAGCCTGGTCTACAGAGTGAGTTCCAGGACAGCCAGGGCTATACAGAGAAACCCTGTCTCAAAAAAACCAAAAAAAAAAAAAAAAAAAAAAAAATGTTTCTCAGTGGATGCACATGCTGAAAGACTGGGAGCATAGTATGCCTCAAGAGAGTACATGAGCTCAACAGTCTTTCCATACTCACATCTCACCTAATGGGTATCCCTTTTCTAGGCTGCTTGTTCATTTATGCCTGGTCACACAGTTCTTCACTGATCACACTTGTCAACCCTTATGTTAGCGGTGTTGCAGTCTATAAGTCAGAAGTATGGAAGATAACCTTCTGCCAAAGCAAGTCAGAGTTCCAAGTGGTGTTACTCAGTGTGATGGTTCAGATGTTTTGTTTCTTCAAAGTCAGAGTTAATTTTAAACCCTTGGGAAAGAGTATTGGGTGGTTAAGCATGACTGGCCCTGAGCATGCTCACTCCTTAGGAAAGAGGCTTTTCTGCCATAGGATGAGCAGTGAAGAGGCCCTTACCAGACACTAGACTTTAGTCTAAGACATTCTAACCATCAGACTCTGTGAAAATAAAGTTTTGTCTTTCATCTATTCTGTCCTAGTAACACAAAGTGATTTAAGACACCCAGAAAATATTTGCAAAACAATCCCTGTTTTCCCCAGTTTCCCACAGATGTAAGATGAGCCAATCCTCCCCAGACAGCAGGCACATCTGGAAGTTGCTGAACACATGTGGTGGTCAAAGACATTTAAACACCACAGCCAGTCTGGTTTGAGAATGATGTGCATGGCCCAAAAGGGAGATATTTATTATGTTTGGGACTCCAATGACAATATGATATTGTCATTAAAAAAATAGCACTGTCTTTGTTACAGCTTACAATGTTATTAAAATATTTTCCATTACCATCTTCCTACAGGGCAGAAATAAATAGACAAGGAAATAAGCTCTCTTAGGAATTCTCTTTTCTCATTTCCATGGAAAATTCACACTCCTTAAATGAAATGTGTTTGTTTCCTATTCAGCCTGGCATGTTATTTTATCCCAATTCACTGATAGCCATTCTATTGACTTCATGCCTAACTGCATATCCTAAGGCCATTATAATTTACATATCTATTGCTGAAAAAGGAGGTTGAGTATCAAATTTTCCTTGTTGAAAGAAGACAAAAGAAAGACATGCCACTACTATACTAATTCTATGACTATGATCTATGCCTGGACATTGTCCTCATATATCATATTTGTCCTTCTGGAAAGAGTAAAACATTTCCAAGAGTGCCCTATAAGACCTGATGAAAATGTGATCACTATTAAGAAAATAGATATCAAGATCATGTGTGTATATCTTGCCTATGGCTTCCCAGCCATTCTTAAATGTCTGTTTATAATAACAACTTAAAATATCCAGGTGGATGACCACTTAAAAGAAAAGAAAAAGCAATTGAGGGGGCATGACATTACACTGAATTCATGTTCTTTCTCTTTTCTATGTTAAACTCATTTTCTATTTGTCACAACAGTGCATCAAATCCCTCCTTTATTTAAACATGGATACACTTATATGTTATTCTTGATAGTAGTATCTTTTTTTACTTAAAGTCAAGGTCTTACTAAAAAGGACAAACTAATCTGGAACTCACTCTGTACCCAAGCATGTCTTGAACTTGTGGTCCTTTTGCATTGTCCTCTCAACTTCTAGGCTGAAGAACATGAAATATCATGCCTCACAATAATATCTTAAATTTCATTGTTCTTAAAATCCTGTTTGATGCTGGCAACCATGCTATCTGCACTGTAATATCAAAATTTTCAAACCAAAATCTTGTTTTATTTATCTTTTAACAATTCTTAAGAGATGACCTGACATTTTAGGTTGACATTTGAATTGTTGAGTGGGAAAAAATTAAAGAAAGAGAAAAATGAATTAATGAATCAATTTCACTAATGCCTTAAATTCAGTGACACTCACCAAGAAGAACTGAAGCAGAGTGTTACTTATGAAAGACAATAAGTAACTATTATTAGGTTCATTGATTTGAAAACTGAAATAAAGAAAAAAAGATCCAGAAAAAGAAAATAAATCGAGTAAAAGAGGAAAAGATATCAAAGCAGAGAAACATAAACTTACTAAAAGAAAGGTCAGGCACTCCAGGAGTGAAAGCATTTTGTTCTGAAGAAAGTAGAATTAGGACAATGAGTGGAAGTATAGTCAGTACATAATGAACACCAAAAGCAATAAAATAAAATAAAATAAAATAAAATAAAACCAAAACCACACAAACAAATAAACAAAACAGATCAGAGAGAACATACGGGTGTGTGGCTCCTATTACTGTTTTTAATGCTGTCAGTAACTCCATGAGTTACTAACATAGGTATGAGACAACTGTTCTTTTCCAGGTCTTACAAACTACTGTGAAAGTGTGAGCCAGACTGAGGTCATACCACTCAAATATCCTCTGAGTACTATAGTCACCTTTGAGGTTGCCTGGGTTTTCTGCAAGAGCATATTTCATGGCCTTCCTTATGTGCCTGTAGGGCTTGCAGGAGATAATCTGACATTGGT
This sequence comes from Arvicanthis niloticus, assembly GCF_011762505.2. Taxonomy (NCBI): domain Eukaryota; kingdom Metazoa; phylum Chordata; class Mammalia; order Rodentia; family Muridae; genus Arvicanthis; species Arvicanthis niloticus. The sequence continues at coordinate 76,753,596 of NC_047668.1, read as the reverse complement.
TTTGTTTTTTTAGAGGGCTGAGTTTATGATTACAGTGCTAATCTCCCTTTTGACTAAACCACAATAAACTTAACAAAATCCATTGGTAATATTCAGGAGCGATGTCCATAACTTCAGATGCACTGTGGTACATCTAAATGTGGAATATGTGCAACAGTAGGTGGTAATCTTGTCAGCCCAGTTTGAATTCTTTATATGACACATAAGAAACAATACTAAAGAAATATATATATATATATTTCATATATATATATATGAAAGTGATAATATTCAAATATTAGGGAGAAGGTTGAAGAGTCTCAAGGTTTTAATGAAGGAAATATTAAATTGGGGTGGGAGAAGGTGAGCCAAGCTACCTCTGAGTGAAGACAGCAGAGACAGAAACTTTGTAATTATCTGAATAACGATTGTGTCTTGTCAAGCAAGAATTAAAAGAAAAAAGTCATGTGTTTACCTGCTGATCACATTCAGAGAACTATGATTATGAAATTACTGGGGAAAACTGTGACAGACATGTTGGCAGTCATTCAGCTTCCAAAGATTAAATAGAAGATTCAGAGGTGGGATAATGAAAGATGTTTTGAAAGAAATACAGTTCACCTGAAAAAAAAAATCTCTAAATTAATGGCTTGATCTTATAAAATTATAGTAATAAAAGATGATAAGAACCCTACTCAGACAGGAAAGACTGCTAGAAAAGACAAGGCTAAAAGTCATAAGTAAGGAGGGAACTATGACAACCAGAACTGAAGGTTTCTAGACAAAGTTCAAATGTCACACATTGCTTAATTATCCATGCGATTGGCTACTGCATTTCTCTGTAAGATGTAAGATCTGTCACATGTAAGATATCACTGACTGGGGAGAGTTCACATGCAGTAAGCCAGCCAGAAACTGGGGTCATGGAAGGAAATGGAAACAAAATGCACAGGTAAGGAATGAGCATCTCAAGCCGAATATGTGTCAGAGAGGCTCAGATGCATGCTTAGTCCGCCTGTTCACTTACATCTGTGAAGACTCAAAGGACAAAAAGATCATATCAGAGATGGGATCAAGGAGGAGAAAATACATTTTCCCCAGAAAAAAAAAGTTTGACTAGAAAGGCTGTTCATTGTATCACTTAAAATGAAGATCAGAATTTAATCAAATCTAGGGAATGGCATGGATAACAACACAGAGGCTGAGGCAAAAGCCAAAAAGTTCTAGAGCTGTATGCATCATTGAGTGGGTATACTCTTCACTCTCACGTTAAATTTTAGAGCTAGAAGGCTAATATTATGGAAAACACAGAACACTTAAGGGCTGGAAGAAGAATGGTTCAGAAGGAAAGGAGAAATGCCATTGCAAAGACAGTCCAAAACGATGTCCTGAAAAGCACACCCTTTCTTTCACATGGTAAATGTGTCAAAAAGGGATGAGGATGCAATTAATAGAAATTCTCAACAGGACAGGAGCATATGAAACAGAAACACTATTTCTCAGAAAGAAAATGTATCAGAAAGGACCAGCTTCCTCTAAGAATGTTTTGTGTCTTGTTGCTGAGTTGCCTGCCTGTACTCCAGCTGCCTGAATCACTGAACCTAGTGACCTCCAAAGACCTGACCCTTCTGACCTCTTTTGGAAATTTGCCTTTTTTGACTAGTACTGGGAATAAACTTGTAGGCCTCTACTTTTCTGCAATTCTTTCTAAATTGGTTAGTTTTTTTTTCTTGTTATTGAAAGGACTTAGTGTACTAATTCACATAATGATTCTGTCTGATAAAGCTTAATGGGTTTTCCCTTCAGGAAACTGCACACTGTGCTAAAAGAGAGGGATTTCCTAAAATGGGATTTTCAGGCAACAAGTAGCACATGGCCAATCTGGGAGCATGGGCCTTCCCATTTTCTTCAAATCAAACCACACACATAGTGCTTGGTGTCCTATCCATGTACCTGTGAGGCTTTCTGAACAGAAAGCTCAGGTGTAGCTATAGTTTGGCTCCCATATGGTATGAGCTGAAGTCATAAAATGAAATCAAGGCTGCTGATATAGTTTAATCTCCCATCTTTGTTTTGGAAGCCAGTTTTGAACATTTGCTGAGGGATTTGCTATGTGTCTACTTTACTTTTAACCATACTCTGTATTATCGACTTAAGACTAGGAATTCATGTTTCCTGCCTTATGTAGCTCAAAACTTTGTACTTCATCAAGGCAGATAGCTCTATTTACCACCACACATTTAATTAATTCTGTTTTGTTTGTTGGTAGTTCATAAAAGGAAAGCTAATGCCTTTATACTCTAGGCAAGGACTCTACACTGACCTACATCCCAACCTGCATTTTATTAATTTCAAACATACACTTTCCTCATACCCAATTACCTCTAAAACCAAGATAACTTCCCGATTGGGTGTGGTAATACATGCCAATAATCCCAGCTTTTAGAAAACAGCTCTAGAATTGCAGCAAATTTTATGTCAGTATGGGCTAGAGTGAGAGTATCTCAAAGGAAAACAAATATATAAATAATAAGGAAATAACAGTGGCTCAGTTGTTAAAAGCACTGGCTGCTCTCACAGATGTCCTGTGTTCAATTTCCAGCACCCACATGTGGCTCACAGTGACCTGTAACCTTTGTTTTAGGGGCTCTGATGGCCTCTTCTGGCCTCCGAGGGCACTCCACTCATACAGACCAAAACACATCTTTCAAAATAAAATTTAAAAACAAAAGAACACATTTTAAATAGAGTTTTAAACAAGAAAATAAAAATAAATTATTTGAAACCATAAGCCATAGTTTAACATGTTGTTTATGTTCATAATAGTATTCAAAATAAAGGTTCATATTATAATTGGTAAAGTTTTGAATTTGATACAGTAAAAAATTAAAAGCTCATGAAGCTTTAACAATACACAAAGATTTATAGGCAATGGAGGAGAGCTGGGAATGGGAGAGGTGGCCACTCCCAGGGAAGAGCACTATAATTCCATACCAAATGGTCAGTCCTGAAAACATACCTGCAAGTAAAATTGCATGGGCTGAAGAGGAATATATGTGTATATATGTATGTGTATTTATGTGCCAAGGACCAGCCTTACCTTGGAGAGGGTTCTGAGAGAAGGAGTGTCTGGGAGAGGTGAAAAGAATAACAGAAAGTCAAATTGTAGATCCAAGCTGTGTTCTGCACTCTGCTTGATCCAGCTTTTCCAGTCTGCTTCTCTCTATGTTCTACTTTCTCACTGGAGATGTCTCTGTTTATATCCTGCTTTCTTGCCTCTCTCTCTCTCTCTCTCTCTCTCTCTCTCTCTCTCTCTCTCTCTTTCTAGTGTGTGTGTGTGTGCTTGTGCATGCATTTGTGTTCTTTCTCCAAGCAGTTGTCTCTTTATATCCTAAACAATTCTTTGGATAGCTTATCTCCTGTGAAAAAACATGTCCAGTCTTTATTTTACATATCAATCCAGTTGTTTACTCCATGTTTCCTTTTCCTTTTGATTATCTTATGAATAAGCATCCCATGACTCCAGCTCTTTGATTCTTAGAAAACAGCAAGCATACATTACTTTTTTTTTAACATTAAATAGGAATTCAGAGATCCGTCTGCCTTTGTTAAGCACAAACAGTAAGCTAGTTGGGCAAGACCCTGCCCTGAAACTACCATTTCTACTATGCCAGGGCCTGGACTTACTGTGTCCCAGGCTTAACTTGAACTCAGGAATCTGCCTGCATTTATAGATATCTGCCTGTCTTTGCATCTTTCTGTCAGGCTGGCTCATAGTATAGCTCCCTTTGTTTTTTTTTTTTAATTTGTGAAGATCCTTATAACTCATATCACATACATAGTTTTTACATGGTTGAAAAATTATATATTTCAAACTCATGTATTTAGAGCTCTTTCTCATAGCCTTAAGGGTTGTCCTGAAGATCTCATTGTTTACTATTTTGCTGAGACATAGCAATATCTTTGACTTGTGCTGTTTCTAATTCTCATGGAGTGATTAATGTTAACAAAGAAGACATTACTTTGAGGAAGATAAAATATTTGCATTATTACACATACAAGGCTTATGCCCACAGCAGCCATTGACACTCATGGCAACTCACACTGGAATACTATCCTGGGGTAGAAACCATGTCACTTTTTCCACACTAGGGCCACACCAGGCTTGCCATACATGTATACATATATACATATGCATTGTACATATGTATTTATATACAAATACCATAACAATTAGTGAAAAAAAAGTCCATGAATTTAAAGGAGAATAGAGAGGGGTAAATGGGAGGGTTTAAAGGTGAAAGGGAAAGGGAGAAATGTTTTGATTAAATTATAATCTGAAAATAATAAAAATAGAATTACAAAACAAAGGAGAAAGTGGAAGAGAACAGAGCTGAGTTTTCAGTAAGGCTGCTTGAAAAAGGTTCAAAAGAACATCACAAAGTGCGAGTCAGAGAGAGAGAGAGAGAGAGAGAGAGAGAGAGAGAGAGAGAGAGAGAGAGAGAGAGAGGCCTCTAGCCATAAAGAATAGCACTCAAAATGATTCTATAATTCAATGGGGTAATTTACAGTAGACTCTGGGAAATGGTATAAAATGAACCTGGGAAGCTAAAGTAGATTGGTTTGTTCGAACCATTTTTTTCCTGCAGGTTTCCAAGAACTGTTGTGCTTCCAATTGCTGGATTCCTTGATGTCTGTTACAGATCTCAGTGATAGTGAGGTCATACATCTCCTTAACTACCTATAGTTTTAACTAGCTTAGAGGGGGCTTGTGGAGGCATTAGCAGTACTTAACGTTAAGTTGTCTTGTAAGGAGGGCATTGATTTGCTTCTTAGCTGGGTGCCTTCTGATTCTTATAAGTCAAAGAAGAAATACACAAAGGTAGAAAAGTCCAATGATTTAAACAAGTGATTCTAGAAAGATGAGGCTTAAAGTTATCCTTCCTTTCTCTTTTGTGAGTTTTACTCCTATTGGCTGATCGTGTTAGTGTTGGGTTGTAATTCTTTCCCTTAAGATGTCTCTGACTTTCTAAGTTCTGTATCATATCCTAGATTTATCCCTAATCCTGAAGCCTTGATAGTTGTTTCCTAATGACATGGTTTTTTGTTTGTTTGATTGATTGATTGATTACTTTTTCTCTCTTATTTTCCTACTGAATATTTTTGTATATAGTTAATTCTCTTTTGTACTTGAATGCCTATATGGGATTCTCTCTATAGAATAAGCTATGATTCCCATCACCTGGTTGGACTCTGATGTCCTATCACTGATAGTCATCTTGTGTCTGTGTGCAAGTTTAGTCATTTACAATCAAGGCTAGGGTTTTGACTTATGACACGAGCATGCATAGGTAGATTGGTGGAGCCTATGAGAAATGCATGTAGGTTAACTTCAGATCATTACTCCTCCCTCTTCGTTTTTAAATCCCTTCCCTAAGTCTCAGCCCCAGCTCTGTAGCAGTATTAGTCAATAGTCAGGGCCTACTCTTCTCATCCCTACCCTTATCCCCAGTGAATCATACAGATATTTCTCTTCAAGCTTCCTTTGCCCCACTCATATGGCATTATTCTATCCCCTGAATCTAGCAAGCATGCGCTGGCAACCTTAAGGCTTCTCTGGCTAAGGAAGCATGTAGCCTAACTTCAGATCTTCAACTCTCTCTGGTGTCCTCTAAATTTAAACATCTTGTCTCACTCACAACTCTGTAGTGGACCACATGCTGAGGCTTCCTCTCTGTTCCCTACACTAGAAAAGCATGAAGATGTTCTCCAACTTTTTCCCTGCTCACCCTGTTATCCCAAACCCTAACTCCACAGGAAATCCCTGCGAACCCATTAGCCAAACCTGTGAAAGAAGTGGGTAGGTAGCTAAAGAGGTAGGCTAGATATTCATTCTTATTCCTCTCCTCAAAATCCAATACATTGTTCTCACCAACAGCTCTGTAGCATACTACCTGTTGTGGCCTCTCTTCACTCTCTGCCCCATTCCCAGGAAATGAAGCAGATCTTAATAGAACATTCTGCTATTCTCTCACCTGAGGACCTGTTATATTCCCCTTCCCAGACTATGCACATTCCTATGTGTCAGCTCTTAATACATAAAAATATATTTTACTGGAAGCTTTTAATAATCAGACTACTGATTTCCAACATTTCCTACTAGGCAAGGAACAAAACACTCACCCAACAAACAAGACATTTGCATCTACAGTTACAATTTTTCAGAATTCAGATGCCTAGATGCTAGAGTTAAAACACAATCAATAACAGCCAGGGCAACAGAGCTCCAACACAGCTCCACAACTTTACTACTGTAGGCCTTGGGTATTACAACAAAGCTGAAGCACAATACAAAAACCATAACATGTCATTTATGTATATGATAGAAACATTTTAAGAAGAATGAATAAAGTATTAAAGAAATTTATGAAAATACAATGGGAAAATAGATAAAATAATTCAATACCTGAAAGTAGAAAAAAGTCAATAAAAATTCACAAACTGTCAGAGAATTGGAAATAAAAGGTTTAGGAACTAGAACAGGAATCTTACAGGAAAATCTCACCAATGGAATATAAGACATGGAAGAGGGAATCTCAGATACTAAAGATGTTGAAGAATGAATACATCAATTAAAGAAAATGATAGATCTAAAAAGACTGCTGTCACAAAACATCCAGGAAATCTGGACCACTATGAAAAGGCTAAATCTAAGAATAATAGGGATAGAGAAAAAAAAAAAAAGAAACCCAGGTCAAAGATAAAGAAAATATTGTCACTTCTGGTCTGCACCTGCTTGGGGGAAGATTAGCCTGTTCTCCTACCTCCAACTCTGCACATTCTGCAGGGCTCTCAGGAGATCCCAGGCTATCCTACCCACCCAAATAACCGCAGCAGCAGAGAATCCCCAGGTGCCCAGGGGACAAGGGACTCCTCCCTGCTACATACTAACACTATCTCTCTTCTGGTCTGCACCAGCTTGGGGAAAGATCTGCCTGTCTCTCACTCTCTTTCAACCCCACACAGTTTGTAGTGTTCCCAGGAGATCTGTTGCAGCCAGGGCAACAGATCCCTTAGGAGATCTGCTGTAAACTAGGGACAGAGGAGGCAGGATCCAAACAGAGACACCAAGGCCAGCTAACACCAAAGGTAACCAGATGTTAAGAGGCAAGCATAAGATCATAAGCAACAGAAACCAATATACTTTGACACCATTAGAACACAGCTCTCCTACCACAGCAAGCCATGGATAGCCCGATTCATCTGAAAAGCATGATGCTGACCTAAAATCCCATCTCATAAAGATAAAAGAGGCTGTTAAGGAGGATATAAATGCCTCGTTTAAAGGAATACAGGAGAAAACAGTTAAACAGGTAGAAGTCCTTAAAGAGAAAAAAAGTCCCTCAAACAAATACAGGAAAACACACTCAAACAGGTGAAGGAATTAAATGAAGTGGTCCAAGACTTAAACATGGAAATAAAAACATCACAAATAGTGGCAACTTTGGAAATAGAAAACCCAGGAAAGAAGTCAGGAGCAACAGATGCAAGCATCACAAACAGAATACAAGAGATAAAACAGAAAATCTCAGGTATGGAAGATACCATAGAAGATATTGGCACAATGAACAAAGAAAATACAAAGCATAAAAACCCCTAACCCAAAACATCCAGGAAATCCAAGATACAATGAAAAGATGAAACCTAAGAATAATAGGAATAGAAAAGACAGAAGATTTCCAGCTCCAAAGGCCAGAAAAAATCTTCAACAAAATCATAGAAGAAAACTTCTTTAACATAGAGATATAATAGAGTCATAAAAGTAGAAGAACCCTAGGGAACACTAAATATATTGACCAGAAAAGAAGTTTCTCCTGTCAAATATTAATAAAAGTATTATATGCACAGAACAAATGCAGAATATAAAAAGAGATAAAAGAAATAGGCAAAGTAATATATAAAGGCAGACCTATGGGGAGCCGACAGAAGGAGGCTATCATCCTTGCAGCCATCTTGAGTCATATACCCTGAGAAGAGACTTGTTTTCAACAGCCTACAACAGCTGAGCACACTCTTATAACATTTTGTTTTATATACCCAGGATTTTCCCTTGGGTGTGTGTGTGACTTAAAGGTGTGACTTAAAGGTGTAACTTAAGAAGTGAGACTTATAAAAGGCAAGGAGCAGACAGAAGACTGTGCTGGAAACTTGGAACTTGGAGGCACTAGAGACTAGGAACTAGGGACTAGGAACTCAAGACTTGGGACTTGGACTAGAAAAAGAGACTTGAGAATAAACTTGACTGAAACACACTCTGTGTGGTCTCCTCTGTGTGGTCTCCATTCTTCATGTCTGCCCTCACTCTCTCTCTTGCTGAACCCTGACCTGCAGACTGGTGCAGCAGTATGATCTGAACAATTTAGTCCCCAAGGATTGGGGCAGTGTGGGCTCTAACAATTTTGGCCCTCAAGCTTTTGGCAGTGCAGGTTCCAACATTTGACAGAGCAGTCCTAGACACAGACCTATCAGAATTACACCAGACTTTTCTTTATTTTATGTTATTGATGATTTTATTTATTTACTAAAGCTCAAGACACACTTTGAACCTCACACAATAATAGACAGGTCATTGAAATGGAAACTAAACAGACACAGTGAAGCTTATAGAAGTTATGAACTAAATAGATTTAACAGATATATATGGTACATTTTACATTAAGACAAAAAATATACCATCTCATCACTGCACAATACTTTATGTAAAATTCACCATATAATCATTCACAAAACAAGCCTCAAGAGATACAAGAAGATCAAAATAATCCCTTGCATTGTATCAGAACAAAATGGACTAAAGATAGACTTCAAAAACAACAGAGAGCCTACATAACCATGGAAACTGAGCAACTCTCTACTCAATAATAACTTGGTCAGGGAAGAAATAAAGAAAGAAGTTAAAGACTGTCTAAAATTTAATGAAAATGAAGACACAGCATACTCAAAGTTATGGGACATAGTGAAAGCAGTGCTAAGAGGAAAATTCATAGCACTAAGTGCCCTAGGAAAGAAACTGGAAAGATTCTACACTAGCAACTTTACAGCATACCTGAAAGCGCTAAAACAAAAAGAAGTAAACACACCAAGAGGAGTACACATCAGGGAATAATCAAACTCAGGGCTGAAATACAGCAATTAGAAACAAAGAGAATACTAAAAATCAACAAAACCAAAACCTGGTAATTTGAGAAAATCAAGAAGATAGATAAACCATTAGTGAAACTAACTAAAGCACATAGAGACAGTATCCAAATTAAGAAAATCAGAAATTAAATGAGAAATATAACAACAGAAACAGGAGAGATTAAAAAAAATTTATCAGATCCTACTACAAAAGCCTATATACAACAAAACTTGAAAATCTACATTACATGAAATGGATGACATTTTAGGCAGATACCAAGTACCAAGAATTATATGGATTAGACATGACAGAGGCAGGCCACCAGAAGACTAGGTTCCAGAATTCAAACAAAACAGTATCTTGATACTAAAATTTGTTTTGAGAATTGTATATTGCAAAATACACAGCCTTAGTGTATCTACTCATCAAGTGAGCTGCGCAGACCTGCTCAAACCTCAGATGTCCTGGAATTGCAGCTGGATGCAGTGAAGACACAGACGTCAATTTATTCTTCTCCCTGCCCCTCTTCTAATATCTCAAATTAATAAAATAATATTAATAAAATATTATTAATATTTTAATATTAATATTAAAATTGAAGTTGAAGAAGTTAATGAAGACTCAGCACCCCTATTCCCTGGGCCTGGGGACTGAGGTGGTTAGTATTGGGCTGTCTTCCTAGCGAAAAGTAATGGTTTTGTTGAAACAGGGAGTATTAGCTAGAATTTATTGCATAGGCATAACCTATTGGTAGAAATAAGTATAATTGTTATTAAGATGAAGTTATAATTTCTTAAATGGTACAAAATTTATTTTGATTTTAAATTTAAGGTTTTCATTGGTATCAGCTCCTTCTTGATATAAAAGTGAGATTAATATTGTTACTCTCATAGGCATTGTGCCTATATAACACATTTAGGAATACAAGGCTTAGACCCAGCCCTTCTTAAAAGTTTAAAACTGATTTGAGATGGTTAGCCTGTGAGTTCAGGGCCTATAGCAAATTCATGGCTCTAAGTTTATTGTTAGGGTGTTTTCTATATTTTATTTAGCTGAGAGGAGTTAACAAACAATAGTCCAGACTGCCTTACATGGATAGTTGGTTTTCAAAACGTCAGAAGTCCAAAGAATTGACATTACAAACATTTCTGTCTTAATGTCCATTTTGATTAGAGACTTGTCTGCTCCTGACAGCTTCCTGTCTTGGATTCTAAGAAGAAATTGAGAATCTTTAGAGTTACTCCAGTTGTGGTGAGACAGCCACTAGGCAAGAATTGCCTCTTTTCATCTACAGACAAATTACTGTCCAGAAAAGGACATACTTGCAGAATAGCTGACTGATTTTATCTGCCAAGACAGAGTAATCAGCCCTTAATAATTCTGCATCACTAGGTCTGTCAGATGATCCTGGGCCAGAAGGCTGAAGATCGAATGCTTCAATGTTTTGTAGTATAGGGACTGTCCAGGTGCTCAGTGGTCTCTATAAATTGGCTAAGTTTTAGAAGCTATGCTTTGTGCTTCCCATAATTTCAGTTAACTCAGTCATTCTGGATTTCCAACAGGGTTGAAACTTATAGTCTCATAGCCAATCCCGGCTATTTACTTTGAGAGAAAATTCTAAGAGAATGGTTTTCAGTTGATATTCATTTTAAAGCCAAGACAAAAAAAAGCCAAGTTCAGAATTAAGTCTTTTAGTTAGGAGGAATGACAGAGGTTCTGTTTAGTCAACAAAATGATGGACTGGGTATTAGGTCTATCTTGTATCTTACTGACACAAATTGGTATAGTTATGCTCTAAATGTATTCTAAGAGAGAAGTTTTAGTTTAATAGGAAGGGTAACATGTAGGAGGAGCTAAGGTGGGAGGAGTAAGGAGAGGAAGAGGAGAGGAGGAGCTAGGTGACAAGAGGGGAGGGGGAACATGGAGGTGAGATGTTTGCGTGTCCCCACCAGACAAAGATAGTTGATATATCTAGGTTGGGCATTGGGTTACACTTCTGATTGATATTGAGCATTACCAAACTTATAAAGCCTTTGATTAACATTTAAAAAATAGTATAAATGCAAAAGTGGGGATGGGATAGGGGTTTTCTGAAAGGGAGGGAAAACAGGGAAGTGGGATGGCATCTGAAATGTAAATAAAATATCCAATAAAGATTTTCACATAATAAATAAATAAATAAATAAATAAATAAATCTTAAAAAATAAATAAAAAATAAAAAATAAAAGCCCAGGCCAGAAGGCTTTAGTGCAGAATTCACCTGGACCTTCAAAGAAGAGTTAATATCAACACTTCTCAAATTATTTTATTCAATAGAAACAGAGGGAACACTACCTAATTTATTTTATGAAGCCACTGTTGCTCAGATGCCTAAACCACACAAAGACCCAAATAAGAAAGAGAACTTCAGACCAATTTTGCTAATAAATATTGATGCAAAAATACTCAATAAAATACTCTGGCAAACAAAATAAAAGAACATATCATAACAATCATTCACAAAGATCAAGTAGGCTTTATCACAGTGATGAAGGTTCTTTTAATATATAGAAATCCATTATTGTATTTCACTAAATAATAAACTTAAAAGAATCACATGATCATTACATTAGATGGTGAAAAGCATTTGATGAAATACAACACTTCTTCATGTTAAAAGTATTGGTTAAGATCAGCAATTCAAGTGCCATACTTAAATATAGTAAAAACATTATACAAAAAACCATCAACCAATATCAAATTGAATGGACATGATCATCACATTAGATGGTGAAAAGCATTTGATGAAATACAACACTTCTTCATGTTAAAAGTATTGGTTAAGATCAGTAATTCAAGTGCCATACTTAAATATAGTAAAAACATTATACAAAAAACCATCAACCAATATCAAATTGAATGGACAGATATTTGAAGCAATCCCACTAAAATCAGGGACAAGACAAGGTTGCCCACATTCTCTTATGTATTCAATATAGCACTTAAAGTTCTAGCTACTTCAATAAGACCACTGAAGGAGATTAAGGAGATCCAAATTGGAAAAGAAGAAAAAGAAGGAGTCAAGGTATCACTATTTGCAGATGATATGATAGCATAAGAGACCCAAAGGAAATCTATCAGAGAACTTCTAAAGCTAACAAACAATTTCAGCAATGTGACTGGATATAAAATTATCTCAAACCAACCAGTATCCTTTCTTTATACAAATTATAAACAGACTGAGAAAGAAATTATGGAAATTAAACCCTTCACAATAGCCACAAATAGTAAAAAAAAAAAAAAAAAAAAAAAAAAAAAAAAAAATCTTGGTGTAACTCTTACAAAGCAAGTGAACGATCTATATGACAAGAACTTCAAGTCTCTGAAGAAAGAATTTGAAGAAGACCTCAGAACCTAGAAAGTTCTCCCATGTTCATAGAGTGGTAGAATTAGCATAGTAAAAATAGCCATTCTACCAAAAACAATCTATGCATTAGACACAAACACCATCAAGATTCCAACACAATTCTTGACAGACGTGGAAAGAGCAATTCCTAATTTCATGTAGAAAAACAAACAAACAAACAAACAAAAAACCCAGGATAGCAAAACAATTCTTTATAATAAAAGAATTTCTGGGGGAGTCACCATCCCTGAACTGAAGCTGTACTACAGAGCAATAGTCATTAAAACTACATGATATTGGTACAGAAACAGGTTGCTCAATGGATAGAACTGAAAACCCAGAAATAAGCCCACATAATTAAGGACACTTGATCTTTGACAAAGAAGCCAAAACCATACAATGAAAAAAAAAAAAGCATTTTTAATAAATGGTGATAGTCCAACTGGTATTCTATATATGGAAAATGAAAATAATTCATACTTATCACTATGAACACAGCTCAAGTCCAAATAAATCAAGAATCTCAACATAAAACCAGATACACTGTATTTAATATAAGGGAAAGTAGAAAAGAACCTTGAACTTATTGGCATAGGGAGAAATTTCCTAAACAGAACTCTAATTGTTCAAGCTTAATAATTGATAAATGGGAACTCATCAAACTGAAAAGCTTCCTTAAGGCAAAAGACACTGTCAATGGGACAAATCTACATTCAACAGATTTGGCAAACATCTTTACTAACCCCACATGAGATAGAGGGCTAATATCCAAAATATATAAAGAACTCAGGAAGCTAACATCCCCTCAAAAAACCAAATAACCCAATTAAAAATGGTGTACAGAGCTAAACAGAGAATTTTCAACTAAGGAATCTTGACTGGCAGAGAAGCACCTAAAGAAATGTTTAGCATCCTTAGTCATCAGGGAAATGTAAATCAAAACTGAGATCCCACCTTACACCAATCAGAATAACTAAGATCAAATACTCAGGTGACAGAAAGAGAAACACTCCTCCATTGCTGGTGGTATTGCAAGTTTGTACCATTACTTTGGAAATCAATCTGAAGGTTCCACAAAAAAATTAGAAATAGTTCTACCTGAAGACCCGGGTATACCCTACTGAGCATATACCCAAAAAGATGCTCTAACATATAACAGGGACACAGGCTCTACTATGTTCATTGGACCCTTATTTATGATAGCCAGAAGCTGGAAACAACCCAGATGTCCCTTATGAAAGAATGGTTACAGAAATGTGGTACATTTATACAATGAAATACTACTCAGCTATTAAAAATGATGATTTCATGACTTTTGCAAGTAAATGAGTGGAACTAAAAAATATCATTCTGAGTGAGGTTACCCAAACCCAAAAGGACATACATTATATGAACTCACTGATAATTGGATATTAGCCCAAAATCTCAGAATACATATTATACAACTCACAGACCACATGAAGCTTAACCAGAAGGAAAGCCAAAGTGTGGATGCTTCGATCCCACATAGAAGGAGGAACAAAATAATCATGAGAGGTAGAGGGAGGGAGAATCCTAGGTGGGAGGAGGGAGGGGGAGAAGAAGGGGCCAGATCAGATATGGAAACATACAGGAAAGAAGCCTAAGGGCCAGAAGAATAAATAGAAATATGTAGCATTGGGGTGGGGTGGGGTGGGAAGGGGGGGCACACTAAACAGTTGCAGGCCTCAGTGATGTGAGAGGCTTCTGGGACCAAATGGGGATGACTTTAACCTAAATGCCCAACAGTGGGGAGATAAAACCTGAAGAGACTACCTCTAGTACATAGTAAGGGCAGCCAATTGAGGAAAGGGACCACATACTCATCTAAAAATTTTTAACTCAGAATTGTTCCTATCTAAAGAAGTGCAGGGACAAAAATGGAGCAAAGACTTAAGAAAATGCCATCCATAGACAGGCCCACGTAGGGATCCATCCCATACTCCAAACCCCAACACTATTGCTGATGCCAAGAACTGCTTGCAGACAGGAGCTTAGTATGACTGTCCTATGAGAGGCTTTGCCAGTGTCTGACTAAGACAAATGCAGACACACAGCCAGCCATTGTACTGACAATGGAAGAGTTAGCGAAGGACTAAAGGAGCTAAAGGGAACTGCCACCCCATAGGAAGAACAACAATATCAATCAACTGGACCCCTCAGAGCTCCCAGGGACTAAATCACTAATCAGAGTATACATGGGTGAGTCCATGACTTCTGTTGTGTGTGTAGCAGAAGATTGTATTATCTGGCATCAATGGGAGGGTAGGCACTTGGCTTGTTGCCCAAGCTGAGAGAAATGCTAAAGGGGTAAGGCAGAAGTGGTGTGTGGGTGTGTGAATACCCTCTTAGAGGCAAAAGAGAGAGGGAATAAGGTAGGAGAGTTTGTGGATGGGAGACTGGGAAGGGGGGACAACATTTGACATTTAACTAAATATAATAATCAATAAAAAGAAGTAAATATTCACAATAAAATTATACAAACAAACATATAAAACACCAAATAAAATGGACCAGAAAAGAATATGGTAATCCATTTCCCAAATGTACAGAACAACAACAACAACAAATTATTATTAAAAGCTGAAAGGGAAAAGTATCAAGAAACACATAAAGGCAGACATATTATATTAACACCTGACATCTCAATGGAGATTCTAAAAGACAAAAGGGCTTGGTTAGATGTTCTACAAACTCCTACTGGCAGATTTTTCTTTTGATAAGTATGTAGTTTCCTTCCATCTCTTCTGACTACTTTTATTTTGAAGTCTTATTTTGTCTAATATTAACATGACTATAACAGCTTGCTACTTAGGTCTATTTACTTGAAATACATTTTCCATCATTTTACCTTGGGATATTGTCTATCATTTGGTGTTAATGTGTGTGTTTCTTGAATGCAACAAAAGGATGGATCCCACTTTTTTGTCCATTCTATTAGTATGTCTTTTTAAATTATGTTGTTTATTTCCATTTTAAATGTTGCTACCCTCCCAGTGCCCTCTCCCAGAGTTTTTCCATTTCCCCTCCCCATTGCTTCTGTGAGGGTGTTCTTCAACTCCAGCAACCCCCTTCCCTGGGGCATCAAGTCTCTATAGGACTAGATGAATCTTCACCCACTAAGGCTAGACAATTCAGTCCTCTGTTATGTATATGCTGGGGGTCTCCCACAAACCCAAATATGCTCTTTCATTGGTTGCTTAGTGTCTGAGAACTCCCAGGGGTCCAGGTTGGTTGACACAGTTGGTCTTTCTATGGGGTTGCCATCCCCTTCAGCATATTCAATCCTTCTCATAACTCTTCCAGAAGGGTCCCCAACTTTAGTTCAATGGTTGACTAGAAGTATATGCATCTGTCTCAGCAGCTGCTCTCAGAGGAAAGCCATCATAGGCTCTAGTCTGCCAGTACAATATGTCATTGATAATAGTTCCAAGATTGCTGTCTATGTACTTTTTGGCTAATGGCCACTTACCAGTGAGTACATACCATGCATGTTCTTTGGGGTTGGGATTACCTCACTCAGAATGATATTTACTGGTTCTATCCATTTGTATGCAAAATTCATGATGTCCTCATTTTTAATAGCTGAATAATATTCAATTGTGTAAATGAATCACATTTTCTCTATTCATTCTTCTGTTGATGGGCATCTGGGTTGCTTCCAGTTACTGGTTATTACAAATATGACTGCTATGAACATAGTGGAGCATGTATCCTTGTGATGTGGTAAAACACTTTTGGGGTACATGGTCAGGAGTGGTATAGCTGGCTTTTCTGGTAAAATTGTTTCCAATTTTTCTGAGGTATTTCCAGATTGATTTCTACAGTGGTTGTAGCAGTTTGGAATCACACCAGCAATGGAAGAGTGCTCCTCTTTCTCCACATCCTCATCAGCATATGCTGTCACTTGAGTTTTTGATCACTATTTGTGGTTGATATAATAATATACATACGTGACCCCAAAAATTCTACCAGAGAACGCCTACAACTGGAGTGGCTAGATATAAAACTAACTCAAACAAATCAGTAGCCTTAATTTATATAAATGATAAATGGGCTTATAAAGAAATTAAGGAAACAACACCCTTCACAATAGCCACAAGAAATATAAAATATTGTGGTATAACTCTAACCAAGCAAGTGAAAGATTTGTATGACAAGAACTTCAAGTCTCTAAAGAAAAAAATTCAAGACCACAGAAAATGGAAAAGCTCTCCCATACTCATTGATCAATATGATTAACATGGTGAAAATGGTTGTCCTGTCATGTTTCTGTGCCCTGAGCAGTCCTAAGGCACCAGTTCTGCACCAAATCCCCAAAACCCAGAAGTGGCTGGACTCCCACGAACTCTAACAAGCCCAGGTGAGAAGGCTGCTACAACACCCCACCAAAACAGGGAGTAATTGGGACCTGAAGGGACCCAGGAATCCCTCACAGCCAGTGGCTCAGGATCCTTCTGGTCTGCACTGGTGCCCTGAGCACTCCTGGGGTGCTAGCTAGGACTCAAACTCCTAAAGCCCAGGAGCTCTAACACACCTAGGAACATAGGATTATTGGATCACAGGATCTCGGGATCCCAGGATTTCAGGATACTAGAAGCAGCCTGACATCCAGGAGTTCTTACATCCTCGGGATTACGGTATCACAGAGATATCTGGACTATGAGGAGTTCTGATACAACCAAGATAACAGAACAGACAGGCACAGACAGACAGAGAAAGTGAGTAAAGGTAGCAATAGAGTTAACCAGATGGCAAAAGGCAAGTTCAAGAACATAAGCAACAGAAACCAAGTTTACTTGGAATTATCAGAACCTAGTTCTCCCACCACAGACAGTCCTGAATATCCCAAGACACCAGAAAAGCAAGATTCAGATTTAAAATCACTTCTCATGTAGATAATAGAGGATTTTAAGAAGGACACAAATAATTCCCTTTAAGAAATACAGGAGAACACAGTAAACAGGTAGAAGCCCTTAAAGAGAAAACACACAAATCCCTTAAAGAATTACAAGAAAAAACAACCAAACAGGTGAAGGAATTGAACAAAACCATCCAGGACATAAAATGAAAATAGAAACAATAAAGAAATCACAAAGGGAGACTACCCTGGAGATAGAAAACCTAGGAAAGAAATCAGGAGTCATAGTCATCACCAACAGAATATAAGAGATAGAAAAGAAAATCTCGGGTACAGAAGATACCATTGAAAATATTGACATAACTGTCAAAGAAAACACAAAATGCAAAATGTTCTTAACACAAAATACCCAGGAAACCCAGGACACAATGAGAAGACCAAACATAAAGATAATAGGTATAGGTGAGAGTGAAGATTCTCAACTTAAAGGGCCAATAAATATCTTCAACAAATTTATGGAAGAAAACTTCCCTAACCTAAAAAAGAGATGCCCATGAACATGACTACAGAACTTCAACTAGACAAGATCAGAAAAGAAATTTCTCCTGTCACATGATAACCAAAACATCAAATACACAAAACAAAGTATATTAAAAGCAGTAAGGGAAGAAGGTCAAGTAACTTATAAAGGCAGATCTATTAGAATTACACCAGACTTCTCACCAGAAAATATATAAAAGCCAGAAGATCCTGAACAAATGTCATAAAGACACTAAGAGAACACAAATGTCAGCCAAGGATACTATACCCAACAAAACTCTCAATTACTATAGTTGAAGAAACCAAGATATTTTGTGACAAAAAGAAATTTACACAATATTTTCCTACGAATCCAGCCTTGTAAAGAATAATAAAGGGAAAAATCCAACAAAGGAAAAAAATTATAGTGTAGAAAAAGCAAGAAAGTAATCTTCCAACAAACCAAACAGGAGATAGCCACACAAACATAACTCCACCTCTAATAACAAAAATAACAGGGAGCAACAATCACTTTTTCTTAATATCTCTTAATACCAATTGACTCAATTCTGCAATAAAAAGACAAAGACTAACAGACTGGATCCAACATTTGCTGCATACAGGAAACCCACCTCAGTGACAAAGACAGACATTACCTTAAATAAAATGCTAGAAAATAATTTTCCAAGCAAATGGTCCCAAGAAACAAGGTGGAATAGCCATTATAATATCAAATAAAATAAGCTTTCCATTAAAAGTTGTCAAAAAACACAAGGAAGAATACGTCATACTTGTCAAGGGAAAAATCAACCAAGATGAAATCTAGACTCTGAACATCTATGCTCCAAATGCAAGGGCACCCACATTAATAAAAGAAACTTTACTAAAGCTCCAAGCACACATTGTACCTCACACCATAATACTTGGAGACTTCAACACCCCACTGTCATCACTGGACAGATCATGGAAACAGAAACTAAACAGAAACAGAGTGAAACCAAGAGAAGTTATTAACCAAGTGGATTTAGCAGATATCTATAGAACATTTCATCCAAAAACAAAAGAATATACTTTATTCTCAGGACCTCATGGTGCCTGTTCCAAAATTGATCACATAATTGTTCATAAAACAGACCTCAAGAGATACAAAATATTGAAATAATCCCATGCATCCTATCATATAACCATAGAATAAGGCTGGTCCTCAATAATGATAAAATCAATGGAAAGTCTACATACATGTAGAAACTGAAAAATGCTCTACTCAATGATTAATTGGTCAATGAATAAAGAAAGAAATTGAAGAGTCTTTAGAATTTAATTAATATGAAGACACATCATACTTGTGGGACACAATGAAAACAGTGCTAAGAGGAAACTCATAGCTCTAAGGACCTACAAAAACAGACTGGAGAAAACATACACAAGCAGCTTGACAGTACACCTGAAAGCTTTAGAACAAAAAGAAGCAAATACACCCATAGGAGTATATGGCAGGAAATAATCAAACTCAGGGCTAAAAACAACCAAGTAGAAACAAAGAGAACTATACAAAGAATCAAGAAAACCAGAAGCTGGCTCTTTGAGAAAATCAACAAGATAGATTAACCCCTAGCCAGATTAAACAGAGGGCACAGAGACAGTATCCAAATTAATAAAATCAAAACTGAAAAGGGAGATATAAGAACAGAAACTGCGGAAACTCAAAAAATCATCAGGTCCTACTATAAAGGCCTATACTCAACAAAACTGGAAAATCTGGATGAAATATACAATTTTCTAGACAGATACCAGATGTGAAATGTAAATCAGGATCAGATAAACCATCTAAATAGTCCTATAACACCTAAAGAAATAGCAGCAGCAGTCTTTAAAAGTCTTCCTACAAAAAAAAAAAAAAAGCAAAGCCCAGGACCAGATGGTTTTAGTGCAGAATTCTATCAAACCTCCCAAGAAGACCTAACATCAATTCTCTATGAACTATTCTACAAAATAGAAACAGAGGGAACACTACACACTTTGTTCTATGAAGCCACAATTATGCTCATACCTAAACCATATAAAAACACAACAAATAAAGAGAACTTCAGACCAAATTCCCTAATGAATATCAATGCAAAAATACTCAATAAAATTCTCACAAACTAAATTCAAGAACACATTAAAACAGTCATACATCATGTTCAAGTAGGATTTATCCCAGGAATACAGAGATGGATCAATATACCGAAATCCATTGGTGTAATCCACTATATAAACAAACTTAAAGGAAAAAAACCACATGATCATCTCACTAGACAATGAGAAAGCATTTGGCAAAATTCAACATCTGTACATGGTAAAAGTCTTGGAAAGAGCATGAACTCAAGGCCCACACCTAAACACAGTAAAAGCAATATACATCAAACCAGTAGCTAACATCAAACTAAATGGAGAGAAAATTGAAGCAATTCCACTAAAATCTGGGATTATACAAGACTGCCCACTCTCTTACTACCTAATCAATATAGTACTGGAAGTCCTAGCCAGAGCAATTAGACAACAAAAGGAGGTCAAAGTTACACAAATTGGAAAGGAAGAAGTCAAAATATCACTATTTGCAGATGATATGATATTATATTTAAGAGACCCCAAAAATTCCACCAGAGAACTAAAGCTTATAAACAACTTTAGCAAAGTGGCTGGATGTAAAATTAACTCAAACAATTTTACTTCCTCTACTGAAAGAATAAGCAGGCTGAGAAAGAAATTGGGGAAATGACACCCTTCACAATAGTCACAAATAATATAAAATATCTTGGTGTGAATCTATCTAAGCAAGTGACAAATCTGTATGACAAGAACTTCAAGTTCCTGAAGAAAGAAATTGAAGAAGATCTCTGAAGATGGAAAGATCTACCATGCTCATGGATTGGCAGAATTAATATTGGAAAAATGGCTATCTTGCAGAAAGCAATCTACAGATTCAATGCAATCCCCATCAAAATTCCAACTCAGTTCGTCAGAGAGTTAGATAGAGAAATTCTCAAATTAATTTAGAATAACAAAAAACCCAGCATATCAAAAACTAATTAAAGACCTACAAATGAACCCACATACCTATGGTCACTTGAACTTTGATGAAGAAGCTGAAAACATACAGTGGAAAAAAGGCAACATTTTCAACAAATGGTGCTGGTTGAACTGGAGCTTATCATGTAGAAGAATGCAAATAGATCCATACTTATTTCTTTGTATAAAACTCAAGTCCAAGTGGATCACAGACCTCCACATAAAACCAAATACACTGAAACTAATACAAGAGAAAGTGGGGGAAGAGCCTCAAATACATGGACACAGGTTAAAAGTTCTTGAACAGGACATCAATGGCTTATGCTCTAAGATCAAGAATTGACAAAAGGCACCTCATAAAATTGCAAATCTTCTGTAAGGCAAGGACATTGTCAATAAGACAAATCAGCAACCAACAGATTGGGAAAAGATCCTAACCAAACCTACAACTGATAGAGGGCTAATATCCAAGAGAGCCTTACCAACCTAAGACAGAAATGCATTACTTTTGATAATGCATATTCCATAACAGATAAGAAAGACATTCTTGTCAGAATGACCTAAGACAGGCTTAGACTTGTTTATGAAATAAAAATGGAAGAGATGTGGAGAGCTTTTGAGGCTGCTTGGCAAGAATCTTACATGGACCAAGGGCACGGAAATGAGCTGCATGGCAGGAATATGACATTGGCCAAGGTGAAGGAAGTGGGCTTCAGTCAGGAATTTGACATTAGGCTAGACCAAAGAAGTGGTTTCAGGCAGGAATCTAAATTTTAGGCTAGAACAAAGAAGTGATTTTAGACAGGAATCTAAATCTTAGGAAATAACAAAAAAGTAGGCTTCAGACATGAAAATGACTGTGGGCTATCACAAGGAAGTAGGCTCAGATATTTTGGTCTTCCTTTTTAGCCCTTAGACATAGTGATCATGGGAGTGATCACAGAACTTTGTTTATTGTCTTGCTTGTTTTTTGACTATTTGTGTTTATTGTCTTGCTTGTTCCTTGACTATATGTGTGTATTATATTACTAGTTCTCAACCTAAAAAAAATTACTACTCAAAATATAAATAAATAGTAAAAAAAAAAGAAAAAAAGCAAATGGATGTCTTTCCAAAGCAATCTACAGAATCAATGCAATCTTCATCAAAATTCCAACACATTTCTTGACAAACATGGAAAAGGCAATTCTCAACTTTACATAAAATATATAAAACCAAGGGTAGTAAAAATTCTCAACAATAAAAGAACTTCTGGAGGAATCACTATCAATGACATCAAGCTATACTGCAGAGCACTAGTGATTAAAACTATATGGTATTAGTACAGAGACAGACAGGTCAATCATCATAATATAATTGAAGACCAGAAATAAACCTACATATGTGATCTTTGACAAAGAAGCCAAAACCATACAATGGAAAAAGAAAGCATCTTTATTAAATGGTCCTGGTCCAACTCTTGATCTGCATGTAGAAGAATGAAAATGGATCCATATTTATCACCTTGTACAAAGCTCAAGTCTAACTACATCAAGGACCTCAACATAAAACCAGATACACTGAATTGAGTAGAAAAAAAAGGGAGAAAGAGCTTCACATGTAATGACACAGGGGAACATTTTTCTGAATAGAACACCAATGCCTCAGGCTGTAAAATCAGCAGTTGATAACTGGGTCATCATGAAAATGTAAAGCTTCTTTAAGACAAATGACACTGTCAATATGGCAAAATGGCAACCTACAGATTGGAAAAAGATCTTTACTAATCCTACAACTGATAGAGGGCTAATATCCAAAATGTATAAAGAACTCTAGAAGTTAGACTCAAAACAAAGAAACAAACAAACATTCAAATTAAAAAAATGAGGTACAGAGCTAAACAGAATTCTCAACAGAGGAAATTTGAATGGCAAAAAAGCAATTAAAGAAATGTTCAATATCTTTAATCATCAAGAAAATCCAAATGAAAATGGCCCTGAGATTCCACCTTACACCA
The DNA here is from genome assembly GCF_011762505.2 of Arvicanthis niloticus. Lineage (NCBI taxonomy): Eukaryota > Metazoa > Chordata > Mammalia > Rodentia > Muridae > Arvicanthis > Arvicanthis niloticus. The sequence continues at coordinate 76,730,605 of NC_047668.1, read as the reverse complement.
ACCAGTTTAGCCTATCTTTTTATTGATGAATGGAGACCAATAATGTTGAGAGATATTGATGAATAGTATTTGTAGATTTCTATTATTTTGTTGTTATGGTGTGTGTGTGTGTGTGTGTGTGTGTGTGTGTGTGTGTGTGTGTGTGTCTCCATTCTTTTGTTTGATGCTCTGGGATTATTCTTTTGATTCTTCTTGGGTATGAAATATCTCTTTATACTGGAATTATTTTTAGCACCCTTTGTAGAGATTAAATTGGTGATAGATATTGCATAAATTTGGTTTTAGTATGGAAGGTTTTATTTCCACATTTATCATGACTGGAAGTTTAGTTGTTATTGTAGTATGAGTATATGTTTTTCAAGAATGACAGATACAACAGAAAGCCTACAAACTCATGGAAACTGAACAACTCTGTACTGAGTCACTATTGAGTTAAGACAGACAGAAAGAAAGAAATTAAAGACATCTTAGAATTCATTGAAAATGAAGGTACAACATACCCAAACTTATGGAACACAACGAAAGCAGTGCTAAAAGGGAAGTTCATAAAATTAAGTGCCTACATTAAAAAACTGTAGATATCTCATGCTAGCAACTTACCAGCATGCATGAAAGCTCTATAAAAAATCAAATCCAAAAAGAGTAGATGGCAAGAAATAATCAAACAGGGCTGAAATCAATAAAAAAGTAACAAACAAAAAATAAAAAAAATAATAAAACAAGAAGTTTGACTTTCAGGAGAATCTTACTGAATGAGGATCAAGATTAATAAATATAGAAATAAAAAAAGGTTTAACAATAGGCACTGAGAAATTCTTAAGGACATACTTTAAAAGCATGACCTTCACCAAATTATAAAAAGAAATGGATAATTTTCTTGATAAATACCACTTAACAATATTAAGTCAAGATCAAATGAGCAATATAACAGATCAATAAGCCCGATTGATATAGAAGCAGTAATTAAATGTCTACCAATACCCTCCACAAACAAACTGTCAATCAGTGTAGGCATTAGCATTGTCCATTTCCTTCTGTGTAACTTCCTGTTTACTTCATTTTCCTATTGGAGAAAGTGCTTTACCATTTTACATTACTTATATTTCTAGAATGTATCTTATAATAAAACTGCATTAATATTCTAATATCTCAAGTGCATTCTATATTCATTATTATATTTCTGTTTTAGCTCATTAAATTGAATATACTTGTCAACAGTTAATAGATGGTGTAATATGTTTAACATCAAAGTTATCTAAACTGACAAAAAGCACTATTAACAGATATTATTAGATGTAACAAACATACAGCTTCCCTAAAAATATTACATATGAAGAACTATTTTTAAAACAGAAATAAAAATAATGTGGAATGATAAAACATATTCTGAATTTTTATTAATTTATGTGTTTCTGTTGATTACCAGTACTAAAGTCTCTGTGTTACAGGTGTTGTCTTGAATTCTAGAAACTAGTCTTTGTCCCATCTACTGCTTCATTTAGTCAATCATTTTCAGCCTTACAAAAGTTTTAAGGGAGTGTAAGGGTTATTCAACTCAAATCAATTTAAGGAAATGTTAGAGAGCAAGGGAAAAAGCACAACAGGCCATGAGCAAAGGTGAGAGGGCAGGACTCTGCACCTGATGAAACAAATGCACAAAGATGAGGAATGCCTTGAACAGACTTGTTGAGGGTCTTTCCCCCTTGCAGATAGCTAAAAACACTTGCATTAAAATTGAAGAAAAGAAAATCACCAAACTAGAATAACACAACCTATGAACCACACAGCCTCAATGAGCTTCCAGAAATATTATTTTCTAATCTGAAAGATAAGTACCCAGCAGACACATCAAATATAATTTATTGACCTGAGTGTGACAGGCAGATCTAATATCAGAGGCCAGAGGGAGGTCAAAAGGAGTCTGTAGAAAGAGATGAGGAAAAGGCACATTTGAAAGACACAGTGTGTGAAAGTGTCTAGAGAACTGTGTGTCTTTAAAGCAGACTGCAATTGGCCAGTTGAAGAAGGTATGAGTCCTAGTGGAGGGAGGTAAGACTAGACAAGACCCAAGGGAGCTTCATGTAGTTCTACTTAACTTTCTGAGATGATGAGGCCCATGGAAGACTTCCAGGCCATGAGAAAATATGCTTATGGTGTGCACTCCAGTCATGCTCTGAAGACTGCAGGAGTAAAGACTATCACTCTAGTCCCAGTAATCTCATGAACTTTCCAGCTCTTCCTACTTTATTTATAGTTTTTATAGTTGTTTAAAATAAGTGAGGTGCTGACTTTTATTCTATTAAGTGCAAGGGCTGAGACTGCAAACCGTAGAATGTCTACTATCTACCTCTAAGGTTAATTGTTGATTAAAATACATATTGATTAAAGATAAGTGGAGAATACAGAGCAGTACAGTGATGGGGAGGTGGAACTATCTAGCAATTATGAGAGACACGCTTGTCTCAGAGACTAGTTTCATTACATTTCTGGTCAAAATAGGCAGTGGGACACTCATGATGCCAATACAGAGAGATAAGAAAACAAGGCTGTTACACCATCACAAAACAAACACAGGTTTGGAAACAAGCATGCTCCCATTTGTCTCATTCTTCATCTCAGCCATGAGAAGAGCCTCTGTGACACATACAGGCAGCTACTCTAGTAACAGAGCCATGGATGCCACTTTGTTACAGACACAAGTACATGAGTTTTCCTGGGGGAAATTACTTTTACTTAAGCTAAATATTTTATGAAACACTGGTGTCGCATGATTATTGATCAAGCTGTCACTGGACTCTTAATAAAGTAATATTTGTCTGACATTTATCTAATTCATTGTTTTCATTATTTGAAATATCTGACATCTCCATTAAGATTTCAAGCAACCAGCCAACTTTATTGAAACTCCCTTTCTCAACTTCCTAATAAACATCCATGTTGCAACTTTTTATTTAAGGACAAATTCCTATCCTGCTTTTCACAATTGTGCAAAGTATTCACTGTATTGTGAGCTGCTACTGCTTCCATGAGACAAAAAACTACAAACTCAGCTGAAGAGCAGAAAGCCAGGGATATGACTCTATTGCATAAACTTAGATGCCATTCATGTAAATCCATAAAGGTCATTTGCTTAATGTGTAAGCTTTAAAGGAAAGTTCAGAGGATATTTCATGTTTAGCCTTCAGTTTTATGTTTTTAAAAACAATTACAGCATTAGAGGTCACGGGTTCAAATTAACATTACTATAAGTATAGAAATGTTTTTTTTATAATTTGCATGATAAACACTAGTGTGCTTTCTCTCCCCAATATATTTACTGTTCTATCTTGGTGGTTTTTCCTTCCAACCTCCAATACAGAGGTATTAGTTTCTTTGAATCTTTGAATCTTTGAATGCTAAATTGAGGTGCTTCTTGCTTCTTTTGTCTTTTTTCTCATTTTTTAAAATATTTATTTCATTTTCAAGTGTGTGTGTGTGTGTGTGTGTGTGTGTGTGTGAGAGAGAGAGAGAGAGAGAGAGAGAGAGAGAGAGAGAGAGAGAGAGAGAGAGAGAGGAGGTATCAAGAGGTATCAAGGAGGTAAAAGTTGTTAGATCTCAGGAAACTAAAGTTACAGAAGGTTTCTGAGTTGCCCCAGATGAGTGCTATGAAACAACATGAATCCTCTGAAAAACTAGAATGCAGCTAACTACTGAGATATCCCTCTAACTCTTAGCTCATTGTATTTAAAGATCTCTAATCACTTGATTTTAGTAATGCACAATTTCATGTCTTCTCTGACTGCCATCAGTTTTAGAGATGACTCCTTCTTTTTATAATGGCTTGTTCTGAAACAACAAACTTACTTAAAACCTGTCCCAATTCATTATGCCATTCTTCTAGATGTTTGAAATAGTTTATAAATATAAAATAATTACACATTATTAATAGAAACAGATTCTCCCACACATTCTATTTTGCAAAGCTACTTTAATTTTCATTTTGTAGCCAGCTAAAACCTGGAGGATAGAGAAAGAGAGGAGTATGCCAGGAAAGTCAAGTCAAGATGATAGCAACACCCTAATTCCACTTTCATACATCTTCATACACCTGAGATCTGAATATTATATTCTTTCTTTAATTCATTATCCCAAGTATCTGATGGATGGCATTTTGCAAACCCTCACTGATTTCTCCCTCCGATAAGTAAGTTCTTATAACTTACATGATCTATACACTATCTTGGTAGAAAATGTTCTATTTGATTATTTCTCTTAGAAATTATTTTTTAAATGTTTTAATCAAAACAGAATTGCAACACGTTCTAACAGGTTTGACATTCCCTCTCCTACCTCTAGTACCTCTCTTGAACCCCTACCATGTCTTATTTCAAAACTGACATAATTCTTTACAGTAAGTTTTAACTCTAAAAATAATTATGTGCATCCTTATTTAGTCTACATGCTGTGTGAGTGCCCTTGGAAGCCAGAAAATGTTATTGAATCCCTTCAGACTCCAGCACAAATGAATGTGAGGGACCAAGTGGGTGCTGAAAATTGAACTCAAGTCCTCTGAAAGAGCAAATAGTGTTCCTAACTCCTGAGCCAACTCTGCAGCTCCTCCTAGTGAACGAGTATCTTTTATGTTTTGCCATCATAGAAAAAGCAGCAAGGCTATATTTTGATAGGTTAGTTTCATAAGGAAGTTTTATTTGAAATAAAGGAAATAAAGAAAATCCAAGTGACTCATTCTACTTGGTGAGTTTTGATTTTATAAACTCATTGTGTATGCTCATTATACACAGGATTGTTATATATAATGAACATTTAAATATATGTTGAGCATATTCTTTTTAGAGGTATCATAAAACCTAACATTTTATGGGGTTATAGAGAGTTACTGTCACCCCCTGCTTTCATTTGAAACAGTTGTATTTGTACATAAATAGTTCATTAATAAAAATGTACATAATACATTTTTATAACATATTAATAATTCTTTAAGGTAAAATATATCAGATCTGCAAGCAAAAGAATTGACTAGGTTGGCTCATATTTTAAAATTATCTATCCTTTTAAAAGAGAACTTTAATCTAAACTTTAATTTATCCCTTCCATCTGTCTTTTGTCTGTGTGCCCTTTGTCCTCCATTAAAACACTGTTGTTCCAAAAAAAAGCAGTAATTCCAAATCTCAGGTCTTCATGAACCAATGTGATTTAAAGAAATATGGGGTTGACAGTGACATTTAATACAAACATATGTTTCAAAAGACTCCTCTCAATCATGCTGGTGATCCTATCCTCTAGATCAGGCTAAAGATGGTTTTATTGAACACCAGGCTTCCGAAGACATAAAATTAGAAGTGTTTATTTAACAAAACATCTCAATAGACACATGAGGGTATCAACAATGGGGATCTGGTGCCCTTGGCTACCAGAACATAATTTGTCATCCCAAATATTAATTTCTATAAGTAGCATCAGTCAGGGGAGAAAAGACAACCATGTCCAAATGTCAGGATAGCTGAGAAGCTGCAGTGTTGTCTACCTTGAAGCATAAAAATGTTTACTTTAAGGAAAAAATTAATTAACCTGTCAAATCTGTCTTCTTAGACTGCACAAACATAATAGATTCTGGCTAAATAAAATATTGCTTCCAAGAAGTGCCTAATGTCATATTTTTCTGCTTGTTTTAAGGCATCACAATTGTTGGTGTTAGATCTTCTAGCACTGGGGTATTATTCCTGGTAATTACATAGGAGGGAGAAAACTAATTTTCTGTATTAATCATCATATTATTCTTTAAAATTTTACCCAATGCCAAAGAAGCAGCTCTTCAATTTCTGGTTCTAACTTATTTTTCTGGCCTTTGTTCCAGCCATTTGGCCAATGAATGTCAGAGACATACCGTTCTCATCTCCAAATGAAACTTACCCATTTTAAACCCTGGCCCACGGCATATAATTACCCTAGAAGACCCTCCCAAGGAAAAGTATACATCCAAGTTCTTTAAGCTTCCCATCATAACTACCCTCTTAGTTTCCCTGTAGACCTTTTGTTGACTAGGCTACTAATTCTTTCTTGGTCCTCAATTCTTAGACATTTTATACAACTATTTTTTGCAGCATTTATGACTAACTTGAACTGTTCATTGACTTCCCTTCCTGGCTAGCCAGTGGGTTCCTGGGAGACAGACATGGACACTATTTGATTCATTTTTATTTGCCCAGGAACTGGGAGATCCCCCCCCCCCAACATATGTAGACACAGTAAATGTTTGCAAAATTGAAACAACTCTCCTAGAAAGCATACTGGCTTAAAATCACACCAAGAAAGACATAACTAATACTAGTTTTTCCTGGGGACAGAATGTTATTAATTTTTATTTTAGAGGAGAGTATAAGAAGTGCTTGAGAGTAATAAAGGTAAGAAAAATGCACAGGATAATTTATGCCATTTCCTTTCAATAGCCATTTCTAGTTTTAGTGCCTAATTATGAAATGCAAGGGAATATATATTTTTTTCATTTCACTGCCTATATAGAACTTGACCAGCAGAGGGAGAAAATATAATACCAACGACAAGCAGCAAGCTCTCTTTATAATGTACTTTCTTTAGTTTTAAATTATAGATCAGAATATGTATAGCTTGATCCAAGATTATAAAGTTATCCAAAATATCTCCTAGATCAACCCCCCTAAATTTTGAAGTCATAGCCTTATTTTTATTTTGGTTGAAAGTACACAGCAAAGCATGGCAGCATGACCTCCTCTCTCCTTCATCCATTTTGCTGCCTTTGATACATTGATGTGGGCTGTGGTTTTTTTATGAGGGCACCTTCAGGATAGCAGAAAAGAATGAGAAGTATCCAGGTTCTCTGGTGCTGTGATGTCAAGTTAATCTATTCAAATGCATTATTTAAACCACACCACAAAAGAAAAAGTTTCACCTTCCAGTCTGGGCTTGACCACTGAGCAGATCCCAGGTAGCAGCTCTGTCCCCAATCTCACAGAACGCAAAGAAAGCTGGCTGCCCAGGAGCTCTAACCCAGTCAGTATCTTAGGTGAAAAGACAGCAACACCAGCCCCAAACAAGGAGTAACTGGGAACCACTAAAACACAGGAAGTCACTCTTGGCATGGAGCACTAATTCCTTCCAGTCTGCTCCTGAGCACTGAGCAGATCTTTGGCCCCAGCTCTAACCCCAGTAGTAACACCCACCCCACACAGTTCTGATACAACAAAGATAACAGGAAAGATAGGCTCCAGTCAGAGACAGGGCAGGTCTAAGGAGATCCAGATGGCAAAAGGCAAGTGTAAGAAAATAAGCATCAGCAACCCAGGTACTTGGCATCATTAGAACCTAGTTCTCCCTCACAAGAAAGTCCTGAATTCCCCATATCACTAGGAAAGCAAGACTCAGATTTAAAATCACTTTTAATGATGATGATAGAGGACTTTAAGAAGGACATAAATAACACTCCCAAAAAATTTGAGAAGAACACAGCTAAACAGGTAGAAGCCCTTAAAGAGGAAGCACAAAAATCCCTTAAAGAATTACAAGGGAACACAAACAAACAGGTGAATAAATTGAACAAAACCATCCAAGACATAAAAATTAAAATAGAAATAATGAAGAAATCACAAAGGGAGACTATCCTGGAGATAGAAAACCTAGGAAAGAAATCAGGAGTCATAGTCATCACAAACAGAATACAAGAGATAGAAAAGAGAATCTCAGGTGCAGAAGATACCATTGAAAATATTGACACAACTGTCAAAAGAAAACACAAAATGCAAAATGTTCTTAACACAAAATACCCAGGAAACCCAGGACACAATGAGACGACCAAACCTAAAGATAATAGGTATAGGTGAGAGTGAAGATTCTCAACTTAAATGGCCAATAAATATCTTCAACAAATTTATGGAAGAAAACTTCCCTAACCTAAAGAACAAGATGCCCATAAGCACAAAAGAAGCCTACAGAACACCAAATAGACTAGACCAGAAAAGAAATACCTGCAGTCACATAATAATCAAAACACTAAGTGCACAAAACAAAGAAAGAATATTAAATGCAGTAAGGGAATAAGGCCAAGTAACATATAAAGGCAGGCCTATCAGAATTACCCCAGACTTATGACCAGATACTACAAAAGTTACAAGATGCTGGACAGATGTCATACAGACCCTAAGAGAACACGAATGCCAGCCCAGGATACTACACTCAGCAAAACTCTCAATTACCATAGATGGAGAAACCAAGATATTCCACAACAAAACCAAATTTATACAGTATCTCTCCACAAACACAGCATTACAAAGGATAATAGCAGGAAATATCCAAGACAAGGAGGGAAATTATACCCAGAAAGGGCAAGAAAGTCTTCCAACATATCTAAAAAAAAAAGCCACACAAAGATAATTCCACCTCTAATAACAAAATAACAAGAATCAACAATCACTGTTCCTTAATATCTCTTAACATCAATGGACTCAATTCCCCAGTTAAAAGACATAGGCTAATGGACTGGATATGTAAACAGGACCCAGCATTTTGCTGCATACAGGAAACCCACCTCAGTGACAAAGAAAGACTCTACCTTATAGTAAAAGGCTGGAAAACAATTTTTCAAGGAAATGGTCCTAAGAAACAAGCTGGAGTAGCCATTCTAAAATCTCCAGCTCGAGAACACAAAGGGAGGGACTCATGGCTCCACCTGTATAGGTAGTTGAGGGTGGCCTTGCCAGGCATCAGTGGAAGTGGAGGGCCTTGGTGCCTGAATATTTGGATTCCCTAGTGTGGGGAATTTCTAGAGCAGAGAGGCTGGAATGGGATGAAGGTGGGAGCACACCCTCATAGTAATTGGAGGAGGAGGGATGGGATATGTGGTTAGGCATCAGTGGAAGTGGAGGGCCTTGGTGCCTGAAAGTTGGGATTTCCTAGTGTTAGAAAATTTGAGAGCAGGTAGGCAGAAATGGGAGGATGGTGGCACACCCTCATAGAAATTCCAAAAATTATATGGATTAGACATGACAGAGGTAGGCCACCAGAAAACTAGATTCCAGAATTCAAACAAAAAAGTATCTTGATACTAAAATTTATTTTGAGAATTGTATATTGCAAAATACACAGCCTTGGTGTATCTACTCATCAAGCAGGCTGAACATATCTGCTCAAACCTCTGATATCCTGGAATTGCAGCTAGATGCAGTGAAGACACAGACGTCAGAGGCTTATCTATTTTCTCTTCTCCCTGCCCCTCTTCTAATATCTCAACACCCATAATCAGCTTGAAGAAGTTAATGAAGAGTTGGTGCCCTATTCCCTGGGCTTGGAGACTGAAGTGGTTAATATTGGACTGTCTTTCTAGGGAAAAGTAGTGGTTTTGTTGGAACAGGGAGGATTAGCTAGGGTTTATTGACTATGGCTTTGAGTTTATTGTTAGGGTGGTTTCTATATTTTATTTAAAAATAGCTGAGTGGAGTTAACAGACAACAGTCCAGATTACCTTACATAGATAGTTGGTTTTCAAAACATCAGAAGTCCACAGAATTGATGTTACAAACATTTCTGTATTAATGTTCATTTTGATTAGAGACTTGTCTGCTCCTGACAGCTTCCTGCCTTGGATTCTAAGAAGAAATTGAGCACCTTTGGAGTTTCTCCAGTTGTGGTGAGACAGCCACTAGGCAAGAAGTGCCTCTTTTCATCTACAGACAAATTACTGTCCAGAAAAGGACACACTTGCAGAATAGTTAACTGATTACATCTGCCAAGACAGAGTAATCAGCCTATAATAATTTTACATCACTAGGTTTGTCAGATGATCCTGGGCCAGAAGGCTGAAGATCGGATGCTCCAACGTTTTATAGTATAGGGACTGTCCAGGTGTTCAGCGGTCTCTATAAATTTGCTAAGTTTTAGAAGCTATGCTTTGTGCTTCCCATAATTTCAGTTAACTCAGTCATTCTGGATTTCCAACAGGGTTGAAGACTTATAGTCTCATAGCCAATCCTGGCTATTTATTTTGAGAGAAAAGATTTGAGAGGATTGTTTTCAGCTGACATTCATTCTAAAGCCAAGAAAAAAATCCAGGTTCAGAACTAAGTCTTTTAGTTAGGAGAGATGACAGAGGTTCTGTTTAGTCAACAAAATGATGGACTGGGTATTAGGTCTATCTTGTACCTTACTGACACAAATTTGTATAGTTATGCACTAATTGTATTTTGAGAGAAAAGTTTTATTTTAACAGGAAGGGTGATATGTAGGAAGATCTAAGGTGGGAGGATTACAGAAAGAGGGGGAGTAGGGAGAGGATGAGGAGTAGGTAGAGGAGGAGGAGAAGGGGAGGAGGAGCTAGGTGATGAAAGAGAGAAAGAGAGAGGGGGGATCATGGAGGCAGATGTTTGTGTGTCTCCGCCAGTCAAAGATAGTTGATATATCTAGGGTATTAGGTTTCACTTCTGATTGATATTGAGCATTATCAAACTTATAAGTCTTTGATTAACATTAAAAAAAAATGTATAAAAGCAAAAAGGAGAAGAGGGCATGGGATACATAGATTAGGGTCTTTCTAGGGAGGGAAAATGGGGAAAGTTAGTGGCATCTGAAATGTAAATAAAATATCCAATAAAAAATAAATTTAAAAAAAGACAAAAAGTATGACAATATTTTAAACATGTTCCTAAATATTTAAGAAAAAATATTTTACACCAGGAGAGAACAGTATTAGAGCTTCTCTGCATTAAGACACAAGTAACTTTAGCATAACTCTGCACTAGTTTTCATGAGGCCTGGGGAAGAGAAACTCATAGCTACAAACATTGGTTTCCACACTTTTAAGCCAGAAAAGAAACATTATCAAGGCAGACTTGAAGTGGAAACTTCTATTTTCATTGAAAATCAGTTATTTCAAATGATGTCTTTGATGGGGCACACAGGTAAAATGATATTTTGGTGAAGCAGACATGGGAAAGAAGGTTTTCCTGTAGCAAACACATGTGAAAGAACCTGTGATGAAGGAGTATCAATAGGATTCCCCCGTGGGCAGTGGGAGACTGTCCATTGCATTGAGCATTGGATTGCTTTGCACTTCCTAGCTACTCTTCACTAAAAAACATGTATTGGCTCAACTTACATAACATTTTTTATCTCCATTAATGGCAATGCCAGAGAAAAACTTGCTAGTGAGGTTCCTGTGGCAGCTTGCTGCATCCATGACTTCAGGCCAGTTAATGAGTCTTTTGATTTCTTCAGGGTTGATCTACAGCTGCTGGTTCATTCCTGGTGTCTGCCTTCCTAGAGGACTGTACTGTAGCTGCTGAGTCATATTTGGTGTTTGCGTTGGGACTGAACTGCTGCCAAAGAAAATCAAGCTTGCCCCCAAAGAGTTATTGCTGAATATGTCTTTCTCCATATCAGAACTTTTCCACTACCATCTCCTGGGTGGTAGGCTAGCAGAGAAGTTGTATCTTTATTAAAAGTAGGTTGCAAAAAAAGTTATGCCTACACCACCTCAGTGTATTTAACACAGTGAGCATAATTCTCATCACATAACAATCACAATACTCTAGCCCTGCTATGAAATGTGAACTCATGAATGTGAGTGTCTGATGAAGATTCCATTGCTAACTTGGTATGTCCTGAAAATGCCAGATTCTATCAAGGCCCAAAAACTTCACGTTCCAAAGGAGTATTAGAAGGACTTATCTCACCTTTTTATTTGTCTCATCAGTACCCAGTACACTTCTCATTACTAAAAGCTTTGAAGAGGAGGACTCAGTGTAATTAAAAGATTGATCTTTTGGAAACTATGCATAATAAAAGCCATGAAAAAGGAGAGTGATTTTGCATTTTCAAACATTGTCCTCAAGTTAATTTAACCTGAGCTGTGTGTGAACCATCTAGAAAGTATGGGATCAATATGTTCAGACTGAAATCGAGGGACTAAGGAAAAAGGAAACAAAGTCCAATTGAGTAGTTCATTCAAACCAACAAGAATCTTGTGTGGAGAGATACCTGTGGAATCCCTTGACAGGTGGCCTGCAAGGGGAGCTGGTTGGGATTTTGCTTATTTGCTGATCGGAAAAACAATTTCATAGATATTTATGTTTCTCTGTGCAGGTTATGAAAAAATAGTATTAAGAATTCAAAATGACAAACAATCAAACAAGAAAGTCTGTATCCATTTTCAAAAATTTTATAGCGAAGCACACACACACACACACACACACACACACACACACACAACCTTTTATTAAAACTGCTTGGACCTTTCTTTTTCTTCAATGAAACATTGCCTTAAAGACACAAAATGACGTACAGAGTAATTCTAGATTATTGATTGTTACCTCTAATACAAATATTAATGTAAGCCAAAAGACCTAAAATATAGAAGGTGAACAAATTCTCCACATGTCCACCTGACAGAGTTTTCAGAAAATGTATACCTCTCCTCACATCTGATGTTATTTAACCTTTACTAAAACCACACAAATGCTCTTGCCATGAGTAGTTTTTTTTGACTTTTGCTACATCTTTTAAACCACATGAAAGTGAATAGTAATGTTGTGTGTGTTATGTTGTGTGTAGTTTAAAAACGTGCAACCACTTTAGACAGGCACTGTGACTGCACTACCACCCTACTCCAGACTCTTTTTTGTTCCACTCAGCTGGATCTGCACTGCCAGCATTGACCTGGCTTCTCTTTCCTACCCACCTTTGCTCAGAAAGCAGACCTACAGCTCCACCAACCCACTCCTGAGACCCTTGCTCTGGAATGGGTGGCGTTACCAGGTCCACCAGAGATACTTGAATCCACAGATAAAGAACACACACTTTGTTTTTCATTTTATAGCTTGTCTTTGATGGCACAATTGTTGGATACAGATACCTCATGCCTGGAACTTTGTGCCCTTACCAAACCACCATTTTCCGCTCTCCTTCTTCCACATACTCAGTGGCCTGTCCCAGTCAGTCCCTGTCAAACATCTCTGGCTATCTGCCTGCGGCAGATCAGCAGGCCCTTGCCGCCCTGAGATCTTATGTGATTGCTGTGTGCCTCTCATTCCAAAGCCTGGCAGAAAAATCCTCCCCCTCTTTCCTTGCATCTCTTTTTTTTCTCTTGTAATCCATAAGTCTCACCTGTACCTCCTGTATAGCAATTGTCTCTCAGCCTTCTTTATTGACAAATCGAGAACCAATTAAGGAACTAGACCTTAGTGTCAGCACCTCCCCTTACATGTGTGTAATATTTCAGTTTCAAAAACAGTGCTGGTGCATTTGTGGCCATTACTTTGTTTCATGCACATTCTGTATACACACATCTTTCAGCAAATAAAAGTCACTAGGTTGTATGTGATCTCTACCACATATCAGAATACTTTATAGAAAATAAATGATGCATATGAAGATAAACACACATACATACACTTCCTTACCTTCCAATTGGAACCAAAGTAGTTAACAAGTGGACACAACAGGATGGGACCAGTGAGCCATTCACAGAATGGTTTTTAAGGAGCTAAGCAGTTGAAAGCACAAGAACAAAAAATATCATGGGAACGTTTTAATCCACTTCCTTATTTCTCTTATTCTTTGGTAAATGTAAAAGTAAACCTTTCTACTTCTATATTTTTTTAGTAAGAGTGGCATACAGATAAGAAAAGTGCCTAGGACAAAATGAAGTCTACATGAAGATTGGCTGAGAGCTGAGTGACTACTCAATTTCAAACTAACAACTTAAACTCTGAGAACATTTGTTCTAGTTTTCTTCTCTGTTGTTGTAATAAAATAGTGACCAAAGCATCTTAGAGAAGAGAGGACTTTATTTGAACATATTATAGTCTATCATTGAGGGAAGTCAAGGCAAGAAATTAAGACAGTAGGAACATGAATGCAAAACCAAAGCAGTGATCATAGAGGAATACTGCTTAAAGCCTTGTTTCTCCTGGATTCCACAGCTTCTATTCTTATTCATGCCTCCCATCTGCCCAGGTATGGTGCCATTTACAGTGGTATGGAACTCCACATCAATCAACAGTGAAGAAAATTCCCCACTGAAATGATCACAGGCCATTCTGATGTGGCTACTTCTTCAACTGAAATCCAATCTTCCAGGCATTAAAATTTGAAAGTAACAGTTCTCTACTCTCTCTGCACATGTGCTCCTTTCTCTCTTTCTCTCTCCATTTTCGACCTCTCCTCCTCTTTCCCCCTGGTGACTTCACTGGCCTTAGTCCTTGGGTTCAGTGAACTCACCCACCAAGAACCATTTTCCAATAAACCTGCTTTTAATATAATCTAAAAATTAAAAAAAAATCAGTAGTTGTTATTAAAGACCTAGTCTTGATCCTAGTGGACCATGTGATAAAGATGACTATGACATGCCCATGACATGTCTGCTTTCTCAAGTAGATATTAACAAATATGTTTAAGGAAATAAGTATAATTTGTGCCAAATTTTTATTAGTTTGGTATTTCTTATGAAACTATCCTTCTATGTTATCAAAAACAAGTTAGCAGCTAATTATCTACCAAAAATCATAAATCTTGAATCAAGATCATAATTCTGACTTTGACATACAAAGTTTGATTATACAAGTCACCATTAGGTCGTCCTCCTCAAATAAGACATCAATAATCAATAACACACTTTTAGACCCAAGGTCCAGTTAACATCATTGAAACAGGGAGTGGAAAGATTATACTAGCCATAGGACAAGGAGGCCTGTTGAAAAAGAGCATTTTCTTGACATACTAGAGATGTGCATCAATGAACTCTGTAAAGCTTTGGCCACCTCTTCACAATGCCACTTCAGTCAACATCCCCACAGACAGGGGAGAGACCACAAGGCCTCACACCTATGTAGATTTATAGGAAAGAAAAGGAGTGTGTTTGATAGAGAGAAGTGTGGAGTGGATCAGATGGAGCTTAGGGAAAGAAAAATGTGGCCAAATTGCCTAGTTATTTATGTATGATTTTTTTAGAGAAAAAAATTGAAATAGAATGTACTCTTCTGAGTTATCAAGGAAGCCCTCTTAGAGGCTACCTTTTTGTTTATCCTTGTCTAAGAATGTTATCTAAAATGTCTGGTTCATTATAGATCAAATTACATCTGAAGCAGCAGCATCCTTAGTTGCTCTTTGTGAAAATAAAAATAATAACATTGTTAAAAAATAAGTAGAACCTTCTCATTTTTAAAATAAAACTTTCAAATCTATTGCCTTCACTGTTACTATGTTGCAGGTTTTAAGGCTACCTGTATTATGAAAATCATTATTTTTATTAGTTTGACAAAATGATTTCCTTAAAGTTCTTCTGCTTGACACACCCTTTGATGGATTTAAAACTGCATTATTTGTACAAAAATGTAAAAAAAAAAAAAAATGGAACATGTAACTAACTACCTTAGAGTTTCCTATTTTCTCATTATTTTACATTTGTATACCACATTCAGTTTCAAAGTGCGTATGTCATTTTATATATTTTAGAAATTCTTTCAAAGTGGTCATGCAAATTACCTCTTGCCATCTGTCTTATGGAGAAGATATGGGGTTCAGGAGTGCGAATTATCCCAGTGTTAGTCAGCTACTGAATATAAACGTCATTGTCATGATAGCTACAATTGTCTGTCATGAAATTGTCAATTTCAAAGTGTAGTTGTGTAGAGTAAAAAATTATAAAAATCATTTTATAAAATGTATATAGGTTTTTCTTTAGGCCTCACTTTAAAGGGCATGGAAATTTTTCTCTGAAGCAAGCTAAAAATGTAGACTGGCCAGTTTCAGAAACCGGCTAACCACAAAGGGAAGAGAGGAATGCAAATCATTTAGGTGGTTCTGAGAAACTAGTGACTACAATGACAGGACAGGGCCATGTCTGGAGCAACTGAGAAATAGTTGAGCAAGTGATAGGGCAAGGCCACAATGACAGGGCAAGGCCACAGTGACATGGCAAGACCACATTTTTGAGAAGAATGAGTGTACAGAGTATTTTCCACATGACCCTGACTCACTTAGGTTGGGTTCCTCTGGAATTTTTCGCTATTTTTATGTTATGTTTCCTTAGCAACCCCTCACCCCCTCCTCACTCCCCTGGCTTGTGGTTTTCCCTTTTTAAAAAGCCCCTTAGCCAGCCAGTCTTTGTCAATTCATCTCCTGTGTGGGCAAATAAATTGACCTTTAGCTGGCTAACTCTCCTGAATAAAGCCTCTGCTGTTTGCATCCAGATTCAGTGTCTTTTGAGTTTTTGGGTGGCCGTGACTTCCCAAGGTTTGAGTGAAGGTCTCCCCAAGGAGGGGGTCTTCAGTTGTTTTGTATGGTTGATTTTCCCCCATATTTTCAAAAGTTAAATTCAAAAATATCAAATGTTCTTCTTCTTGTCAATATTTTTTTAAGAATTAATGCAGGATAGTTCTTGATTCTTTGCAAGTGTTTCTCAGCAAATTTTTGATTCTACACTGGAGGTGCTGCAAAAAGAGGACTCAGTTCTTTATTTTTATTAAACTTATCTGTGCTACAAATCTTTACTCATTTTAAAAGTATACTTTCATTATATTTTATTTTCATAATCTGATTTCCAGTAATTATCATTATTAAATGTGACTGCATACATTTTCAGTTTTTGAAATGTCACCTGATATTATAAAACTACCAGTATTTTTGAGATCAAAAAAATTTTACTAAACTATCTCTAGTAAAATAAATTCGTATTTTAATTAGTATGTTTCCAAATTAACCTTCTTATATAAGTTCCATGCTCCACGAAATTAATGCCTATATCCTAGATATTATCTATTAATATCTATATCCTAATATCTAGATATGTTCTTGCAAGCTCAAAATAATTCCTTGTCATAAGTCTACCTATATTCCCAGAGAACTGCAGGTTAGCCCCTTCCCCACCAATCCCATGCCTACCAGTCCTTTTTGGGAAATCTCAGCAAAGATAAGATGCACCTTCCTTTTGGTCTATACCTCCACCTGCAGTTGCTGAGTGTTCCCCACCCAATAGCTCTTACTGCATCCCAGGAGGTCTGTTCCAACCCTTGACATCAGGTGAGACACCAAAGCCTCAATACCTACACATACTGGGACCACAGCAAGCACAGCAGGCATGAGCTTTACCTCAGCCTATAGGAGTTCCTTCTTCCTTCCAGTTCACACGTCAACCTGTAATTATAGATTAGCACACCACTCCTCATCCTACAGCTCTGATTGCCTCCTGGGAGACCTGCTCCAACCCAGGACACCCTGGAACTATCAGGCCAGTCAACACAAAAGATAACTAAATGGCAAAAGGCAAGCACAAAAACATAATCAACAAAAGCCAGTGCACTAGGGCATCATCATACCTTAACACTCTTAAAACAGTAAGCCCTGTATATCTTAACAGAACTGAAGAGCAAGACTGTCACCTTAAATCTCAACTCATGAAGATGATAAGTCCTATAAAAAGGATATATGAATCCTATAAATACATCCCTTTTTAAAAAGGAAAACATAATTAATAACATGAAGGAAATTAATAAAATGGTCCAAGACCTAAAAGTTATAGTAAAAGGAATAAAGAAAACAGAAATGGAGGCAACTCTGAAGATGAAAAACTTAGGAAAGAGAACAGGATCTGCAGACGCAAGCATTGCCAACAGAATACAAGACATGGAAGAGAGAATCTGAGATACAGAAGATAACATAGAAGAAGTGGGCCAATATATCAGTCACAGAAATGGTTAAATCTAAAACATTTCTCAACTATAGAAATTCTCTGGTAGAAATTTTGGCGTTGCTTATGTATATTATCATATCATCTGCAAATAGTGACACCTTCAATTCTTCTTTGCCAATTTGTGTCCCCTTGATCTCCTTTTTTTGTCTTATTGTGCTAGCAAATATTTCAAGTACTATATTGAATAGCTACAGGGAGAGTATGCATCCTTGAATTGTCTTTGATTTTAGTGGGGTTGCTTCAAATATCTCTCCATTTAATTTGATATTGGCTGTTGGTATGCTGTATATTGCTTTTATTATGTTTAGGTATGGGTCTTGAATTCCTGATCTGCCCAATATTTCTAACATGAAGGAGTGTTGTACTTTCTCAAATGATTTTTCATCATAAAATAAAATGATCATATAATATATTTTGACTTTGTTTATATAGAACTTTAATGGCTCATGCTTTAAGATCAAGAATCGATATATGGGACCTCATGAATCTGAAAAGCTTCTGCAAGGCAAAGGTTATAGCTGTTGGGAGCCGACTTGTAGCAGAAAGTGGCTATCAGCTATTGAAACCATCTCGAGCCATATACCCTGACATGAGACTTGTTTTTCAACAGCCTACAATAGCTGAAGCACACTTTGATATCCCACATATCTTGTTTTGCTGTTTAGTGCCCCCAGCTGCAAGGTGCACGTGGCATTCATGCCTGCAAGGCATGTGGTACACGTGCTATCCAGGTGCTATTTACACTATACATGCCTATAAGGCTTACGTCATATCCACACCTGCAAGGCACATGGAATCCACGCTCCTACAAGGCAAAGTGACAAAGTGTATAAATACCCCGGTCTTCCCTTCAATGAGAGAAAGAAAATGAAAGAAAAGGTGAGATAATAAAGGAGAGAAAAAGAGAGACAATAAGAGAGAGACAATAAGAAAGACAATAAACGAGACTTGAGACTTGATCAGAACCTCTGTCTTGTTTTTATTCTTCATGTCTCTTTTCCTTTATCCCAACTCTCCTCTCTTGCTAGGCCCTGACCAGTGGACCGGAGCAGCAGAGAGCATGCCACAACATTTTGGCCCCAAAGCGTGGGTCAGAGAATGTATCTCAACATATAGTCAATAGGACAAATCTGCAACCTACAGATTGGGGGAAAAAATCTTCACTAAACCCAACATCTGATAGAGCGCTAATATACAAAATATATAGAGAACTCAAGAAGCTAACCACCACAAAAAAAAGACAACCTAATAAAAAAAAATGGGATATAGAACAAACAGAGAATTCACAAAAGAGAAACCTCGAATGTCCAAGAAGCAGTTAAAGAAAGGTTCAATGTACTTAGTGTACAAAAATGAAAATCAAAATGACCTTGAGATTTCACCTTATACCAATCAGAATGGCTAAGATTGAAAACTCAGG
The DNA here is from genome assembly GCF_011762505.2 of Arvicanthis niloticus. Classification (NCBI taxonomy): domain Eukaryota; kingdom Metazoa; phylum Chordata; class Mammalia; order Rodentia; family Muridae; genus Arvicanthis; species Arvicanthis niloticus. The sequence goes on along the minus strand of NC_047668.1, from coordinate 76,711,475 downwards.
TGACAGCACATATTATCAAGATTGTAAAGAAAGAGGAACACTCCTCCATTGCTGGTGGAATTACAAACTGGTACAAACACTCTGGAAATCAATCAGAAGGTTCCTCGGAAAATTGAAAATAGATCTACCAAAAGAACCAGTTATATCACCACTGGACGTATACACAAAGATGCCTTAACATGCTAAAATGGCACAAGTTCCACTATGTTGATAACAGACTTATTTGTGATAGCCAGAAGCTAGAAATAACCCAGATGTCCTACATCAGAAGAATGGATACAGAAAATGTGGTTTATTTACACAATGGAATACTATTCAGCTATCATGAGTTTTTCAGGCAAATGGATAGAACTAGAAAATACCATTTTGAGTGACATAACTCAGACCCAAAAGGACATGCATGGTATTTGCTCACTAATAAGCATATATTACCAAAAATTTCAGAATACCTAGGACACAATCCAGAGAACTCAAGAGGGTTAGCAAGCCAAAGGGCCTGAGTGAAAATGCTTTAATCCTCCTTGGAAGGGAGAATAAAGCTGAGGGCAGAGGGAGGGAGAAAACTGGGTGGGAGGGGCAGGGGAAAGGGGGAACATAGGTGAAGCTCCAAGAGCTAGCAGAATAAAGGAAAATATACAACCTCAAAATGTGGGAGGTTAGGTAACCCTCTAGAATGTCCCAGAGTTCTGGGAAGTGAGAGAATCTCAAGACTCAAAGCAAGGGACTATAGATGAAATGCCCAACAGTGGGAAGATGGAACTTATAGAATCCGAATCCACCTGTAGTAGAAAAACAGGGCATTAAGTGGAGAGATGGGGTTGCCATCTCACAGTCAAAAACTCTGAGCCAGAATTGTTCCTGTCTAAAAGAACTGCAGGGACAAAAAATGTATTAGAGCCTGAGGTAAAGGATGTCCAGTGACAGGCTTAAATTGGGACCCACCTCAAGGGGAGGCTCCAAGGCCTGACACCATTACTAATGCTATGATATACTTTCAGACAGAAGCCTATTCTGTCTGCCCTCTGAAAGGCCCAAAAAGAGCTAACTGAGACAGAAACAGATACTTAAACCCAACCAGTTGCTGAAGTCAGGTACCCCTGTGGTTGAATTACGAAAGGGCTAGAAGAACTTGATAACAAAACACCAAAGGAAGATCAGTAGACTCAAGAAACCTGGACCTCCAAGATTTCTCAGACACTGAGTCACCAACCAGGCAATATACACTAACTAGTCCAAGCCCCCTGACAAATATACAGCAGAGACCTGCCTGGTCTTGCCTCAATGAAAGAAGCTGCACCTAACCCTTGAAAGACTTGAGGCCCCAGAGAATGTGGAGGCCTGATGGGGTGGGGAGTTTGTAGAGGTGAAGGGACACTCTCTCAGAGATGGGGGAGGAGGAATAGAATGAAGAAATGTCAGAGGGTGGACTAGGAGGGGGATAAAGACGGAAATGTAAAAAATGACTAAAAATTAATTAATTAATTAAGCTGATATGAACATAAAAAATAAAAAGTTTCTGATTCAAAACATCCAAGAAATTTGGTCCATTTTGAAAAGAACAAACTTAAGAATAATAGGAATACAAGAGAGTGAAAATTCTCAGTTCAAAGGACCAGAAATTATCAACAAAATCAGAGGAAAATGTCTCTAACCTAAAGGAAAAGATAGCTATAATGATATAAGATGCTTACAGCACACCAAATAGATTGGACCAAAAAAGAAAATTCACTATATAACAATCAAAACATTAAATGTACAGAATGAAAAAAGAATATTTTAAAAAAACTGTAAGGGGAAAAGACCAAGTAACATATGAAGGCAGACCTAACAGAATTACACCTGACTTCTGAACAGAGACTCTAAAAGACACAAGATCCTGGATAGATGTCTTGTAGACCCATAGAGACCACAGTAGCCAGCCCAAACTACTATACCCAAACAAACCTTCAATCACAATAGATGGAGAAACCATAGAAACCATGATTTTCCATGACAAAACAAATTTAAACAAAATTTTTCTACCAAAACATTCTTACAGAAGATACTACAAGGAAAACTCCAGCACAAGGAGAATAACTACACTCAATAAAACACAAGAACTTGATCATCTCACAGCAAAACCAAAAGAAAAGAAAAATAAATAAACTTTTCATTTTTACTTTTTATGTCCATAGGAGCTTAATTAATTACTTAATTAATTTTTTTTTTTTTTGAGACAGGGTTTCTCTGTGTAGTCCTGGCTGTCCTGGGACTCACTCTGTAGACCAGGCTGGTCTCAAACTCAGAAATCTGCCTGCCTCTGCCTCCCAAGTGCTGGGATTAAAGGTGTGCACCACCACCGCCGGCTTACTTAATTAATTTTTAATCTTTTTACACACACACACACACTATACCACTAATGGCATCAAAATAAGAGGAACTGACACTCATTTGTTATTAATATCTCTCAACCATAATGGTCTCAATTCACCAATAAAAAGATACATGCTAACAGACTTGATACATAAACAGGATTCATCATTCTAATGCAAACAAGAGACATACCTTGGCAATATACATAGACACTACATCAAAGTAAAAGGCTGGAAAAATGTCTCCCAAGCAAAGAGATCTAAACACAAACTGGAGTATTCATTATAATATCTAATAAAACAAACTTGCATCCAAAAGTTATCAATAGAGATGGGGAAGGACACTTCATATTCATCAAAGGAGAAATCCACCAAGATGACATCTCATTTCTGAACATCTATGCTTCATATGTAAGGGTACCCATGTTTGTAAAAGAAACTTTGCTAACGCTCAAATCACACATTCATCCCCACATAATAAGAGTGAGGGACTTCACCACCTCACTCTCAACAATGGACAGGTCATGGAAACAGAAAATAAATGATGAACTACTGATGAAACTAACAGATGTAATGAACCAAATGGATCTAACAGATATATACAGAACTTTTCGCCCGAAACAAAACATAACTTCTTCTCAAGACTTCAAGGAACCTTATCTACAATTGACTATGCAATGGGGCACACAGCTAGCTTTTTAAGAAACACGAGAAGATTGAAATAACCCCCTGCATCTTATTAGAACACCATGGATCACGGTTAGACTTCAAAAACAACATAAACAACAAAAAGGCCAAATACTTAGGGAAAATGAACAACTTTAATCAATGACCACTTGTTCAGGGAAGAAAAAAAGAAACTAAAGACTTTCTAGAATGCAAGAAAATGAAGGCACAACATACAAACTTATAGGGCACAATAAAAGCAATGTTAAGAGGAAGATTAATAGTACTAAGTGCCTTAATAATGAAATTGGAATGATCTCTTACTAGCAACATAACAATACACCTGAAACCTCTAGAACAAAAAGAAGCAAACATAGCCAAGAGGAGTAGGCAGCAGGAAATAATCAAACTCAGGGCTGAAGAACTCAATCAATTAGAAGTAAAGAGAAAAAATACAGAGAAGCCACAAAACCAAGAACAGGTTCTTTGAGAAAATCAAGATAGAAAAATCCTTATCCAATATAACTAGAAGGCACAAAAACAGTATCAAATTAAGAATTATTAGCAATGGCAAAACAGAAATGAGAAGGGAACATAACAACAGAAGTTGAGGAAATTAAAAAAAATTAGGTCTTACCACAAAAGCCTGTTTCCACCAAAGTTGAAAATCTAAATGAAATGGATAATTTTCTAGACAGATGCCACTTACCAAAGTTAAATCAAGACAAAAAAATAAGTAAACAGTCTTATAATCCCTAAGGAAATAGTAGTCATTAAAAGTCTCCCAACCAAAAATGAACAAACAAACAAACAAACAAACAAACAATAAAAAAGCCAGGGCCAAATGGCTTTAATGCAGAATTCTACCAAGCTTTCAAAGAAAAACTGATATCATTACCACTCAACCTATTTCATAATAACCACAAATAATATAAAATATCTCAGTGTAACTCTAACCAAGCAAGAAAAAGATCTGTATGGCAAGAACTTCAAGTCCCTGAAGAAGGAATTTAAGAAAGTATTAGAAGAAGGAAAGATCTCCCTTGTTCATCGATTTGTAGGAGTAACATAGTAAAATGGCCATCTTACCAAAATCTACAGATTCAGTACAATTTCCACCGAATTCCAACACAACTTGTTATAGACTTGAAAGAGTGACTCTTGACTCTGTATGGAAAAACAAAAAACAGCATAGCTAAAACAATCCTGAACAATAAAAGAACATCTCCAGCTGTACAATCAACAGCTCTCAGGCTCTAAGATCAAATTTGGTAAATTGGACCTCATAAAATGGAAAAGCTTCTGTAAATCAAAGGACAATTTCTGTAGGACACAAAACAGCAGCCTACACATTGGGAAAAGATCTTCACTAACCCTCCATCCGAGAAAGGGCTAATTTCCAAAATATATCAAGAATTTAGAAGTTAGACTCAATCAAATGAAATAACCCCATTAAAAATGGGCTACAGAGCAAAACAGAAAATTTTCAACAGAGGAGTCTTGAATGGCCAAGAAGCATTTACAGAAATCTTCAACATCTTTAATCATCAGAGGAATGCAAATCAAAACAACCCTGAGATTCCACCTTACATCAATCAGAATGGCTAAGATGCAAAATTCAAAGGAGAGAACATGCTGGTGAGGATAGGGTGAAGGAGGAAAACTTTTATGTTGCTGTTCGTAATACAAACTTGTACAACCACCCTGAAAATCAATCTGGCAGTTTCTGCATCTGCTTCCATTTAACTCTATTTAACAGCCCTCAATTCCTCATCCTCAGTGGCCTGCCAGCACTAGGTACAACCACATGGTGAAAGACCAGCATAACAAGATAATCATCAAGAGACAGGTCAATATGACACTGCTGGAGCCAAGCTTTTCTACCACAGCAAACCCTGGGTAGCCCAACAAAACCAAACCACAACAAAATAACCTTAAATTCAATCTTATATAGATGATAGATGTCTTTAAAGAGGAAATAAATAAATCCCTTAAAGAATCACAAGAAAATACAATCAAACTGATGAGGAAATGAAAATGTGAAATATTTGAGAACTAAAAATTGAAGTAGAAACAATAAAGAAAACACAAACTGAGGGAATCCTAGAGATGAAAAAACAAGCTGAGATAACACTAACAACAAACACAAGCATCGCCCACAGAATACAAGAGATGGAAGAAAAAATCTCAGGCATACAAGGTATGATAGAAGAAATTGATACATCAGTCAAAAAATGTTAATCTCAAAGGTTTCTGACACAAAACAATCATAAAATCTAGGACATTATGAAAAAGTTAAACCTAAGAATAAGAGAAATAGAAGGGGAGAAGATTTCCAGTTCCAAATCTGAAAAAATATTCTCAAAATCATAGAAGAAAATTTCACCTATGAGTCCTATGGGACTCTATGGTTCCCTGACATGCCCAGAATTACAAGTGCTCCAAGATACCCATGATCAAAGGACTGCAGGATCACAGAGGATACTCGACTCTCAGGAGATCTGACACACCAGGATCACTGAAGCTCTGACACACTCGAGATCACAGTTGAAGCCACATTTTCCCAAATCCCAGCATAACTGGGACCTCCACAGGAAGCAGGAAAACACGAACCCCTGCCCAGCCAGAATCATGGGTTCCTTCCATCTTGCACCAGTGCTTGGAGCAGACCCAGCGCTCTGACTCCCCACCACCTTCTACAACACCTTGAGAAAGTTTGACTCCCAGGAGCTCTCACAGAATAGGATCTCAGAAGCTTGGTCACACCAGGATTTTAGGATATCAGAGGCAGCTTGACTTGCAGGAGCTCTGATACACCCAGGATCTCAGGATCACAGGATCAAAGGATCATGGGATTACAGAGACAGCTGGACTCTGGGGAGTTTTGACACAACCAAGATGACAGGACGGAGAGGCTCCATTCAGAGACAGCAAGGGCAGTTAGCAATAGAGATAACCAGATGACAAGAGGCAAGCACAAGAACACAAGCAACAGAAACCAATGCTACTTGACAACATGAAAACTCAGTTCTCCCACCACACCAAGCTCAGGATACCCTAACACACCTGAAAAGCAAGAATCAAATCTAAAATCCCATCTCATGAATATGATAGAAGAATTTAAGAAGGACATAAATAACTCACTTAAAGAAATACAGGAGAGCACAGATAAATAAGTAGAAACCATTAAAGGGGAAACAAAAAAAATCTCTTAAAGAAATACAGAAAAACACAATCAAATAGGTGAAGGAATTGAACAAAAAGAGAGAATCTGAAAATGGAAATAGAAACATTAAAGCAGTCCAGGATCTGAAAATGGAAATAGAAACATTAAAGAAAACACAAAGGGAGACAACACTGGAGATGGAAAACCTAGGGAAAAAAGCAGAAGTGACAAATGCAAGCATCACCAACAGAAAACAAGAGATAGTAGAAAGAATCTCAGGCATAGAAGATACCCTACAAGACGTTGACACAACAGTCAAAGAATACACAAAGCAAAAAGCTGCTAACTCAAAACATTCAAGAAATCTAGGATACAATGAAAAGACTGAACCTAAGAATAATAGGTATAGAAGAGAGTGAAGATTTCCAACTCAAAGGGCCAGCTAACATCTTCAACAAAATTATAGAAGAAAACTTCCCTAAGCTAAAGGAAGAACTGCCCATATAAGAAGCCTACAGAACACCAAACAGACTGGATCAGAAAAGAAATTCCTTCCATCACATAATAATTAAAACAAATGAACAGAACAAAGAAGGTAGTAAGAGAAAAAGATCAAGTAACATATAAAGGAAGACCCATCAGAATTACACAAGACTTCTCAACAGAAACTATAAAAACCAGAAGATTTTGGGCAGATGTCATAGTGACCCTAAGAGAACAAAAATGCCAGCCCAGACTATGATAACCAGCAAAACCTTCAATTACCATAGAGGGAGAAACCAAGATATTCCATAAAAAATTTAAACATTATCTTTCTACCAATTCAGTCCTACATAGGAGAATAGGAGGAAAACTTCAACACAAGGAGGGAAAGGACACACAAGAAAAAGCAAGAAACTAATCTTCTCAAAACAAACCCCAAAGAAGAGAACCACACAAGCATAATTCCACCTCTAACAACAAAAATAACAGGAATCAACAATCATTGGTCCTTAATATCTCTCAACATCAATGAACTCAATTCTCCAATAAAAAGACATAGACTTGCAGGCTGGATACACAGGACCCAGCATTTTGTTGCATACAGGAAACACACCTAAGTGACAAAGACAGACACTACCTCAAATTAAAAGGTGGGGAAAAAATTGTCCAGGCAAATGGTTCCAAGAAGAAAGCTGGAGGAGCAATTCTATTATCCAATAAAATATATTTCAATCAAAAGTTATCAAAAAAGATGGGGAAAGACACTACATACCCATTAAAGGAAAATATACCAAGAGAAACTGTCAATTCTAAACATCTATGCTCCAAATGCAAGGGTACCCACAAATGAAAAAGAAACATTACTGAAGCTCAAATCACAAATGGAACCTCACACAATAATAGTAAGAGACTTTAATACCCCACTCTCACCAATGAACACCTCATGGACACAGAAGCTAAACAGAGAAAGACTGAAACTATTAGAAGTTATGAACAAAATAGACTTAACAGATACCTATAGAACATTTCAACATGAAACAAAAGAATATATCTTCTTCTCAGAACTTCATGGTAACGTCTCCAAAATTGACAATACACCTGGACTCAAAATAAGCCTCAACCAATACAAGAAGACTGAAATAATCCCATATATCCTATCAGATCACCACAGACTAATGCCGGTCTTCAACAACAACAAAAACAACAGGAAGCCCACATACATGTGGAAACTGAACAACACTCTACTCAATGATAACTTGGTCATGGAGGAAATAAAGACAGAAATTAAAGACTTTTTAAAATTTAATGAAATGAAGGCTTGTCATACCAAAACTTATGGCATGCAATGAAAGGAATACCAAAAAGAAAAATTCATAGCTCTAAGTGTCCACAAAAAGAAACTGGAAAGAGCATACACTACCAACCTGACAGCACACCTGAAAGCTCTAAAACAAAAAGAAGAGAATGAACCCAAGAGGAGTAAATGGCAGGAAATAATCAAACTCAGGGCTGAAATCAACCAAGTAGAAACAAAAAGAACTATACAAGAATCAACAAAACCAGGAGCTGGTTCTTTGAGAAAATCAACAAGATAGATGAACTCTTGGCCAGAATAACCAGAGGGCACAGAAACAGTATCCAAATTAAGAAAATCAGAAATGAAAATGGAGATATAACAACAGAAAATAAAGAACTTAAAATAATTATCAGATGCTACTTCAGATGCTAGACAGTTTTCTAGACAGATACCAAGTACCAAGGTTAAATCAGGATCAGATAAACAATTTAAACAGTCCCATCACCCCTAAAGAATAAGAAACAGTCATTTGAAGCCTTGCAACCAAATAAATAAATAAGAAAGGAAGGAAGAAAAGAAGGAAGGAAGGAAGGAAGGAAGGAAGGAAGGAAGGAAGGAAGGAAGGAAGGAAAGAAGGAAAGAAAGAAAGAAAGAAAGAAAGAAAGAAAGAAAGAAAGAAAGAAAGAGAGAGAGAAAGAAAGAAAGCCAGCCCAGGTTCATATAGCTTTAGTGCAAAATTCAATCAGAAATCCAAAGAAGACTTAATATCAACACTTTTCTTTTTTTCCATTTTATTTTTTTTATTGGATATTTTATTTACATTTCAGATGCCATCCCCTTTCCCCATTTTCCCTCCCTAGAAAACCCCTATCCCATGCCCCCTTTTCCTTTTTGCTTTTATACAATTTTTTTTAAGATGTTAATCAAAGGTTTTATAAGTTTAGTAATGCTGAATCAGAAGTGTAACCCAATACCCAACCTAGATATATCAACTATCTTTGACTGGTGGAGACACGTCCATTTCAAAGTATTATATGAAATAGAAACAGAAGGAACACTACCTGATACATTCTATGAAGCCATGGTTACACTAAAACCTAAACCACTCAAAGACCCAACAAAAAGAACATCAGACCAACTTTCCTCATGAATATTGATACAAAAATACTCAATAAAATTATTTCAAACTGAATCAAAAAACACATCAGAATAATCATTTACCATGATCAAGTAGAACTCATCCAAAGAATGCAATCATGTTTCAATATACAGAAACAATCAATGTGATCCACTGTATTGAAAAAATAACTCAAAGAACCACATGATTATCTCGTTAGATGCTTAAAAAGCCTTTGACAAAATTACAACACATCTTCATGCTAAAAATATTGGAGAGAATAGAAAATCAGTGTCCATACCCACATATAATAAAAATAATATAGAAAAGCCAATAGCCAACATCAAACTAAATGGAGAGAAACTTGAAACAATCCCACTAAATCAGGGACAAGACAAGTCTATCCAATCTGCCCCTATCTATTCAATATAGTAATTAAAGTTCTAACCACATTAATTAGGAGAGAGAGAGAGAGAGAGAGAGAGAGAGAGAGAGAGAGAGAGAGAGATCAAAGGAATACAAATTGGAAAGGAGGAAGTCAAAATATCACTATTTGCAAATGATATGATAGTATGTATACATGACACACACAAAAAATCCACAAAACTCCTACAGCTGATAATTTCAGCAAAGTGGCTAGATACAAAATTAATAAATCAGTAGGTTTCCTCTACTCAAAAGATAAAGGCTAAGAAAGAAAATAGGGAAACGACATGCTTTACAATAGTTATAAGTAATATAAAATAGCTGGTGTGATGCTAACCAAACAAGTAAAGATGTACATGACAAGAACTTCAAGTCTCTGAACAAAGATACAGAAGAAGACCTCAGAAGATAGAAAGATCTCACATGTGTTGGGAGCCGACTTTTAGCAGAAAGTGGAAAGAAAGCAGCTATCCACATGCTAGCCATGCCTCCAGGGCTTACATCATATCCACGAGCCTACAAGGGGCATGGCAAAAGTGTATAAATACCCTAGATTTCCCTTCAAATAAAGAGACTTGATCAGAGACTTGATCAGGACCTCTGCCTTGTCTCCATTCCTTGCGTCTTTTCTCCTTATCCTCACTCTCTCTCCCTCTAGACCCTGACCCAAAGACCAGAGTGGCAGTTTGAAGCCAGGCAGAGCGGAGCAGTCCACAACATAGTAACTAACCAGGCTTTTAAAGTTTTTTTGTCTCAAGCCAGGTGGAGCGGAGCCAGTTGCAACATTTTTGGTGCTCAATGAGAGGTAGAGGGAACCAGAGACGGAGTGAAGGACTTTAGGAACGTTAGAACGTTAGGAACTAGAGACCCAGTTAGGACATTAGAAGGATCTGCTGACTGCCACAGGAATCTGCTGCCTCAAGAAAGGTATAATGAAAATGGGGCAAGAAATCAGTCAACCTGAACTTAACTCTCTGTTTTTGTTTTGCTATTTGCTGCTCACGTGTGTTAATTGCCTGCTTTTGTTTCGCTGTTTAAGTGCTGTCTTTCAGGTTCAAAATAAAAAGAAACGTATATATCCAAAATTAGCATCCAAAAAACAACCAAAGGTTGATGACAATTTGTCAGAGCCAGATTGTGCCAACCTAGAGGAAGAGGCAATTAAATACTATTACTCTGAAAGGCCTTCTCCCAGTGCACCTCCACTTCCAGAGGATCCCATTGTGAAGACAGTGGTTGTAGATTCTAAAAAGGAGTTACAGGACAAAATTTCTACCCTTAAACAACTGATAGAGTTAGAAAAAAGAGTATCAGGACTTAATTAATAAGCTACAAAAAATAAGGACAGGGAAGAGGTCTCGAGAAGCCAACTGTGAAAATCCCCCAGATTTTCACGTGCCTCAACACAGTGTTCAAAGGCAGTCCCTATCCTCTAGCCTTAGTTCAGCTACAGATCAGCCAGAGGAGGGAGACACTAAGGCTTTCCCTGTATCAGAGACCAGAGACGCTCAAGGGGTTGCTTGGAGACATCACACAGGGTTTAATTTTCAAATTATTAAAGAATTAAAAAATGCAGTATCTCAGTACGGTACCACTACTCCCTTTACTCTTGCAATTTTAGAGTTTGTAGCAGAGGAGTGGCTGACTCCTAGTGATTGGAATACATTAGTGAGAGCAGTTCTTAGTGGTGGAGACTATCTTATTTGGAAATCAAAGTATCATGAGAATTGTAAAGAGACAGCTAGTAGAAACACTCAGGCAGGGAATGGTTGGTCCTTTGATGCCTTAGTAGGAGAAGGGCAATTTGCTTCTAGTGATAACCAGATGCAATATGATGCAGGTTTATATGCTCAAATTCAAAATGCAGCCATATGTAGGCTTGGCGTAAACTCCTGATAAAGGGAGACCCTGGTACATCTTTAACAACAGTCAGGTAAGGGCCTGATGAACGATTTTCTGATTTTGTTCATCGATTAATGACAACAGCAGGGAGGATTTTTGGTAATGCAGAGGCAGGTGTAAATTATGTGAAACAACTTGCATATGAAAATGCCAATTCTGCCTGCCAAGTGGCCATTAGACCCTACAGGAAAAAGACAGATCTTACAGGGTATATCAGACTCTGTTCTGATATAGGGCCCTCCTACCAACAGGGCTTGGCTATGGCGGCTGCTATGCAAGGACAATCAGTAAGAAAATTTTGGCAAGTAGAGACAAAAAGGCATGTTTTAAATGTGGCAAGCCTAGACACTTTGCAAGAGATTTCAAGGCCAAAAATGAGTTAACCCAGAGACAGCCCAGCAAACAGCCTGGGCTCTGCCCACATTGCAAACATGGAAGGCATTGGGCTAGTGAATGTAGGTCCAAAAGAGATGCACAAGGAAACACCCTTTCCCATAATCAGGGAAACAGGAACAGGGGCCAGCTCCAGGCCCCGACCCAATGCAAGCCAAAACAGGCTTATGGAGCAGTCAGTGTCATACCAACAAACACCAATCCCTTTCTGAACGTTGACTAGCAACACCAGGAAGCGCAGGACTGGACCTCAGTTCTGCCACCCACACAGTATTAACCCCAGAAATGGGACCTCAGACCTTACCCACTGGAGTGTTTGGACCACTCTATCCAAATGCCTTTGGCCTGATAGTGGGAAGAAGCAGTGCTACTATTCAGGGACTACAATTTTTTCCTGGAGTTATAGATAATGATTATCAAGGTGAGATTAAGGTAATGGCCCAGGCAATTCAGAATATAGTCACTATTCCTACAGGAAGGAGGATAGCTCAACTATTGTTACTTCCATTGTTTACTACTAATCACAAATATAAGAATCCTAAAAGACGGGATCAAGGCTTTGGTTCCTCTGATGCATACTGGGTACAGCCTATAGTTAAACAAGAACCTATAATGACAATTTGGCTTGGCAGATAGATTCTGACATCCTGATACCAAAAAGAATTTTTGCAACAGTCCTCTGGAAAGACCCATTAACTGGAACCTGGGATGGGCCAGATCCAGTGCTTATCTGGGGAAGAGGTTCTGTTTGCATATATTCCCAAACTGCAGATGCTGCACGTTGGCTGCCAGAGAGAGTGATTAAACAAATAGACAACAATAACAAATCCAGGGAGGAGAAACCCCCTGAGAAGTGTATTTTTTCTTTGCAGGAAATATGAAGGAAACATGAAGATGCTTCACAATTGCCTTCAAACTGGAACAGATCAATGAGCAAACCTGACTTGGGTAGTTCTCAATGCTGAAGAGACATCACCACCTGAATCTCCAGGGTGGCTCTATTGGACTCTTGATTCTCTGACTTATGGTTTATTGGGGTACATTGTTTAAACACAGTACCACAGTTGTTATAGTTGTTTTTGGGGTTTGAGATTGGCTGAGCAGGGACAGGGAATTTCCTTACTTGTTTTGTTAAGATCAAAGCTATGATCAGTTCTCTATTTCTGTGTGTTGTCTTTAAAAAGAATGTTGCTGTTATACCGACTATTTAGGCATTAAGCTCTTGTCTCTCTGGTTTATGCTGTTCAACAGACTGATGGCTTTTGTATGGCAACAGATAGATGCTATTTAAATGAAACCCATACAGGTCTATTATTATAGGCTGGAAGTAGGGGACTCTGAAACCTCTGTCATCAAGACTGACGAGGATTAACCCCTAACTTACGCGCTAAGCCAGATAGTCAATGACAAGTAAGAGAGCATACCGAGACCCTTGCCCCTAAAAGAAGGGAGGCCTCACTATCCTAAGACAGGAGCTCAACCAATGGCTGTTGAGTATCCAAGGATGGGAAAGGGAGGCTGATGTCCTTTGTTCCAACCTAGGACAGGCATGGTTTCTGTAAGTTTTCCCAGCCTTCCCTTTTGAAAAAATAATTAAAAAGGGGGACCTCTTGGGAGCCCGACCTTTAGCAGAAAGCAGCTAGAAAGCAGCTATCCACATGCTAGCCACGCCTCCTAAGCTTACCTCATATCCATGAGCCTACACGGGGTGTGGCAAAAGTGTATAAATAATCTAGATTTCCCTTCAAATAAAGAGACTTGACCAGAGGCTTGATCAGAACCTTTGTCTTGTCTCCATTCCTTGCATCTCTTCTCTTCATCCTCACTCTCTCTCCCTCTAGACCCTGACTCGAAGATCGGAGTGGCAGTTTGAAGCCAGGCAGAGTGGAGCAGGCCACAACATAGTAACTAACCAGGCTTTTTAAGTCTTTTGTCTCAAGCCAGGTAGAGCGGAGCTGGTTGCAACACACATGCTCATGGATTGGTAGGATTAACAGTAAAAATGGCCATCTTACCTAAAGCAATTTTCAGATTCACTGAAATCCCCATCAAAATTGCAACTCAATTCTTCACAGAGATAGAAAGAGCAATTTTCAAATGTATCTGAAAAAACAAAAATCCCAGGATATCAAAAACCATTCTCAACAATTAAAGAACTTCTGGGAGAATCACCATTCCTAACCTCAGGCTATACTACAGAGCAGTAGTGATAAAAACTGCAAGGTATTGGTACTGGCAAGTAGATCAATGGAATAGAATTGAAGATCCAGAAATAAACCCACACACTAAGGTCACTTGATGTTTGACAAAGATGCTAAAACTATCCAGTGGAATAAAAAGCATTTTCAACAAACGATGCTGGTTCTGTTGGCGGACAGCATGTAGTAGAATGCAAACTGACCCATTCTTGTCTCCTAGTACAATGCTCAAGTACAAATTGATGAAGGATCTCCACATAAAGCCAGATATGATGAATCTAAAAGAAGAGGAAGTGGAGAAGAACCTCAAACACATTGGGACAAGGGAACAGTTCCTGAAGAGAACACAAATGGTTTATGCTCTAAGATCAATAATTGACAAATGGGATCTCATAAAATTGCAAAGCTTCTGTAAGGCAAATAAGACAAAACAGCAACCAACAGATTGGGAAAAGTTCTTTACCAATCCTACATCTGATAGAGGGCTAATATCCAATGTATACCAAAAAAAAAAAAAAAAAAACAAAACCTTAAGATATTAGACTCTAGACAATCAAATAACCCTATTTAAAATGAGGTGCTGAGGTAAACAAAGAATTCTCAACAGAAGAAACTCAAAAGGCTGAAAAGCAACTAAAGAAATGTTCAACATCCTTAGTCATCAGTGATATGCAAATCTAAACAACCCTGAGATTCCCACCTCACACCAGTCAGAATGGCTAAGATCAAAAACTCGGGTGATAGTAGATGCTGGTGAGAATGTGGAGAGAGAGGAACCCTCCTCCACTGTTGGTGGGATTGCAAGCTGGTACAACCACTCTGGAAATCAGTCTGGCCATTTCTTGGAAAATTAGATATAGCATTACCTGAGGACCCAGCTATACCACTTCTGGGCATAGACCCAGAAGATGCTCCAAATATAACAAGGACATATGCCCCCCCTATGTTCATAGCAGCCTTATTTATAATAGCCAGAAGCTGGAAAGAACCCAGATGTCATTCAACAGAGGAATGGATACAGAAAATGTGGTACATTTTCACAATGGAGTATTACTCAGCTATTAAAAACAATGAACCTGAGAAATTCTTAGGTAAATGGATGGAACTAGAACCTCCCGAGTGAGGAAACCCAATCACAAAAGAACCCACATGGTATTTACTCACTGATAAGCCGATATTAGCCCAAAAGCTTGAAATAGCCAAGATTCAACTCACAGACCACATGAAGCTCATGAAGAAAAAAGACCAAGTGTGGATGCCTTGGTCCTACTGAGAAAGAGTAACAAAATACTCAAGGGAGCAAATATGAAGACAAAGTGTGGGACAGAAACTGAAGTAAGGACCATCTGGAGACCATTCCACCTGGGTATCCATCCCATGTGCAGTCACCAAAGTTAGACACTGATGTGGATGGCAGGAAGTGCATGCTGACAAGAGCCTGATATAGCTGTCTCCTTAGAGATCTACCAGAGTCTGACATATTCAGAGGCAGATGCTCACAACTAACCACTGATCTGATCAATGGTTTCCCAATGGAGAAGTTATAGAGAAGACTGAAGGAGCTGAAAGGGTTTGTAGCCCCATGAGGAGAACAACAATACCAACCAACAAGAGCTCTCTAGGGTCTAAATCACCAGCCTGGGAGCACATAGGGAGGGACCCATGACTCCATTTATATATGTAGGGGAGGTTGGCATTGTCAGGCATATGTGGGAGAGGAGATCCTTAGTCCCATGAAGGCCGAACAACGAGTGGGGGGGGAGAATTTGAGGGTGGGGAGGTGGAAGTGGGGGGTAGGTGGAGGCACATCCTCATAAAAGCAGGTGGAGGGGGGATGGAATAGGAGGTTCCTTGGTGGTGGGGGGATGGGGTAAGGGGATAAAATCTGAAATGTAAATATAATATCTAATAAAAAAAGAAATAGTGATCACTGGAGTGTTTATTGCCTTGTTTTTTCTTTGACTATTTGTGTTTATTGTCTTGCTTGTTTTTTGATTATTTGAGTATATTGTATTGCTAGCTCCTTAACATAGAACTAACCTTAGTACTTGCATGCAATTAAAATGGTATTAAAGCAAAAAGGAGGAGGAGTCATGGGATGGGGGTTTATGGGGGGATGAAGAAAGGGGATAACATCTGAAATGTAAATAAATAAAATTTCCAATAAAAAATAAAAATGGGTATGCAATCAGGAGTGTTATAACTGGGTCTCAGGTAGTATAGAGCTAAACAAATAATTCTGAACTGGAGAATCTCTTAAAGAAACTTTGAACATCCTTTGTCATCAGGAAAATGAGAATCAAAACAATTATGAGATTTCACCTCACACCATTCAGAATGACTAAGATCAAAAACTCAGGTGACAGTACATGCAGGCCAGCATGTGGAGAAAGAGGAAGACTCCTCCATTGTTGTTGGGATTGCATACTGGTACATTGACTCTGGAAATCAGTCTGGCAGTTTCTCAAAAAATTGGAAATAGTACTACCTAAGACCCAGTTATACCACTCCTGAGTGTATACCCAAAAGGTTTTCCCACATGTAGCAAAGACACATCCTCTACTATGTTCATATCAGCATTACTTATAATAGCCAGAAGCTGGAAACAAGGTAGATGTCCCTCAACAGAAGAATAGATACAGAGATTGTAAAAGAATACATTTACACTATTTACACTATTTACACTACTCAGCTGTTAAAAACAATGATTTCATGACATTTTTAGGCAAATGGATAGAACTTGAAAATACTATCTTGAGTTAGGTTATCTAGTTACAAAGAACACACGTGGTATGTACTCACTGATAAGTGGATATTAGCCAAAAAAAAAAAAAAAAAAAAAAAAAAAAAAAAAAAAAACCTCTGAGTACCTATGATATAACTCAGAGACCATATGAACCCCAAGAAGAAAGAAAATCACACCAAAGTGTGGGTGTTACAGTCCTACTCAGTAGGGGAAAGAGAATAATCTCTGCAAAGTAGAAGGAGAAAGAGTTCTGGGAGGGAGAGAGGAGGGGGAGGGGAAAGGGGGGCCAATTCTTATAGAGGAGGAGGTAGGGGAGAAGTACAGATGCTCAGGTATTTGAAAGTAACAGTGGGGGATGGGAAACTGGTGATAGCCACTAGAAATTCCCAGATGCCAGGAACCAACGGGGAGGACTTTAGCTGAAATATTCAACAAAGGGGAGACAGAACCTGTAGAGACCATATCCAGTGGATAGGCATGGCCTCCAGTTGAAGAATGGGCCACCTACCCACCTCAAAAATATTAATCCAGAATTCCTCTTGTCAAAAGGAAATGCAGGGACAAAGAGTGGTGCAGAACCTGAAGGAAATACCAACCATAAACTGCCCCATCTAGGGATCCATCCCATCTGCTGACATCAAACCAAGACACTATTGCTGATGCCAAGAAGGGCTTATTGACAGGAGCCTGGTATAGCTGTCCCATGAGCAGTTCTGTAAGAGCTGAACCAATTCAGATGTGAATGGACATAGCCAAACATTGCACTGAGTGGGGAGACCCCACTGGGGGAGGTAGGACAAGGACTGTAGGAGCTGAAGGGTTTTGCAACCTCATAGAAAGAACAACAATATCAACTAACCAGACCCTCCAAAGCTTACAGGGACTAAACCATCAACCCAAGAGTACACAGAGAGTACCTATGTCTCCAGCTGGATATGTAGCAGAGGATTACCTTATCTGGCATTACTGGGAGGGTAGCCCCTTGGTCCTGTGAAGACTTGATGACCCAGAATAGGGGAATACTGTGCCCTCCACCCAGCCTTGAGCAGGCCAGAAAGACCTTGCTTACCACAATAGACCTAATACTAGGACCTAGGTGGAGTTACCCACCTTGGCTGCATGAACAACCTCCTACAGAAACTTAGAAGAATAGACTGTCTGCTGAGCTTGCCTTGAGATGTCTCCAGCTGTAACAAAGGATGGTTTCTCCCACCCATCTCAGTGGGGTCTTTCCTTTAAATAAAAGAGCTGAATATTAAAATTTGAGCTTTGGTCAGAAAACTTTGTCTTACTTTCATGATTCTCTTGCCTCTCTGTCTTCCTTTTTCATTTCCACCTCCCTCCCTTTAGGTGAACCCAGTTTGTCCATGGCTGCAGGCAGCTACAGAATGCTACACTGCTGAGGCAGGAGTGGGTGGGTGGGTTAGGGAGTTCCGTCATATAGACAGGAGGAGGAAGTAGGGATAGGGAACTTGTGGAGGGGAAACTGAGAAGGAGGATAACATTTGAAATGTAAATAAATAAAATAACCAATAAGAAATAAATAATAAAAAAATAAAAAGAAACAAAAGCCCAAATAACACATAAAGGCAGACCTATCTGAATATGCCAACCTTCTCAACAGGGATTCTAAAATACAGAAAGGTCTATGCAAATGTTTTCCAGTCTCTAAGAGACCACATGAATGCCATCACAGACTACTATACCCAGGAAAACTTTCAATCACTATAAATGTAGAAAACAAGATATTCTGAGACCAAACCAAATTTACACAGTATCTATTTACAAGTCCAGTCCTATAGAATATATTAGAAGGAAAACTCCAGCTCAAGGATGTTAGCTATACCCCCCAAAAATAGAGGAGAGAAATAATCCCACACCAACAAAAACAAAAGAAGTGAAGCACACACACACACACACACACACACACACACACACACCCTTCCCCCCCCAACAGCATCACACACACTACCACCACCAGCACCAAAATAACAGGAATTAACAACTATTGGTTCCTAATATAGTTTGCCATCAATGGAAACAATTCCCCAATAAAAATACACAGACTAACTGAATGGATTAAATAACAGGATCCATCATTCTGCTGCAAACAAAAAACACATCTCAGCAACAAAAATACACATTTCCTCAGAGTAAAGGCTGACAAAAGGTTTTCCAAGCAAATGAACCCAAGAACCAAGTTTGAGTACCTACTCTAATATCTAATTAAATACATGGTCAATCAAAATTAATCCAAAGAGATAGGGAAGGATACTTCATACTTCTCACAGGAAAAATCTACCAAGGTGATGTCTCAATTCTGAATCACTATGGTCCAAATACAAGGACATCTAGTAAAGGGAACATTAATAAAGCCTAAATTAAACCTTGAACCCCACACCTTAATATTTGGAGACTTCAATACCATACTCTCAGCAAAGAACAAGTTATCAAGACAGAAACATGTTGTTGTTTTTTTTTTTAAACAAAACAAACCCCCATACTTGATTTATGAATGAAGGCTCAGGATACAGATGCTGTGGTGAAAGCCTGCTAACTCAGAGAGGCAAAGAAAGCACTGAGCTGACCTTCTTCCTCCACAAAGGTCCTTCTTCAGACTATCTTAAATATTCACTCCCAAAACCTTCTTTCTCTCTTTTTACTCTCTATCACCTGGTTGCTTCTCCAACTCTTGACCTATTATTGTCTTTATTTAATCCTGTTTACAGAAAGCTCTTTGAATTAAAGGTATGTGGTAGGGTTGAGACAGACCACAACAACCTGTTTACAATAAACAGAAAGCTCTTAGATTAAAAAAAAATAAGTTGTGTCTGAGGGATGGGCTTTGCCACAGCAATATTTCCCACTTTACACTCTTGGGGTTTACAAAGTGATCAAATGTCCTATAACAGGAACCAAACAGAGAAATAATGAAACTAGCAGATATTATGACTTAAATATACTGCAAGTGTCTGTGAAACAGTGAAGAACAACCTCCCATACTCAAACACTATGCAAAAGCAGAGTATTTATTCTGCAGAAATTCAGCATATAGGGGTCCTACCATAATCAAAAATGATGACCCTGAAGTGAGCATGCAGGCTCAATTTACACTCACTTAGGGGAATTCCAGAGAGAGGTGACATTCATCCTGATTGGTTGACTTTATCTCTAGGGGTAAGGTAAGGTTGTCTATGGGACTAGGGCTCTGTGGACATTCCAAAACAGTTGTGGGGGTGTGGGGAATTTTCAGAACAGTTGCTGGCTCATTATTTTTGCCACAGGCCAGATGTCAGGACAGTTTCTGAATGGCTATCAACAGACTGTGTGTTTTCACAAACTGTACTTCTAAGTTCTGGAAAAGAGAAACTTAGGCCTCGTCTCCTGAACTGACATTTTGAAGTATGTAAAGGAATAAGCCTGTCTTGACCCTGTCAGACTAACCAATATCTGCAGAATATTTTACCCAAACAGAAAAGAATATACTATCTTCTTAGCACCTCATAGAACCTTCTCCAAAATTTCGAGCACCTATAGATACAAGAAAATTAAAATAACCCCTTGAATTTTATCAGATGACCATGGATTAAAGTTAAATTTAACAAGATAAACAACAGAAAGTTTACAAACTCATGAAAAATCAACAACTCTCCACTGAATGACCATTGGGTCAAGGAAGAAATAAAGGAGTAAATTAAAGATTTTCTAGAATTCAACAAAAATAAAGGCACAATATACTCAGACTTATGGACACAATGAAAACAGTGCTAAGAAGAAAGTTCATAGCACTAATTAACTTCCAAAAGAAATTAGTGAGATCTCATACTAGCCCTGGGGTGGGGAGAACATCTTTAGATGATTTAGAAGCTTAGGACAAGGGAAATCTCCCCTGGAATCTGTGAGGGTGACACAAGCTAAGACTTCTAGCAACAGGAAATATGGGGGCTGCAGTGGCCACCCCCTATAACCAGTCATCCGTTACGATGGAGGGATGGAGATACCAATTTACCCACAAACCTTATTCTCAGATTTTTTTTTGGTTATAAGATGTGCAGAGATAAAGATGGAGTAGAAACTAGGGAATTGGCAACCAATGACTGGCCCATCTTTAGATTCATGTCAGAATAAAGAGACCACACCTGACTCTATTAATGATATTCTTCTATCCTTACAGACAGAAACCTAGCATAGCTGTCCTCTGAGAGGCTTCACCCAGCAGCTGATAGAAGCTGTTGCAAGACCAATAGCCAAACATAAGGCAGAGCTCAGGTTGTCTTGTGGAAAAGGAGAAAGAAGGACTAAAGGAGATAGATGGCTCAAGAACACTACTAAATAACCTACAGAATAAACTACCCCGGGCCAGGGTCTCACAGAGACTGAATCACCAACCAAAGAGCTTGTATGGACAGACCTAGGCCCCTTACAAATAATTAATAGCTTGGTCTTCATGTAGAACCCCTTACAACTGGAGCAGGGACTGTCTCTGACTCTGTTGCTAGCCTTTTGATCCCTTTCTTTTAAATGGCTCCCTTGTCTAGCCTCAATAGTAGAAAATGTGCCTAGTCTTACTGCAATTTGATATACTAAGTGGGGTTAATATTCATGGGATAAGGAGATAGTTGGAGGGATGTAAAAGGGAGAAACTTGGAGGAAAGGAGAAAGATGAAGCTCCAATTAGAATATAAAGTAAATAAATAATAATAAATAACTAAATAGCTTCTTGTGCATTAAAGATTACTTGTGAGTTGTTTTTGGAGATACTATATTTTTTGTAATTTAAAATAAATATACAGGGTCTTTAGATCACACTCATCCTGATTATCAGCTCTCCCAACTTCTCCCAGAACTCCTTCCATATTTCCCTCCCAACCTTATATCTTCTTCTTTTAAGCAAACTAACAAGCAATCAAACAAAAGTCATAATCTGTGACATCCTATTATTATTGTATTTATGTTTATGAATGTAGGGCCATCTACTAAATCATGACCAGGGCTACTGTACTAAAGAAAACCAACTCTTTCTCTGCTAGCTGACATTAGCTGCTAATGGATTACCAGCTATGGACAAGACCTCCCCCATGAAAATAAGGCAACTTCAAATGCATTAAACACTGTGGAATATAAAGGTATCTTGTAGAAAATTGTTTTATAAAACTAATAACTAATTTTTAAAAAGCTATCACATTTTTAAAGAATAGAACATATCTTTTATTATAACCAAAAATAAATACAAATAAATACATTTAAACTTTTTGCCTCAAAATCAGATTCCCTTTTTTGTTTTTGACTAATGTTATTTGACATACATGTATATGATACATGAACACTTACAGGATTACTCAGGATTCTTTTCTAAAGAAAATCCATCTTAACAAACACCTTAGTACAGTAATTTCAAGGGTACAGTAGTGGCACACGTAGCTTGGCAGTATGCAACCGCTTTCTAACTGGACTTGAGTCAAGCTCAATAAGAGGGATACTACTTTAGCTAGTACTGAAAACCTAGCTCTCTACTCAGTGTTAGTAAAGGCATGGTTATTGGAGAAGAATAACAACCATTAATTTACCACGCAAGCACAATTCCAAACAAACATACAAAAGCAAGAACAAAACCTATAAACACTTGTATTTATACAACTAGATATATGTAGTATTGTGTCATGGTAGCACTGAGAAGGAAGACATTTGCTGTATTAACTAGAAGTTCCAGATGGAGTCCTCCCCAAATAGACAACAAATAGAAGTTATGTTTACATTCAACCCTTCATTTATCTTTTCAACATTTTTGTTCTCTATAACAGCTTTCTTTGTCTATTTTGCCTTGCATGCTACAACAAAGCCATTCCTTTAAAGTCTCCATATTATATTTTGTACAAGCCAGGAATGCAGAGGTGTGACTAGTATCATTAGTATGGTCAAGATTTGAGATTTGTAGAGGCTTTTAATTTTTCTTTGTGATCTCTGCTTTTTAAGAATAATATTTTCCACTTGGATGATAGAACACCATTTTAGACTACTTGAATTGCTTCCATTAAAGAATATTAAGTCAAATAAAATAATTTAGCCATCTTCCAGAATGTAAGGGTCTTCAGATAATTTTAAGATGGCCTTCATACTCTTTTTTCACTTTTTTTGTTTAGAAGACAGATTAATTTCACTCAACATAAAATTCATAATTAGCACTTGTTCATTTAACATTGTACTGTCTGTGATATTCTGAAAATAGAGAGAAAACTTCCTGTGAGTTTCCAGCTGCTTTTGGAGAATGTGATGCTTTGTCTCCATGGCATTAGTACAGAACTTTGTACTTTTAAAGAGATTACAAATGCATTATGCTATTTGATCCTCATAGAAATCCTCTGAGATAGGTTGGATACTGTAAAGACAAAGAATTCAGCTCAAAGAGGCTTTCTGACAAAGCTGGTTAGTTGGTGGGAATATGGCCCTCCTGATGGTTACCCTGCATATTCTTTACTGCACTCAGAGCCAGCTCAAATTGGTGAAGGCAATTTTTTCTAACATTTCGAGTACATCATTTCAAAACCTTTATTCATTCTTATTTCTGAAGGCATTCATGTAACTTCAATATGTTGTAAAATCTTGAAAACATAAATGGATGTACACAGCTCAGAGATAAGGACATTGCCTAAAGCAGAAACCTTCTACACATACTAGATGACATCATATCAAGTGTATAACTCAATTTCTTGCTAGGTTAGTTTCTAGTTATAATGGTGATATTTTTTCATGTCTTTGAATATTTTTCAATATTTAGAAGCATCTATGTTATCTGGTTATGCCATCATAATTTTTATGATCTTATTTTTGTCAGACAATCATGTCCTACTAGTCATTTGCAGCATAAAAACCATCACAATGGCCTTGTAATTATATCTATTTCAGGCTGAACCCTAAGCATTTCTAGAAATAGACTGGAAATGAACAAAACTTGATATATACTCTTAGATGTTTTTCTAAAGTATTTTTAAAATCAACTTAAACTCCACTGGTAATATAGAAAGTGCCTATCATTTATTTACTATTTGACAATTTAACAAAGATGTCACTTTCTTTTCATTTGCCTTTTTTTTGATTTAATACATTTATTTTACACCTTAGAAAGTCTTAAATCTTAATTTTGACATAGCTTAAATTATTCTTTTTCTTCTGTGTTCTTGTTCAGTGATCTTATGGAATTGAGAAAACTCCTCATGAGATGGTTCTAGATCATAACTGGTCACATGTTTTTTCAATGCTCTCCTTCTGAATATGTAACAATTTTTCAGACTATCTCTGGATGAAACAACATCATCTAAATCTTTGGTATTGGAAGGAATGAGAACTCAGTATGTAAAGGCTATGACAATTTATCACACGCACACACACACACTCACACACATACAAACCTTATAAGATAAAATTCACTTCAACTACACCTCCCTCTCCGAAATACACACACCATATTTAAGAAATTCCTTTTTATCTGGTTATACCATTCAGGAAAAAGAAAAGCTACCTAAATATTATTATTATTATTATTATTATTATTATTGCTTTGAAGCAATATAAATCCATATCATATTTCACATTTTCTTTGGAACTTATTATTAAAATTACAAATGTGCAGATATGTTCATTGATGTGGAAGCACTTTATACATAGTATAGCAGTCTACTGAATAAAAATGCAAGTTATTGATTCTTCTAAATGTAAGCATTGGGATAATTTTTAGCTTTTTGTTATTAATTATGAGTAATTTTGTACAAGGTTCAAGATATAGACTACCAATTTTTCCAAGAGTAAATGAATCATGAAATTAATTGGCATTAGCCTATTTTTTTTTTAAGAAAACCAACAAAAAAGCATAAGATATCTATATTCTTACTAATACAGTGTAGTACTGGAATTTGATGGGGTTAAGATTTAGGTACAGTATAAAGATATTAGGTTCAAAAAATTTGTTTAAAAAGAAAAAAAATAACATTAAATACACAACACAGCCTTCCCCATATTTAAACTAGTTAAATATTGTTGTCATTATTTTGTACCAAATTGTATATTGTATCACCAGAGTTTTCTTCAAGTGTATGCATTCTGGACAATGCCATTAAAATAAACCTTGGGTTTCCATCTTGCACAGCAGTCGAAGAGTCAAGGAGAGATTCTTAACTACAGCCAGCCTATGCACTTTCTGAAGGAAAAAGAGCTATAAGAACCCAACAGTGGTTATAAATATTTACTGAATATTGTCATGGCATCAAAGGCTGGATTTGCATAGCATCCAACAATTAAAACTGGTATGTTTGTGTCTGCAAATCCAAACCTAGTCATGAGAAAAGTCAAAAACCAGATGTTTATACTCATGTATACATGAGTCTATGACAGAGGAGTTCATGAGAATGTAAAGATAGAGGAGAAAGCTACAGGTAGACATGGAGAATGACCATTAGAAATCCCAGAAAGAGTTCCTACAAGTTTCAGTATAGGGGGACAAGATTTCTTTTAAGAATTATGCTGCATTTGTTTGAAGGGCAAACAAGGACATTCATTTTTGTTAAAAGAAATTGGACACTAAAGTCCTATAGAGACCACAATCTTAGAGAAAGGGATAAATACAATTGTAAACAAAACAATAAAAATGTTTTCCTTCTGGGTGGGAGAAACAGGCAAATTTGCTTTTAGACATAGGAATTATAAAGGAAGGAAAGAAGAACAGATGAGGTTCAATTAAATATATACCCATAACATTTGCAAACTTGTGACAAACACGTAAGAATCATAGAATGTATGTATCAGTTTCTCAAATTAAATCCTGCAAAAGGATGAATTTCAAATGGGTAGGTGCAGATTTGATCAAGATAATGTATAAATATATATGAACTGATAATAGAGACAGTTATGAGGAACTACGTACCAAAGGTTGCTGAGTTAACACAGAAATGTCTGCTCCAGTCATTCTTTGATGCCTGGGGTCAGAAACTATTCTATTCTCACAAGCATCCTTTTGTTGGGGATAATCTATTTCTCCCTTGTGGCAGCTCATCAAAAAGCTGCCAGTATTCACAAACAAGACTAAGTTCCCTATATTAGTTACTTCTCTTGTTGCTATAAAAAAAAAAAACAAGTTAATAAAGAAGGATACTTTAGGCTCAGGGTAGGGAAGGCTGGCTACAGGAGCTTAAGGTAGCTAGGTAAATTCCATTCATACTAGGTAGTGAGCAGAGAGAAACCAATGCTAGTACCCAGCTCACCTTCTCCTTTTTATGCAGCACTAAATGCCACTTCCAGGAAATTTTTATCTAACCTACGCTAGATAACCCCTCAAAGAGACACTAAGGCTTGTTTTTTTGACGAACCTATAAAATAGTTAACCAATATTAACTATTAATTGTCTTTCTGCCTAAAAATATAATCTTACTATTTTCCCTCCCTCTCAAGGTGAGTCAGACTTTTTGCTCCCTCCAACTGGAGCATTTGCTTAGAATTGATTTAAAATTTTAATACTATATACATGTGAGCATCAAAGATATATATTTTAAGAGTTATCTATAATATCTTATAATGTGGGCAAATACAATTGTCTCTTCTTTTACATGCAGAAACAACAATTTGAATATGAGAGGTTAAACAGTGTAACTACATTTCAGTAATAATCAGAAACAAGGAATCATGTTATGTATGTATGCCCTTTAAACCTGTGCTCATTTCATTATCATTTATTTCAGTATTCTTTAAAAGATAAGCTACATCAAATCTACCTGGTGATGCTTTTAAAATGAGATTTTCTAGTCACATGATACTGCAGAAGGATCTGAAACCCACATCTTTAATAATTTCCCTAGGTGATTCTCATGGATGATGCAATTTGCAAAATAGCACCACCATAGTTCCTAGTAACTCTCTTTTATTGCCTCTATTATTGTATGTATTAAATTCAGTGGTGGACTAGTTTCTCCAGGGCAAGAATCATGTCTTATTTCCAAGTGTATCAGCCACAGTTTATAGCACTGTGACTTACATATAATATATACCCAGTAAATTTTGGGTGAATTATTAGCATTTTCTGTGTTTCATCGGTGTGAAAATTATTATGAGATGGTTAAAAAGTCTGTAATGTATTTTCTTTATGTGACAATCCATAGGGAATATATTTGAAGATACATATACACACATACACTGATAGACTCACACATAATTATTGTAAAACATTAGACAAATTTAGAAAGATGGGCGTGTAAAAGATTCACATACTAAGCCCCTTCTGTCAAGTGCTTTAGGAATTCCATATATATATATATATATATATATATATATATATATATATATATTTCACATATTTAAATTTTATACATACAGATACATATATGTACAGATAAATTATGTTTCTTTATAAATATAAAAAACACATTTTGCCAATTTCTTACTAATGCCAAAATCTAGCACCACTATGATTTAAATGTAAACTATTTCTGTGTCAAACTTTTCTTGGAAAACTTGCCAGCAGATTTCAGTAAAGCTTTCAAAGTATTTCCATTCTCTTTTAAGAATTGTAGGCATGCACTACTGAAGCTGGCTCAATAGGTTAAAGGTTAAAGATAAGGTTTTAATCAGTGTGCTTTTCTTCATTTGTTGATTACAAAAAGCTTCCTATGACCAGCAGTTGAAGGGAATTTCTCATAAAAAGTACCCAGATTAACTAAGTAAGTTCTCATGGTACTTTCAGTAGAGAAGCAGAGTCTATATCCGCCAGAAGACTGTGAATCACAAGCATCTAGGCTGCAAACTGACTGCTAATTATAATGGGCAAAAATGTGGATCATCTGTGAAACAGTGACTCTAGAGTTGAAAGTCACTATTTCAACTTCTTTTCTTCAACTTCAGTTTCTTCTGATTCTCTTTACAGATCTAAGTAGGACTATATTTTCACAAAAAGTTTAACTACATACTAAATGGAGGAAGATGTATTGTCTTAGTCACTATGAAGTTTCAAGGTAAAAAATACAATATTTGATATATTCCTTCCTCTCTCTCCCAAAAATCTACTGTTAGGACAGTAAACGGGTTAAGACATAAATGAAAAGAAAAAAAAGAAAATGATGTGAGATGATGCTTTCTGAAAATAGTAGAGGATAAAGATGAAAGATGATCTTTTAGCAAAGACAAATAGCCAAGTCCCAGGCTGGCTGGCAAAAATTAAGAGGCAGCACACACTGTACTGGAAGTGGCCAAATGTTCAGAGAATGTTTATTTCAAATTCTCTTAGAAGTAAGGGAAAAAATAAAGGTAGTAATCAAATTTGATAGAAATCAAATACAAATGCTAAAGCCACACAACTTCTAGAGGACACAGGGGTAGAAGCTGATGACCTTGAGATGAGAATGCATTTTACAGTTACACTACAAACATGAACAATAAAGATAAAATACATAATTGGAATTTATTAAAATTTAAAATGTCTGTGCATCAGAAGTCATTTTAAAAGTTAGAATATAGCCTACTCAATATGAAAATATATTTTAAAGCTACTTATCTGATTGGTTTAGCCAGAAAATAAAGGTTGTGCTCATTATCTCAGAAATGGGAAGATGATTTTAATTTATAAGTAAACATATGTGAAAAAAATATTTCCCCTAAGAAAACATACCAGTGCCCAACAATCAGACTGATCATTCAACAGTATAGAAAGGGTTAGAGAACCAAGCAAAGCACACAGTTTGGTATGCAGATTGAGAAATTAGAAAACTCAACTATTCCCAGTGTGAACTCAAAATGGCTCATCTGCTATAAAAGACAGTTGTTTAAAAATATTCAACAAAAAAACTACCTTCACACAACTAGACACTCCTGGCCCTGTATCCATGTATCCGAAGCAGGTACATGCAACACCATTTCAGTATGCCATCATTCACCACTGTCAAAGTGAAAAGTGTCCACTAACTCACATCTACTGATATATAAAGGAATGAATACAATGACACTCAGATATATTGGAAGATTATTCAGAAAGAGGAACAAACTTCTTTTATGATGTGCAAGATGTATGACTCTCCAAAACACAAAAGAAGCTAAACATAAAAGTTTCATAATGATTTGCATAAAATAATCCAAAATGCTTAAATTCATACAGGTGTAAATCTGATTTTTGGCTAGCACATGCTAGAGAGAAAGGGAAATGGGGATCAATTGTTGTGGAGAGGGTTTAATGTGGACATAATGGCAGTAGTTTGAAATTACAAACAAATGCTGATTAAACAGCACTGTGAATTTGCTAACTGGAATTGACCTGTCTTCTAAAGATGATCCTTTTTAGATAAGGTGAACTAAAAATATTACTCAGGAACCCTAAAGAAGAAGATACCAGGCATAATTACAGCATGCTTTACCCCTAGGTCCTCAAAACCCTTCATGTAATTCATATTGCATCCTTATATTTTGCATAGTTGAGAAATTATATATTTTTGAACTCACACTTTCAGCATTCTTTTCCACAGCCTTAATGGCTATTGTGAAGGTCACAGCATTTACCATTTTGCTGAGACATTAGCCAGACCCTTACCTCCCAGATTGTGCTGTTTCTGATTATCATGGAATCATTAACCTTGGCAAAGGGGACATTCCTTGAAGGAGAAACATTATTATGTAAACAAGCCTTATGCCCACAGCAACCATCAATACTCATGGAAGATCTCATCCTGATTGATCTGTTCCAGCAGTGGGAATCATCTCATTCTGCCCTTTACATAGCCCAGCTGGCATTGACATTAGGTCTTTGTTTTCCTTTTGCAGGTGGTATTGTCTTTATACTGAGCTCTATGATCTAATTGGAACTTCTATCATGGAATAGTTGTGCTAAGGGCTGGGACCCCGTTCCATCCCCAAATGGTTTTATGGGCATGAGTCAAATTATGGAATGACTTATCTAGGACAAGATATTATATTGTCATTTTAGCATGAGTAGTTTAAGAGAATTTATACTCTATTGTATTCTATATTACATAGATAAATTGGCAGTTGAATAAGGAGGGTTCTATAGTGAGAACTAGAAATATAAGGTTGAATGGTCTAACTGTGACTGTAAATAAAGTTGCTAACCAAGGGGACCAAGAGAACAATGGTTAGTAACAGGTGGTAGATAATTGATGGTCTCCTCCCTTTTTGAAAGGTTGTTTTTGCCATGGGTAAATTTTTGTTTTTTAATTGTCTCTAACAAGTTGACACATAAGTAACACTTTTTTTTTTCACTGCCATACAAAGACCTCCTTGTCTTATGAAGATGAAGTCCAAATTTCTTATTTTCTTTTTTTGATTATTTTATTTGTATTTCAAATGTTATCTCCCTTTGCAGTTTCCTCTGTGCAAACTCCTTATTCCATCCCCTGCTCCCCCTGTTTCTGTAAGGGTACCCCCAACCACACACATACTAGCCCTTGCATTCCTTTACTCTGGGTAATCAAGCCTCCAGAAAAACAAGGGTCTCCCCTCCCATTGATGCCAGATAAGACAATACTCTGCTACCTATGCAGCTGGAGTCATGGGTGGATCCATGTGTACTCTTTGGTTGGTGGTTTAGTCCCTGGGAGCTCTGGGGGGTCTGGTTGGTTGATATTGTTTTTCTTCCTATGGGGTTGCAAACCCCTTCACCTCCTTCAGTCCTTCCCCTAATGTCCAGGCTAGTGGAACCCCTAGACCCTGTGGAGAGGACTGAGATGCATGAGAAAATAAAAAGGCACAGCAAGTCAAGAAGTCTGATCAAGCTGGCAAAGACTTTATTGTTCACACAGGTTATACACTCTGAAAACAGGATATGGGGAGAGGTAGGAAAGGAAAGGGGGCTTTGCAGGTGGAGAAAGCTAGCTGCAGCTGTGGGGTCTAACTAAATTATACCTGTTGTTCTCACAAAGCCTTGCCATTACCAGGGGTTCTAAAAACATTTATTCAACAGGATGTTGGCTAAATCTAATGATGAGAAGGAAGAGTTACTAAGGTGTGTTCCGAGCCCCTCTGTGTCCCCTTCGCCCACGAAAGAGACACGTGAGGCGGTGTTCAGGTGGTTACCACAGCGAGGCTTTATTCTTGTATCAACAGAAGCAAAAAGACCCCAAGCCCGGAAAAGGCACTGCTATATGTACCCTAGAGTGGCGTGTTCACTTCTGATTGGCTGTTCACTCATTACCCACAATACGCCCCGGGATGGGCAATGACTTTGGCGAGCTTTTTGCCTTTTGCACCTGCGTAGTTAGTTGTTTACTTGTGGGAGCACAGGATGCCGGAGCCATCTTGTAATGGTGAATGTTGTCATGCTCATGCGGCTCCTAACATCTCCCCCTTTCAATTTTATTAAGATGGAACAGCCTTTTGCCTATCAAGCGCAGCACCAACTCAGTGAGGGAAAGCAGAGGCCTGATCCCCTGTGCAAAATGAGAGATATTGTAATGGGTTTCTTCTCTTGTTGTTGTGCAATGAGGAATACTTCCCATACCCATCTCGATGCCTTTTGACGGGGAAAGGGAGCCTCTGCCCTGGGGCGCCATCAGGGGAGGAGGTTTCTTGGCATCAAACATTTGTGCAATCAGGCATACTTTCGGGAAATCTATCCACACTCGTGGAACATTCCCTGTCGAGTACCCACTCACAACACCTCTAGATATTCAGGTACCAGAGTTATTCAGGCAAAGGCTGGCTAGACTTAGACCTCTCATCGACCCAGTGCAATGGGCTGAACCCTTGGGGTGCATCGACTGAGGGTCTCAGTCATCAGCTACTTTCTTAGCCTAGATAGCCAAATTTCAGGGGGAGATGCTTGCTCAAGGCTACAAGTGCTTGGGCGTTAGCGACCTTGTCACATTTTTGTTGGGCTCTGAGCTTGCAGACCAATCATAACATGAACACTAATCCACAACATAGGGCTGCACCAAACAGGCCTATCCCCACCCTTTAAGAAAGAAAGAAAAGGCAGAGGTAAGCCAAGAAGTAAAATAGCCAGGGGTAACGGGGTCCACTCGTGATCCATTAAGGCCCGAAATCTGGATCTGCAATTGCTGCTGCATCTGGTCCAGCTCCCTAGTCCACTTCCCTTGTAAATAAGCAGAAAGATTATGGCTTTGAATAAATGTATCATTCATAAATCTCAGAGGTGTAATACCTAGATGTGGGGTTGCTGACACGCAGCTCATTTGAACCACATCCGTGAGCTGCTCCACATGGGCTTGGAGCAAATCAACTCTCTGATTGACCAACAGGATGCCTGACGCCAGGTATGCATCCACTTTCTGTAGAATGGTCAAAGCCTCAGAGGTCTTTTCTTAAATTTGATTAACAACAGTAGCTGCTGTAACCTGATCAGCCAAGGCTATGCCGGCTGTCACAGCTGCAGCTGCAGAGATGGTAATAGCAGTGATAATGGCTGCAGTTATATCAAAATCTCTCTTCTGTTGAAATAAAGTCAAGGTCCAGACATCTGAACGGGGATAGGGATCCATAGTGGTATACTGGCTATTAGGGCCTGCTTATAGACAAGAACAGACCAGCACTGGGACATAAAGCAAGTTACATTGGTACAAGTTAGCAGAAGCGGCGCCTTTTAAAAAGGCAAGGGCATAGATTTTGGAAAAGCAGATAGGATAGCCATCTAAATTCACTATATATACTAGGAACCTGAATTGGGAGAGTCCAAATGAGAACTGAGAGCGTCTGCAGATGAATCCTTTGGGGGGTCATTTTCAGGAACCGCGAGTCGCTGCGTCAGTTGCTCTGGCAGCCAAAATGGGTTGTCTTCTTCCTGTGGAAAAACACAAACCGCTCCCCTGGATCTTATTAAAATAGGATCCGGGCCTTTCCATTGACCAGTCAAAACATCTTTCCATTTTATCATTTCTTTTGGCCTAGTTGGTTCTAGGCAATGGCCATCAGCCACAGTGTTGCCCTGACTGTCCAAATTCAAAAAATTGAGGGTAAAAAGTGCCAGAGAGACAATAACCCGTGGCACCGTGGGCAGAGCTTCCTCAACTTCTCCTTTTTGTTTTATCAAATAAGTTTTACGGGTACAATGAGCACTCTCAATGATGCCCTGTCCCTGAGGGTTGTAAGGAAGACTCGTCAGGTGTGTCACCTACATATGGTGACAAAATTGATGAAATTTTTGAGAAGTGTAGGCTGGTCCATTGTCAGTTTTAAGGATTTTAGGCTTTCCCTAGGCACTCCAAGCCTGGAGACAATGTTGAATAACATGGGCCGCCTTTTCTTCAGTCAATGGAGAGGCAAACATAACTCCAGAACAGGTATCAATAGAGACATGCAAATATTGTAATTTGCCAAAGGATGGGATGTGAGTAACATCCATTTGCCAGATCTGTAATGGCCTAATTCCCTGAGGGTTAATTCCTGTATGGGGAACAGGTAGGAATTGACAGCAGTTTTGGCATTGAGTCACGATATCTCTGGCCTCCTTTCTAGAGATGTTAAACCGACATCGTAGCATCTCAGCTGTCACATGAAACCTTTTATGAAAGGCTTTAGCCAAACCTAATTTTGGTGAAAGGGCAATTGCAATCAACTTTGTGGCTCAATCTGCCAGGTCATGTCCACGGGACATAGGTCCCGGTAAGCCTGAGTGAGCCCTAATATGAGTTATAAAGATGGGGAATCTTCACTTAGCCAGGGTAAGCTGAATCTTTTGAAAAACTTCTACAAGTCTGCTAGATGTCTTAATTAACACAGCAACTTCTAATGCGTTTACTGTATTAACCACATAGAAGGAATCTGAAACAATATTTAAGGGACCGGGAAAGATTTCCAGAACCTCTGACACTACTAAGCATTCCACAATTTGAGGTGAGGTTTCATGATATTGTTTGGATGTAACCTTATCATTAACCACATTGGCACCCACTCCTGTTTTTGACCCGTCCGTATAAACTACCATTCCATCTGGGAGTGGCTCCTGAGACACAATATGTGGAAATATGATAGCTTGAGTTAAGGCAAATTGTAAGATTCGGGATGCTTAGGGTAATGATTATCTATTTGACCATTGAAGGAAGTAACCAGCACTGCCCAAACATCAGAGGTCGCTGTTAATATTTGGACTTGATGGGCAGTATAAGGCACTATCAAACCCTTAGGCTCCCTTCCAAAATGAGTAATGGCTGCTTTTAGTCCACGAAGGGCAAGCTGAGCAACTGAATCTGGATACCTTTCAATTATCTTTGCGGGAGAAGCATTGGGATGAATCCATAACAAGGGCCCCTCCTGCCATAATACAGCAGTTGGTAAGTGTCTAGTTTTAAAAACACATAAGTCAAAGGTTTTGGTTTCATCTATGCGTTTCAACTGGGCGTCTTGTAAAGCGTTTTCTACTACTTGCAGAGCACGGCTCGCAGCTGGTGTTAAGGCCCTCAGTGAGGAAATATGAGCATCCCCTTCCAAAATATCAAATAAAGGTTTCAGCTCGGCCAAGGGAATTTTTAAAAATGGTCTTAACCAATTTATATCACCTAATAATTTCCGAAAATCATTCAAAGTATGTAAATGGTCTCTACGAATCTCCAATTTCTGAGGAATTATCTTTTCTGGATAGATAACCATCCCTAAAAAGGAGCCAAATTCTGAAAATTGAACTTTCTCAGTAGCAACATGCAGACCCCACTGTTCCAAGGTGTTTAATAATAAGGGGTATGAGGTCTGTAAAGTACTTAAATCCTTATGACACATAAGAAGGTCTTAACAACAGCTGTGCTATTTGTGCGTATACCTGCCAAGGGTGAGCGGTTTGGTCGTTCCCGTGTACGCCAACTCCAGCCAGCATGTCAAAAGTCCATAACTGTTGTCCCTCAGTGTTTGCATTAATCCTGGCTTGTGCTTGTAGTGTCTGGTGCCACAAGGCCTTCCACTCTAGGTATTGGCCCATATTGTTAAGTACCGCCTTCACTGTGTCCTGCCAGTCTCCTGGCGTCATAGCAGCTGTACTTAATCTCTCCACTTGGGATATAGTAAAATTAGCCCCAATTCCACATGCACACACTGCCTCAGCTAATTCTTTGACCTGCCTATACTCTACTGGGGCATGGACACGTGCTCCTTCTTCTGCTACAAAGACCGGAAATGCAAGCTGTAGCTGTCTCCTATCTTCTGGGCTGCCCAAGGCATAGGCCGGAGGCAAGGCTGGGGCTGAGGGGCTCAAAGTCTTTCTTAGTCTTATCCCAGAATGGCTATCCTTTGCACAGGAGGCTGCTTCCTGCTCTAGGCTCTCTTCCTCTCCTTGCGTTAGGTCTTCCTCGGAGCTGCTAAGGTTTATGGAAGCAGGCTCCTTAATGGGGTACAGGTGGGTCCCCCGGAACTCCACTCTCTCTTCACCAGCCAGTGAAGGATCCTTAACTTTAACAGGCCCTGCAGTGGCCCTCGTTCCTTTTGAGTACTCTTTCCTATGATCAGGCTCCTATTCCTGCTTCTGCTGCCCAGGGTTTTTTGCCTTCTTCTCCTTTCCAGGATCTTTGGCCTGATGCAGGCTAACACGCCCTGTTTCTGATACTCTGGAGTGGACCTCTCCTGAAACCTCTTAACTTGCACTAATAGCTGTGCTGTGAGCTGGATCTTTACAACACAAATAAGCTAAAAGCGAAAGCAACGCAAGCAAGAGGCCAACTATTGCTGTGGGGGCAATAGGTGAATATCCGCCCACAATGAAAGCTTCCACCCCAAACATATCTCTCAGAGACGTACCTCGATCCTGCAGTCTTTTAACCCACCCCGAGTCTCGGGGTGGGGGGGGGTCTTCTGCAGCGCCTTGAAGATCCCGGGTTTCGATGCCAGATGTTCCGAGCCCCTCCATGTCCCCTTCGCCCACGAAAGAGACACGTGAGGCAGTGTTCGGGTGGTTACCACAGCAAGGCTTTATTCTTGTATCAGCAGAAGCGGAAAGACCCCAAGCCTGGAAAAGGCACTGCTATATGTACCCTAGAGTGGCGTGTTCACTTCTGATTGGCTGTTCACTCATTACCCATAATACGCCCCGAGATGGGCAGTGACTTTGGCGAGCTTTTTGCCTTTTGCACCTGCATAGTTAGTTGTTTACTAGTGGGAAGACAGGATGCCCGCGCCATCTTGTAATGGCGAATGCTATCACACTCACGTGACTCCTAACAAAGGTGGGTTGCTATGAGGCCTTGTTTGAAGTTCTGAGAACTGACAAGTGATTCATGGAAGGTAAGCAGAGGGAAGAATAGTAAATAGGAGAGCCAAGGGTGAGTGTTTGCCAAAAGTAAGTACTTGTCATGGCTTCCCACACCCTAACTCCTCTACTGGGGTCCCCATGCCCAGTCAGATGGTTGGCTGTGAGAATCCCTATCTGTATTGGTCAGGCTCTGACAGACCCTCTCAGGGGACAGCTATACCAGGCTCCTGTCAGAAAACACTTCTTGGCATCAGCAATAGTTCTGCGATTGTTGTCTCCAGATGGAATGGATCCCTGGATGGGATAGTCTCTTCATGGCTTTTCCTTCAGTCTCTGCTCTACTCTTTATTTCTGCATTTCATTTAGACAGAAGCAATTCTGGGTTAATATTCCTGAGATGGGGAAGTGGCCACATCACTCAACCAGGGGCCATGCCTAACCACAGAATATTGTCTCTACAGGTTCTATCTCTCATTTGTTGGGTATTTTGGCTAATGTTATACCCATTGGGTCCTTAGAACCACTTGCTTTTCTGGCATCTGAGACCAATTCTCTTAAATTCTGATAAAGAGCCTTAAGTAAGTAGTCTAACTGTATTTCCAGGAATTAAGCAGAATTTTATAGATGCTCCAGATCTATGTCTACTTGGGCACTGAATTTTAAAACTGTTTTCATTTCCTATAACTAATTAGGGCTTAAGTTCCATCTACAGTAGAACCAAATAATGAAATGAGAATAGTATGGGAAGCCCAAAATCTAGACTTAGGTTGATGTTGTCTTCTTTTTATTGCAGATAAACACCTGTGGTATAAGATGCATAAAGAAGTGGTTTCCTTGAAGGATAAACAATTCAGAAAATGTATACTTTGTTAAGCCATTAGTGCAAGCAAGTCA
Organism: Arvicanthis niloticus; assembly: GCF_011762505.2. Classification (NCBI taxonomy): domain Eukaryota; kingdom Metazoa; phylum Chordata; class Mammalia; order Rodentia; family Muridae; genus Arvicanthis; species Arvicanthis niloticus. The sequence goes on along the minus strand of NC_047668.1, from coordinate 76,674,668 downwards.
GGTAGTCTCTGGGGCCTGGAAATACATTCGGCTGCCATTTCTATGTTTGGCTGCATAGGTGAAATTATCTAGATGTCTTAGTCAGGGTTTGAAATAAAACAACTTGACCAAGAAGCAAGTGTGGAGGAAAGGGTTTATTTAGTTTATATTTCCTCATTGCTGTTCATCACCAAAGGAAGTCAGGACTGGAATTCACACAAGGTAGGAACTAGTAGACAGGAGCTGATGCAGAGGCCATGGAAGAGTGCTGCTTACTGGATTGCTTCCTCTGGCTTGCTCAGCTTTCTTATAGAAACCAGGACTACCACCCAAGGGATGGCACCACCCAACATTGGCTGGGACCTCAATCCTTTATCACTAATTGAGAAAATGCCTTACAGCTGGATCTCCTGGAGGCATTTCCTCAAGGGAGGCTCCTTTGTCTGTGATAACTCCATTTCGTGTCATGTTGACACACAAAACCAGGCAGTATACTGGAGTTAAACAGGCACCTTTGTCCTGAAGGTCTCCCCTGGGTGAACTTACATTGGTCACATTTACAGCTATTAGGGTTGGAAGTAGAGTTTATTGTTTAATTAGTTTCAGTGCCAACATAATAGAAGGACTTCAGGTCCAGGCACAGCCAGTAATCCTGACCTATGTTCAGTTGAGAATGGCTAAGGAACTGACAAACTTTTTCTAGCATTCTGAACAATAAAGGGCTTCCCGGAGAAATTGGATGTGGAACCTTCCTATTGGGACACTAAAAAGGAAAAGAAAAAAAAAAAAAAAAGGACAACTATAATTGTAGGTCCTGTGTCAGTCTTATCCTTAGGGGTTTAGAGGACCTGGTAATAACCCATCTGTTCTCTTCCATACCCTCCTTTCATCTGTGTATGCTATGTCTTTGGTATAATCTTGGTGAGCTCAGTTTGGGTTGAGATTCTTCTTTTACCACATAAGGTTGCCTGGCTTGAGTCTCTGTTCAGGATGATACAGTAAAGATGCCACCTCTCAAACGGTCTGATGAATAGTCCTCTGGATTCCCTGCAGGACCTACCTGTAAGGACTTGAGGAGGGACTGGTTAGTAATTTTTATAGCTTGCACTTTGGAGGCCAAGAGATAAGAGATTGGCTCAATTTTCACCACTTTCAAGGACATATCTTCAAGTTTTGTGGGGTTTTTGCTTTTTTGGGGTTTTCCCTCTTTTTACTAGTTCCAGGCTTGGTGGCCTATATTACATAATGTAGTTTTAATCAGCACTTAGGACCTTTGTCAAATTTAGAAAAGTCTTGGCTGTGAAAACTCAGCAGTTATTGGACTCCAGTGAGAGAGGAAACTCAACTCTAGGAATAATAATCTAAGTTTGAGTAACTCAGTAGTTTTAGTTGCCTCTGGATGCACCCATCCTGGTGGAATTTGGCAACCACAATGACAGGAAGTAAGATTTTCTCCTTCAACAAGCACCTGTTTGGCAACTTTTTTTCTTGTCTGCTTTGTTTCTTTGTATGTATGGGGCTCTGGAGCAATTCAGCTACAATAGGGTAATCAAGACTAGAGAGGCCAGAGTACCTTTCTGATGAGCAAATCTGCTGTTCTGTTCCCTTGGACCTTTGGGGACTCTGCCTTTTATACTTCCTTTTCAGCTGAGACAGACCCCCCCCCCTCCCATATATACAGAGGATCCCATGGACATAGGCCATGGCAAATTCATACTAATTCTGTGTATGTAATCATGGTTTTGTCCTTTGCCCAGATAAGAACCTGGGTTAACATGAGAAACTTAATTCTTACTGTAGTAGTCCCTTAACTGAGGGACTAGGCCCACATTTTCCTGTCCAAGGTGACAAACTGCAGGACCATCATTCCTCATTTCATCTTGAACAACATTGCTTCCACTATTGTACAGTACCTCTTCCATTTCTCACATCAGTCATTTTTAGGGAACACAGAGATCGGAAATATAAACAGAGGCCAAGAGATTCCAGGCCTTCCAGCTCTGGAAGAGAGCCAAGCAGAGGGTGAAGTGGATTAAGGCCTAAGGCAGGAGCTAAGTCCGTCTGAAGCCACAGAAGCATTGGAATTGCTAGCACCTGCCTGGATAATCTTAGAGCTTCTGCTGGCTAAAGCATGACAGGGCAGAGCATCTTCAAGGCAGTTGGTGCCAGGGGAATCCATCTGCATCCTTCGCACCACCATGCAATCATAACCTAATGTGCCATCCATCAGTCAGTAGAGTCTGATAACCCTAACTTGATTGTTACCTTGCAGAGGCTCTGCTGGATTTTCATCTGGCAACAGTCTGTCTGGACTGATGGTTGAAGTTTACAGAATTGTATATGGAGTGGCCCAGGACAAACATTATACCATTATTTGGGCATTGTACATCTACCCCAGGGGTTTCACTTCACAAGGGTCCTTAAGAGTGTGATTGGATAGAAACAATTGCTGACCCAAAGTCAGTTTATCAACTTCCTTTACTAGCATGGCCGTAGTGGCAACTGCCTGCAAATAACCCAGACAAATGACAGCAAAAGGATCAAGTCTTTTGGACAGATAGGTCACCAGCCTATTCATGAAACCAGTACTTGGGCAAGGACACCCCTCATAGTAAGTGGCATCCTTTTAAGTCTTCTTTTTCACTAGTGTCTCTGGGTCCTCCAATACTTTTGTATCTCTTTTATACTGTAAATCTTTTCAATAATTTCCAATATTTGGAATTTGTTCATATTCTCAAATCCTTTTAACTTTTGAAGTATACACACACACACACACACACACACACACACACAGGTCTAACTATATCAAAAGCAATATTTTAGCAGCTTTTTTAAATCTTTTTTTTAAATGATTAAAAGTTTGCCAGTACAGTAAACATTATTTAAAAGTCTCCATGCTGTGGTCACCGTTGGACAGAAGGAAAATGCATTTTATTGGGGCTACATTGCCTGGTATGGTTACCCGTACTTGGCCTGAATAGTTTTTCTACCCTTTATAGAGAATGATGGGTTTGGGTTTTTTTTTTTTTTTTCAGCTATACACCTCCTTGATTGAAAAGGAGAAATTAACAATCAGAGGAAGGAGGGAAGCTTTTTTCTTCTCCATTTCCCAGGGTGCAACTGACTTCTTGAAACAGGGTTGGGGAGGAATGTGAAGACTATGCTGCTCAAGGGGCTGCTTCTCCCTCCCTGTGTTTGTGCCTCCTTCATAGGCAACAAAGGACTCCTATAAGAGGCTGGCCCTCTCAATGCCTCCACACAGGTAACAGGACCAGGACATTGGGACCAGGAGTGGGAGTCAGTAAACCTGAAGTCTCTCTCTGGAAGCCTCGGAAATGATTACCAAGGCAAGTTAGGCAGTTCATCTCTAAAACGGAGAATGAGTTTTTCTTTTTTTCTTTCACTTTCTTCTTTCAAGCTCTTGGCAGGTTGGGTGATGCCTGTCTCCATTGCTGAATTCAGCGTAGTGATGTAAGATCCCTGGACACAAAAACCTAGATAAAGCATTTTACCAATTACTTCAGTGAAATGCATGCATAAAATAAACAACTGAACCTACATCAAATTGATACACAAACATACACAAATTTTCAGTATGTCAGTTAAGACAATCTCTAACTAAAAGCAGTGTCACCCATTAGGAATTAACAAGTCTAGCAGCTGGAACTTTGTTTCTAAAAGCATATACCAATGGGGGGAAAAAAAACAAAGCTCAGTGGATAAATCACATATGCCAATATTGAGGCAAAGAACACAAGAGACTGTTGTAGAACAATCTGCAGTGACAAAGGTAACTAAAGAACTCAAAAATCAGAGCATAATAATGATGAGTGTATGTCAAGGTTTTGAGTGAGGTTACTTTGAGGTTTGCAAAGGCTATGTACTGGGCATTCAGACTGGAGAGATGAAGGGAATTCTGAAAGGTAGGAACAGAGTTTTAATCAAGCTAAAGGCTTGGTGGACTTTCTCTTGTCTTTGCTTTCCCATCATCACCACCATCAGGTCGTCAGCTATGAGCCACTATTTATATTTATAGCCATAATCTTACAGTGGTAAAAATCTTTACATTTTGATGCAGAATTAAAGTTACATTTTCTTACATTGGTACAGAATTTATATAGTGATACAGGTTTAAGGCTTTTTGGTATAAATTTTTGTATATTGATATAAAATTTAAAATTTATTTTGTTACTCTTAGATAAGCATTGTGTTTATGAAACTTGTTCAAGAATACAAGGCTGTGAGTACATTGTTGCTGACTTCAGACACACCAGGAGAGGGCATCAGATCCCATTACAGATGGCTGTGAGCTACCATGTGGTTGCCGGGAAGAGAATTGAACACAAAACCTTTAGAAGTGCAGCCAGTGCTCTTAACATCTGAGCCATTTCTCCAGCCATGGGAACACCAACCTCTCAGAGTTCCCACCAGCCTGGGAGCAAGCATGGAGGGACTCATGGCTCCAGCTGTATATGCAGTGGAAGATGGCCTTGTCAGGCATTGGTGGGAGAGGAGGTCCTTGGTCCTGTGAAGGCAGGATGCCCCAGTGTGGGGGAATTCAAGGGCAGGGAGGGGGAAGTGGATGGATGGGTGGGGGCACACCCTCATAGAAGCAACAGGAGAGGGCCAAGATAGGGAGTTTCAGGGGGGGATGGGGAATGGGGATAACATCTGAAATATAAATAAGTAGACTATCCAATAAAAGAAAGAAAGAAAGAAAGAAAGAAAGAAAGAAAGAAAGAAAGAAAGAACACAAGGCTTCAACCCAGTCCTAATAGCTACTATTATGAACTGTTTAGGATGGTTATGTAATACAAGTTAAAGGCCATGTAGTAAATTCATGGTAATATTGGATTCTGATATAATTATAGTAAAGTGTTTTCAATATTTTTTAAATAGAAAGAGCTAAGAGTTGTCAAGTTTTAACAGTGCAGATATGCTTATATAGGTAGTCTTCAAAGACAGAATATGATTTTAAAAATTATTTCATTATTAATAGATCTTTTGATCAGGAGACATGTCTGTACCTGACAGTGTCCCCTTTCCACTTCAAAGTAGATACTGAACATCATTACCTCCATGTGGAGTTACTCCAATGATGACAGGGTAGCCCACTGGGCAAGAATTGCTCTAATTCATCTACAAACAAAGAGTACTGTCCAAGAAAGTACACATGATGTGGGATAGTCAACATCTTCTCTCTGACAAGACAGGGTATGCTAACTAGTCCTTAATAATTCCCAGTTCACTTAAGATCTGTCAGATGATTATGGGCCAGAACGCTGAAGACAGATGCTCCAACACCATATACGGGACTGTCCAGGCAGCCAGCTGTCTCTACAAATTGTTTACATTTTGGAAGCTATGTTTTTGTGCTCCCTACACATTCAGATATTATTTAATTTATTCTCATGACAGGGTTGAAGATTAATTATGGTCTCATAATCAAACTTAAGTTGTTTAATGTTAAGGAAGATAATATAGATTTGAAAGGATGGTTTTCAGATGGTAACACAAGTTAAAATCAACCTAATTTAGGCACAGAATTGTAAACTCTTTGAGTTAGGATATATGATAGAATAATTTATCTAGATTGTCAGATGTAATGGAGTAGATATTATAAGTACATATCACATTTTACAGTTTACAGAATTATTACAATTATGCTCAATGTGTACCTGGGAGAAAAAAATCTTTTTAGGTGGACAAAATGAGGAAGTGTTGTGGGTTTGTCCAAATGTTGCCTGTATTATGTTAACCTGAGTCCCCCAAACTACAGGAAAATTCACACATCTGCATGATACTGAGGGAACCCTTCCTCAAATTGGTTTTGATTGGTAAATAAAGTTGTTGGTGGCTAATGGCTGGACAGGGAGAGAGAGGCAGGACTTTTCGGATCTCCAGGCAAAGGCTTAACGAAGAAGAAGGGAGGATCTGCTCTGCTGGGAGGAGTAGAACCAAGATACTACATCTGCTTGCTGCCAGATAGAGAGAATTGTCAACGTATAGCTGGGGGAATGCAGCCCGAGATGGCTGCATACCTGGGTCCAGGGCAGCCAAGATGAAATATAGGTTTAAGTAAGTAATAACTTGAGAATATTGGAGGGCAGATTAGCCACATGGAGGTTAGAAAGTGATCTGGACATTGAACTGTTTAAGACACACACACACACACACACACACACACACACACACACACACAAACATGAGTGAACAAATTAAATCTGCATTCCCATCTAGGTGGGTTTTTTTCCACTATTCTTAAGATTCCATAAATTTGATATCAGAATAGTCTCTTCCACTAATAGGTTATGGCTATGCAATAAACCCTAGCTAATCCTCTCTATTCCGACAAAACCACTACTTTTCCCTAGAGAGACAGCCCAACATTTACCACTTTAGTCCCCAAGCCCAGAGAATAGGGGCGCTGACTCTTCATTAGCTTCTTCAGGCTGATTATGGGCATTGAGATATTAGAAGAGGAGTGGGGGGGAGAGCAAATTGACAATCCTCTGATGCTGTGTCTTCGCTGCCTCCAGATGGAATTCCCGGACCTCAGAGGTTTGAGCAGGTCTGCGCAGCTTGCTTGTTGAGTAGATACACCAAGGCTGATCATTCTGCAATATACAATTCTCAAAACAAATTTTAGTAGAAATCGATATAATTAATATCAAGATGAAGATATAAATTCTTGAATGGCACCAATTTACTTTGATTAAAAATTTTAAGGTTTTCATTGGCATGAGCTCCTTAGTGATATGAGAGTGAGATGAATATTGTAACTCTCATAGGCATTGTACCAGTATAACACATTTAGGAATACAAAGCTTAGACCCAGTCCTTCTTTAACTTTTTTTTTTTTAACTGATTTGAGATGGTCAGCCTGTGAGTTAAGGGACTATAGCAAATTCATGACTTGGAGTTTATTATAAGGCTGTTCTCTATGTTTTTTTTTTTTTTTTAGAAATAACTGAGTGGAGTTAACAGGCAACAGTCCAGATTACCTTACATAGATAGTTGGTTTTCAAAACATCAGAAATCCTTAGAATTGACATGACAAACATTTCAGTATTAATGTTCATTTTCATTAGAGACCTATCTGCTCCAGAAAGCTTCCTATATTGAGTTCTAAGAAGAAATTGAGCATCCTTGGAGTTACTCCAGTTGTGGTGAGACAACCACTAGGCAAGAATTGCCACTTTCCTTCTACAGACAAATTACTGTCCAGAAAAGGACACACTTGAAGAATAGTCAACTGATTATATCTGCCTAGATAGAGTAATCAGCCCTTAATAATTCTGCAGCACTAAGGTCTGTCAGATGATCCTGGGCCAGAAGGCAGAAGAACAGATGCTCCAACGTTTTGAAGTAGAGCGAGTGTCCAGGTGTTCAGAGGTCTCTATAAATTGGCTAAGTTTTAGAAGCTATGCTTTGTGCTTCCCACAATTATAGTTAACTCAGTCATTCTGGATTTCTGACGGGGTTGAAAACACATAGCTATTTACCTTAGAGAAAAGATTGGAGTGGATGGTCGGCAGCTGACATTCATCCTAAAGCCAGGTTCAGAACTAAAAGTTTTAGTTAGAATAGATGACAGAGGAGCTGGTTAGTCAACAAAAGGCTGGACTGGGTATTAGGACTATCTTGTACCTCACGGGTACAAATTGGCATAATTATCCTCTAATTTTATTTTGAAAGAAAAGTTTCCTTTTAACAGGAAGGGTGATGTGTAGGAGGAGCTAAGGTAGGAAGAGTACTGAGAGGAAGACAAGGAGTAAGAAGAGGAGAAGAAGAAGGAGAGAAGAAGCTAGGTGATGAAAGAGAGAAAGAGGGGGGAGACAGGGAGGCAGATATTCATGTATCTCCACCAGTCAAAGATAGTTGTTATATCTAGGTTGGTCAGTGGGTTACACCTCTGATTGAACAATTCCAAACTTAAAGCCTATGATTAACATTATTTAAAAAAATGTATAAATGCAAAAAAGGAATAGGGGGCATGGGATAGAGGTTTTCTATGGGGGGGGGGGAATGGGGAAAGGGGATGGCATCTGAAGTGTAAATAAAATATCTAATAAAAAAATAGTCTCTTCCCTTCCCTCAAACACAGTTTTTCTGTCTTTTAAAAGTCTGCCTACCTGGACATTGAACTATGGTTTTCAATGTATGTATGTATGTATGTATATATGTATGTATGTATGTATGTGTTTGTGTATGTATGTATGTATGTATGTATGTATGTATGTATCTTTCACTGTAGAACCCTGAACATTGTGTTCAGCAAGGAGCACCACTGCTGCCTCTGAGAGCATTGAGTAGTGTTAATTAGGTACAGCTACAAGAGCTTCATTCAGGTCACAATCATTGTTTTCAAATTTCTTGTTATAGTAAAATCACTTTCAAATAACATGTTTAAGGTAACTGAAGCCTGTTACAAAAATCCATTGCACCATCACTGGTCAAAATAAATACATAGTCAGCTTTGTTCTTTTTTCCCTTTTTTGAGATCATTGCTTTAATTTAGAGCTTTATCTTTTCTGTATAAATACTTTTTGTGAAGGATCAAGTTATTTTTTCCTTCGAACCATCCAACATAAATTCTGCTATGTAGGTGCAAAAGCTACTGGGCATTGATGTTCTTTTGCTGAGAGTACTTTTTAAGTCTCAGAGGGCTATCATCAGATTTCTCCATCATGTGGTTCAGGAAAACCAGAGTTCAATATTCAGATAGGCAGGCTTTTAAAAGACAGAAAAAACTGTGTTTGATGGGGAGGAAGAAATTATTCTGATATCAAATTTATGGAATCTTAAGAATAGTGAAGAAAAAAATTCATCTAGATGGAAATGCAGATTTAATTTGTTCACTCTCTCTTCACTCCTTCTTTCAAAATAAAATCAATAGCCTTACATGCATCTTTTAAAAACAACCTTGATGGTATTTGCTATTTATTGAAAACTATACAGGACAATGAGGAAGTCTATGTAACCTTTCTGTAATAAATATGTGGTAGACAATCAGGACAAATGATCTCTCTCTCTCTCTCTTTCTCTCTCTCTCTCTCTCTCTCTCTCTCTCTCTCTCTCTCTCTCTCTCTCTCTCTCTGTGTGTGTGTGTGTGTGTGTGTGGGTGTGTGTGTAGAGAGAGGGGGGGAGAGAGAAGACCTTACAGTATATCCTGAGCATGGCCACAACTCCAGACCTTCCTGCCTTTGCATCCCAGGCTCTGGAGAGAGACTTGTTCTCCATGGCTTACTGTTAAATTCCCTATACTTACCCAGAAGTTCATAAGAAACGGTCTCCATGCTCACCATGTTTCTCCTTCAAAATCTTGATAGAGCAACATATTTTCTTTCACAGGTAATGTTTATTCTTTCAAGTGATTCATGGAACTAATAAAAAAAATCCAGGCAATGCTCAAGTCCCAATGAAGAAAGGAACATATTAAGCCAAATCCACAAGAAAGCTGAGATACTGTTTTTTCATCCTGGTAAATAAAGATAGATGCACTCAGAGCAACTGGAGTGTTATCTCTAATGGGATTATCAGCATTTTTATTGTTGTCAGTAAGTATCAAGCATCATCTAGTTTTGTTAGGGATGCACAGAAGGCTATTGACTCTTATTTTGAGTAAATCAAACAAGCCTAAGAGTTTGGCTGTGAGTTACATGGTTTGACATACAGTTTTATGTTTCCTCTGATTTATTTACAAAAGATTGAGGGGGCCAAATGTGACAGGTACAGAAATGAGGCAAAGTCAAACACCAAAATGATCAATGTAATAAATATAGCCAATATTTCTGAAATTATCTCAATAAAATACCTGATTATAAGTTACTAATTTTTTTACTAGGATCATCTTTTGGCTAAGGGTTTGGAATTCTTCCACCGAAGTCTGGTGGACTCCTAAGTGGTCAAATTTTTGTTTTTAAATCTAAAATATTTAAGTGAACAAATTTTTTACCATATGATATATGCTCTTACCATGATAACTGCTAGTTTTAAAATAATTATGGAAAATTAATGAGAAAATCTTTCAAATCTCTTTTAAAGTATTTCAAATTCAGACATATCAGTATATGCCTCACTATAGTAATAAAATTAAAACTCTTGCTTTCTTTCAGCTCCATCACAAAAAAATTAACAGTTATTTAGGAGTTTAGTAAAATTTTAAAAATATTGGTTTTTAGGAAGTTTATATTCACATCAATTAGTTACTTGGTTACATAAACATGTGGCAGCCTTTGTGAAATCTCATCTGAAACCTCGTGAACACTATTAACCCATTAAACACCATTTCAAACCTCTCTAGTTTATTTTTTCTTGTTTATATATGAGTTTGGCTTTTCATATGCTTTCTTTCTTTTTTCCTTCTTATTTTTTATTAATTTAGTTATTTACTTTATATCCCAATGGAGTGTACTCATCCTGTCATTCATGCCCTCATCTTATCCTTCTTCAGTTCCCTCCACCTCCATTTTGAGAAGGGGGAGGGTGTCCTCCAACCCACCCAGGTACCTCAAGTTACTGCAGGTCTAGGTACATCTCCCACTGAGGCCAGCCAAGACAGTTCAGTTAGGAGAACAGAATCCAGAGGCAGGTAATAGGGTCAGGAACAGCCCCCTCCTCCAGTCCATTTGTTGGAGTACCTAAGTGAAGATAGCGCTGCATATCTGCTACACATGTACACGAAGACTAAGGTCCAGCTCATCCTTGATTTTTGGTTGGTGCTTCAGTTTTTGTGTGTCCTCAAGAGTCCAGGATAGTTGACTCTGTTGGTCTTATGGAGTATCTATCTCATCCAAGTCCCTCAATCTTTCCCCCAACTCTTCTACAAGACTTCCTGAGCTGTGTGTCTCTACATCTGTTTTGGTCAGCTGATGGATGGAGCCTCTCAGAATACAGGTACACTAGGATTCTGTCTTAAAGCATAACAGAGTATCATTAACAGCGTCAGAGACTGGTTCATGCCCTTGGGATGGATCTCAAATTGAGACAATTATTCATTGGCCATTCCCTCAGTCTCTGCTCCATCTTTTTTTCTATACTTCTTATAGGCTTGATAAATTTTGGGTGGAAAGTTTTGCATGTGGGTTGGTGTCCTTATGTCTTCTGTCTGACTACAGAAAGTGGCCACTTCAGTCTGCATATCCCCCACTGATAGGAGCCTCAGCTAACATCAGTCTCACAGACTCCCTGGAGCCTGTCCCATCCCAGATCTTAGGCACATCTTAGAGATGCCCACTGCACTTCAGGTTTTTATTCATTGTCCCAGCCCTCTCTCCCAAGCTTTCCCTATGCCTGATCCCCACCAATGTCCTCCTCCTCATCCCCTCTCTTACCCAGTACTGTCCTCCTTCAACTTCCTCAATGACAATTTTATTTCTCCTTCTGAGTAAGACTCAAGGATCCTTTCTTGGGCCCTCTTTGTTATTTAGCTTTTTAGGGTCTGTGTTTTGTAGCATGGAAATCCTGTACCTCGTGTCTAATATCCAATTATGAATGAGTACATTCTATGCATGTGCTTTTGGGTCTGGGATACCTCATTCAGGATGATATTTTCTTCCATTCATTTGCCTGCAAAATATATGATGTCCTTATTTTTAATAGCTGAATAGTCTTCCATTGTATAAATGAACCCTATTTCTTTATATATTGTTTGTTGAGAGGGGCATCTGTGTTTTCTTTTTTTCAGTTTCTGGCTATTGCAAATAAAGCTGCTATGAACATAATCTAGCAAGTTTCCTTGTGGTATGGTATGGCATTTTGGGGACACATGTCCAGGAGTAGTATAGTTGGGCATTGAAGTAGAACTATTTCCTATTTTCTAAGAAATCACCAAATGGATTTTCACAGTTGTTGTACAAGTTTTTTCTTCCACCAGAAATGGAGGAAAGTTCCCCCTTATTCAATGACCCCTGAAACATGTGCTGTCTCTTGAGTTTTTTTATCTTAACATTTCTGATAGATGTAAGATGGAATCTCAGGGTGATTTTGATTTTGATTTCCCTGATGGCTAAGGACTTTAAACATTTTCTTTGAGTGCTTCTCAGCCCATTTGGAATTCCCCTCTTCAGAACTCTCTATTTAATTCTTTACTCCATTTTTAATTGTATTATTTGGTTAGTCGGTATCTAATAGCTTAAGACATTTATGTATTTGGAATATTGGCCCTCTGTAGGATATAGGGTGTTGAAAATTTTTTCCAATCAGTAGGCTACTACTCTGTTCTATTGACTGTATCCTTTACTTTGCAGAAGCTTTTCAATTTCACAAGGTCCCATTTATTAATTTTTCATGTTAGTGCCTGAACTATGGGTACTCTCTTCAGTAAGTTGTCTCTTGTACCAACACATTCAAGACTATTTCACACTTTTTGTTCTCTTAGACTTAGTGTATCTGGTTTATGTTGAGGTCTTTGATCCACTTGGACTTGAATTTTGTGCAAGGTGATAAACATGATCTATCTGCATTCTTCTACAGGTACACCAGCATCATTTGTTAAAAATGCTTTCTTTTCCCCATTGTATGGTTTTGACTTCTTTGTAAAAACTCAAGTGTCCATAAGTATGTAGTTTTACTCCAGGGTCTTTGATTCAATTCCAGTAACCAAGCTGTCTGTGGCATGTAATTATTATTATTATCACAATGTAGTACAGTTTGAAATCAAGAATGCTGACACCTCCAGAAGTTCTTTTATTGTAAAGGATTAATTTCACTACCCTGGGTTTCTTATTTTCTCTTATAAAGTAGAGAACTTTCTCCCAAGGTCAGTAAAAAAATTGTCTTGCAATGATGATGGAAATTGCATTGAATCTGTAAATTGTTTTTGGTAGGATGGCCATTTTTACTATGTTCATCCTAGCAATACATGGGAGATCATTCCATCTTCTGATATCTTCCTTGATTTACCTTTCCATCTTGCGATATCATTTCTAGTTTCTGTCTTCAGAGCCTGTAAGTTCTTGCTATATAGGTCTTTCCCTTGCTAGGTTAGAATTACACCACAATAATTTATTTCATTTCTAGCTATTATGAAGGCAGTGATTTTCCTTATCTCACTCCCAGCCTACTTATCATGGCAGCTACTGATATTTTGGAGTTGATTTTGTTTCCAGCCACTTTGTTGATGGTATTTATCTGCTGTAGGAGTGCTATGATAGAAATTTTGGTGTCACTTATGTATACTATCATATTATCTGTGATACTTTGACTTCTTATTTTCCAATTTGTATCAATTTGTTGTTTTATTTCTCCGATTGTAAATTCAAGCACTATATTGAAGATATAGGAAAAGAATAAAGAGCATTGTTTTATCCCTGATTTTAGTGGAATACCTTTAAGTCTCTTCCCATTTAATTTGATACTAGCTACTAGCTTGCTGTAAATTCCCCCTTTATTGTGTTTAGGTATATGCCTTGTTTCCCTTATTTCTCCAGGACTTTTAATATGTAGAAGTGCTGAATTTGTCAGAAATTTTCAGCATTTAATGAGATTATCATGTGATTTTTTTTCTTTCAGTTTATTTATACAGTGAATGACATCAATAGATTGTCATATATTGAAGCAACCTTGCTTCCATGGGATGATCATGTTGGATGATGTTTTTGATGTGTTCTTGGATTTGGTTTGTAAATATTTTATTGAGTATGTTGGCTATTGATTTACTATCTATTGGTTTTATTATGTTTAGGTATGGGCCTTGAATTCCTGATCTTTCTAAGATTTTTAACATGAAGGCATATTGCATTTTCTCAAAGGCTTTTTCAGCATGTAGTGAGATGATCATGTGGTCTTTTACTTTGAGTTACTTTATATTAACTCAAACAAATTAATAACCATCCTCTACTAAAAGGATAAATAGGCTGAGAAAGAAATTAAGGAAATGACACCCTTCACAATAGTCATAAATAATATAAAATATATTGGTATGACTCTAACCAAGCAAGAGAAAGATTTGTACTACAAGAACTTCTAGTCTCTGAAGAAAGAAATTGAAGAAGACCTCAGAAGATGGAAAGATCTCCCATACTCATGGATTGGCAGGATTAATATAATAAAAATGGCCATCTTACCAAAAGAAATCTATAGATTCAATGAAATCAAAATTCCAACTCAATTCTTCACAAAGATAGAAAGAGCAATTCTCAAATTCACCTGGAATAACAAAAATTCCAGGATAGCAAAAACTATTGAGAATAACAAGATAACTTCTGTGGGAATCACCATCTCTGACCTCAAGCTCCACTGTAGAGCAATAGTGATTACAAACCTCATGGTATTGGTGCAGAGACAGACAGGTAGATCAATGGAAGAGAATTGAAGACCCAGAATTAAATCCACGCACCTGATTTTTGACAAAGAAGGCTAAGCCATTCAGTGGATAAGACAGAATATTCAAGAAATGGTGCTGGTTCAAGTGGCAGTTAACATGTAGAAGAATGCAGATAGATCCATTCTTATATCTGTGTACAAATCTCAAGTCAAAGTAGATCAAGGACCTCCAAATAAAACCAGATACAATAAATGTAATAGAAGAAAAAGGGGAAAAGAGCCTCAAACACATAAGCACAGAGGAAATATCCTGAAGAGGATACCAATGGCTCAGTCTCTAAGATCAACTACAGACAGATGGAATCTCATAAAATTAAAAAGCTCTGTAAGACAAAGAACACTGTCAACAGGACAAAACAGCAACCTACAGACTTGGAAAAGATTTTTACCAAGCCTATATTTGATAAAGAGCTAATATCCAATATATATAAAGAACTCAAAAAGTTAGACTTCAGAGAAGCAAATTATCTTATTAAAATGGGATACAGAGATAAACAAAGAATTCTCAGCTGAGGAATCTCGAATGGCTGAGAAGCCCTTAAAGAAATGTTCAACATATTTAGTCATCAGGCAAATGCAAATCAAAACGACCCTGAGATTTCACATCACACCAGTCAGAATGGCTAAGATCAAAAACTCATATGACAGCAGATGCTGGCGAGGATGTAGAGAAAGAAGAACACTCCTCCATTGTTGGTAGGATTGCAAGCTGGTACAACCACTCTGGAAATCAATCTGTCAGTTTCTCAGAAAACTGGAAATAGTTCTACCTGATGACCCAGCTATATCATTCCTGGGTATATACTCCAAAGATTCTCCAACACATAACAAGGATACATGTTCCACTATGTTCATAGCAACCATATTTATAATAGCCATAAGCTGGAAAAAGCCCAGATATCCCTCAACAGAGATATGGACAGAAAATGAAGTACATTTACTCAGTGGAACACTACTCAGCTTTCAAAAACTATGACTTCATGAAATTCACAGGCAAATTGATGGAAATAGAAAATATTATCATTAGTGAGGTAACACATATGGTATGTACTCACTGATAAGTTGGTATTAGGCAAAAAGCTCAGAATATCCACGATACAATTCACAGACCATATGAAGTTCAAGAAAAAGCAAATGTGGATGCTTCAATCATACTTAGAAAGGGAACAAAATAATCATGGGCGGTATAAGGTGGGAGGGACTTGGGAGGAAGATGGGGGAGGGGAAAAGGGGCAGGATCAGGTGCATGAGACAGGAGAGATGTACAGAGGGTCAGGAAATTGAACACTGGTGTGTAGCAATGGGGGATGGGTAATTGTGTGTAGCCACCAGAAAATCCCAGATCCCAGGAAAGCAAGAGGCTCCCAGGACCCAATGGGGATGGCACTAGCTGAAATACCAACAAAGGAGAGAGAAAACCTGTAGAGACTATATCTAGAGAGTAGACACTCCCCCTGATTGAGAGATGGGGCCACCCACCCATTGCAAAAATACTAACCCATAATTGCTCCTGTCTAAAGGAAATACAGGGACAAAAAGTGGAGCAGAGACTAAAAAAAGATAATCAAGAGACTGCCCAGGATCTAAGAGATCCATCCCTTCTGGAGACACCAAGCAGACGCTATTGCTGATGCCAAGAAGTGTTTTCTGACAGGAGCCTGGTGTAGTTGTCCCCTGAGAGGATCTGCCAGAGCATGACAAATACAAATAGGGATGCTCACAGCCAACCATCGATTGAGCATGGAGACTCCAATGAAGAAATAAAGAGAAGGACCCAAGTAGCAGAAGGGTTTGCAATCCCATAGGAAGAAGAAAAATATCAACCAAAGAGATTCCCCCAGAGCTTTCAGGGACTAAACCAACAACCAAAGAGTACCCATGAAGAGACACATGGATCCAGTTGAATATGTAGCAGAGAATTATGTTACCTGGCATCAGTGTGAAGGGAGTTCCTTGGTCCTATGAAGGCTTGATATGCCAGTACAGGGGAATGCTAGGGTGGTGAGAATAGAGTGAGTGGGTGGGTTGGGTAGCTCCCTCATAGAAACAGGTGAGAGGGGTCACGGGATAAGTTGCTTATGGAGGGGAAACATTTGAAATGTAAAAAAATAAAATATCCAATAAAAAGAAAGAAGGAAAGAAAGAAGGGGAAGGGAAAAAGAAAGAAAGGAGAAAGAAAGAAAAAAGAAACAAAGAAAGAGAGAGACAAAGAAGAAAGAAAAAAGAAAGAAAGAAAGAAAGAAAGAAAGAAAGAAAGAAAGAAAGAAAGAAAGAAAGAAAGAAAGAAATCTGTACTAAATCCACTTGACCCTGGGAACTTTGTTGTTGTTGCTGTTAGGAGTATTTTAATGACTGCTTCTACTTCCTTAGAGATAATAGTACCATTTAAATGTTTACCTATCTTGATTTAACTTTGGTAAGTGGAATCTAAGAAAATGTTTCATTTCATTTAGATTTTTCAATTTTGTGGAGTACAAGGTTTTAAAGTAAAACATTCCTTCATTTCCTCACTGTTTGTTATTATCTTCCTCTTTTCTGAGTTTTGTGAATTTAGATACTGGAACTTTGCCTTTTAGATAGATTCAATCAAGGTTTGTCTATCTTGTTGATTTTATCAAAGAATTTTTTTGTATTGTTCTCTGTCTTTCTAATTTGTTGATCTCAGCCCTGAGTTAGATTATTTCCTGTCATCCACTTTTCTTGGGTGTGTTAGCTGCCTTTTGTTCCAGAGTTTGTAGCTGTATTGTTAAGCTGCTAACATGAGCTCTCTCCAAGTAAGTTATTAAGGCACTTAGTGATTTCCTCTTATAATTGCATTTCATTTCCCATGTTTGGGTATGTTATACCTTCATTTTTATTGAATTCTACAAAGTCTTGAATTTCTTTATTTTTTCTTTGACTCAGTGATACTGAGTAGAGATTTGTTCATTTTCTATGATTTTGTAGGCTTTCTGTTGTTTCTGTTTTTCTTGAAGTCCATATTTAATCTATGGTGATCTAATAAGATAGAAAGGATTAATTATTTCAATATTTTTGTATCATTGGGGGCTTGCTTTCTGACTGAATGGATACTTAAATTTGGAGCAGGTTTTGTGAGGTGCTGAGAAGATAGTATATTCTTTTGTATTTGGGTGAAGCGTTCTGTATATATCTCTTATGTCCAGTTGATTCATGACATCTATTAGTTTTACTATTTCTGTGTTTGGTTTCTGTTTCAAACATCTATCCAATAGTGTGAATGGACTGTTAAAGCTTCCTACTATAAATGTATGGGTTTCAATGTGTGACTTAAACTTAGTAACGTTTCTTTTACATTGTGGGTAGTCTTGCATTTGCAGTATAGCTGTTCAGAATTAAGATGTCATCTTGAAAGGTTTTTCCTTTGATGACTACGATTGATTTTGATTATTATTTGTTGACAGTCTATTTTATTAGATATTAGGATGGTGATTCTAAATTTCTTGGATTCCTTTGTTTATAGTCCTTTTTTTTTTCTAGCCTTTTACTCTGATATAATGTCTAACTTTATTGCTGAAGTGTCTTTCTTATACATAGCAGAATGGTGGATACTGTTTACACATCCATTCTGATAGCCTGTATATTTTTATTGGAGAACTGAGTCCACTGATATTGAGAGATATTAATAACCAGTGATTGTTAATTCCTATTATTTTGATGTCGGTAGTGGTAGTGTGGTGTGTGTGTGTGTGTGTGTGTGTGTGTATTTTCTCTTCTTTCAGTTTTGCTGGTGTTAAATTACTTATTTTTTTGTGTTTTTTGGGGGGTTAGTTAAATTTTGTGTTCAAGTTTTACTTCTAATATCCTCTACATGGCTAGATTAGTAACATATATTTTGTTTAAATTTCATTTTATCATGGAATATCATGTTCTCTCCATCTATGGTGACTGAAATTTTTCCTGAGTAGTACTACAGGCTGACATCTGTGGTCTTTTGGGGTCTGAAAAACATCTATACTTTTTGCTTTTAGAGTCTTAATTGAGAAGTCAGGTGTAATTCTGATAGAGCTGCCTTTTTATGTTACTTGGATCTTTTACAATACAGCTTCTAATGGTCTTTTTTTTTGTTCTGTATATTTAATCTTTTTATTATTGTGCGGCAAGATTTTCTTTTCTGTTCCAATACGCTTGGTATTGTGCTTCTTGTATGTTTATAGGCAACTCTTTCTTTAGGATAAGGAAATTTTCTTCAATGATTTTTGTTGAAGATATTTTCTAGGCTTTTGAATTAAGACTCTTCTCCTTCTTCTAATCATAATATTCTTGAATTTGGTCTTTTCATAGTGTTCCAAATTTTTTAAATATTTTATGTCAGGAATTTTTTTAGATTTAGCATTTTCCATGACTGATGTATCAATTCTTCTACCATATGTTCTATGCTTTAGATTTTCTGTTCTATCTCTTGTATTCTGTTGGTGATGCTTGCCTCTGTAGTTCCTCTTCGCCTTCCTAGGTTTTCCATCTCCAGGATTGCCTCAGTTTATGATTTCTTTTCTGCTTCTATTTCCATTTTTAGTTAGTGGACATTTTTATTTTTATCACTTGTTTGATTGTATTTTCTTGTACTTGACTAAGGGATTTATTCATTTCCTCTTTAAAGGTCTCCATTATATTTATAAGACTGAACTTAGTATCATCTTCTTGTACTTCAACTGTGTTACTATACCTAGAGCTTGCTGTAGTATAATATCTGGGCTCTGGTGCTGTCTTCCTGCCTTGGCTCTTATTGATTGTGTTTTCATGCTAGCCTTTAGCCATATGTTTGCCTTGGTGCTGGCTGGCTGATCTTGATGCCAGCAGGCTTTCTCAGGAAGGCAGGAAGAGCTGTGGGTGAGTCATACAATGGAGGTCAGTGTATTGCAGGCAACTCAGCTCTGCTGGCTGTGTCCCAGGAGGACCAGACTGGCATCATTATCTTTCTTTTCCTCTTCAATTTCCTTTACAATTTTATTCTGAGGTTAATTTCTCACTTTAAAAAACTAATAGTTGTAAAAATTTTATTCAATTTCATGGAAAAACCCTCAGAGTGATAGTTTCATCTGAGAAATATTTAGCATTGTGCTTCTTTTTTTTTAACGTTTAAAAATTTTTAGCCTTTAATTAATTTTATATTACCACCCAAAGTGGTATATTTTATTATATAATTTTCAGACATATATGCCATACTTTGTTCTTAATTTTCTGAATTACTTTCCTCAGTATTTTAATTCTTCTCATTCAGATTGCCAGGTGCTTTTCAGTGTTCCTTCTCAAGCACTGTGTGATGGTATAATCTTGCTTAGCATTTAGGAGCATGGCTCCTTGGAATAATGCTTACTCTTGCAGCCTTCTTTGTAGGTAGGCATGGTTTGAGGGTATCCCTGACAATCTGCACATGTATGATTTGCATTTTGTCTTCCTCTCTTTTTCTGATACTTGATGTATGAATACAACCTGGAAAGTTGGTGATTATTTAAGATTATAATAACACCTTTAAACTTGGATCCCTGACTATCCTGGTAGCATCCCTAATACACCAGGATACCTATGTGTTTTAATGTAAGAGTTAAATGACTTTTAACTTTTCTATTCAGCCACTGTTGTTATGAAATTTTTTTAATGGAAATTGAGAGAGACTCTGTCTTCTGCTTTGTCTTTCTTTTCCTCTTTATTTTCTCTTTATTGTTTGATTGTATTTTCCTGTACTTGAGTAAGGGATTTATTCATTTCTTCTTTAAAATTCTCTATCATATTTATAAGATTGAACTTAGTATCATCTTTGCTCATTCATTCTTTCCGTTTTCCTTCTTTTACTACTCTTGCATTTAGAATCATATAATATATGATTTCATAAATTCTTGATGGTTTTTCTTCAGTTGATTCATGTTTGGTAGTAATATTTAGTCAGGCAGACTCTTCTAGAAGAGAGTCCTGTTTTATTCTCTTCTAAGACCTTTCTTTTCTAAGCTGTGATCTATTAGCAAAAGTTTGTTTAGCTCTAGACAACACAAAACTTGAGGCATGGGTATAGAGTGTTTGGAGCAGAAATGAGAAAAATGTTAGATATGGGGAGACAAGCTGTGGCATTAGAAGTTCTTTCTACCTCTTGCGGACATTGCAGTCATAGACTGATTGTTGCCATCATTTGTGAAGGAGCAAATAACCAATACTGTCTTAGCTGAGGTTTGAAGGTTAAACATGGGAAAAAACATAAACAAAAACAAAGCTGTACAAGATTAGAAATTTACTTAGTGCATCCAGAGTGCTATGGTAGAGTATAGGCACTGGATCATCAGCATCACTATCACCATCAACCTGACTTAAACTCTGTCTTACTTAAAATTTATTAAATGTTGTGTGTTGATTATGTGCATCTAGTTAAGAATGCACTGTCTACAGGGAAGCCGGCTCCAATCTCTGTGTAAAGATCAACCAAACTTGGCAGTGAAGATGGGTTCTAGTCAATAGCAACTCGAACAGGACTGTGTAAATTGAAATCAAATTCCTGAAGGAAATACTAATGACACTTTAAAGATATTGAGAGCATTAACAGGAGTTAGTCCATGTAGGTATTTCATGTTCCTCTTATGTGTTCAAACAAAGGATAAATCAATCCCTATATTTATGACATATAACAGGAGGATGAGCTAAAGCAAGACTATTGGATATATATATTTCTTGAGGACAGAAGATATATAATTTTAATGTTTCTAAAAATCACTTCTACAAGAGGCTGAGAAAATCTATGTCCACTGGGTTTTAGCATGAACAGGGAATTCTCCTTCAAGGACTGAATGTTCCCACCATGTTATTTTGAGGGATCTAAGGTCATCTAAAAGGTGGCACAGATTAATCCAATCTCTTGCAGATGTTCAGCTTTGCTCATTTTGTGGAGACTTCTGCATCTGTTAGCACCTTCAGCTATTGTCTGGTTCCAGAAGCCATCGGGTATTCCTGAGATATGCAACATTTTGCACTGTTAAATGGGTATTTGGTACTTTTGTCTGGACCCATTAACTTCCCTTCTTATCACTAAGTGAAGTCAAGGAAGGTACTCACTCAATATACAATACATTGGTAATTCTTCCCACAATTCTTCAGTTATAGTGTTTAGAGCATGGTTTTCATGTGAGGGTCACTTAGATGTTTGTGCTGGTTTCACCTGCAGGATCACATCATGCAATTTGGTCATTTTAAGCTAAGATTAATTCTACCTCAACAAATGTCAGTATTTGTCATTTTCTTCTACTTGTATAGATTACTTTTTTCTTTGTCTTCTATATCTTTACTTCCACATCAATACAGATACCATTCATTTATTGTATGTAATCCTGTTGGAATTTGACAGTAGAGAACTTGGTACAGACAGAGGAAGTATGTCTATATATTTACAAATATGTGTGTGTATTTGTATACATATATACATAAGAAAAAGGAATCTGAGTTGCAGGGCAGTGGTGTCCCAGACCTTTAATCCTAGCTATCAGGAGACTGAGGCAGGTCAATCTCTATGAGTTCAAGGCCATCCTGGTCTACAGAGTGAGTTCTAGTTAAGCCAGAGCTACACAAAGAAAACTAACCAGAGAGAGAGAGAGAAAGAGAGAGAGAGAGAGAGAGAGAGAGAGAGAGAGAGAGAGAAACTGAAAGAGAGAGAAAGACCAGAAATTTGAATGACAGTAAGAAGGGGTACTTGTGAAAAGTTGGGTGGAGATAAAAGAAGAAATATGTAATTATATTTTAATCTCAAAAATAATATAATTATTTTAAAAAACCACAATGTTCTGCCCATGCTCCAAGGCAGCATGGAACTAAAAGATGGGCTAAGTGACTTATGTGCCAACTATGTGCTAAAATGATGTAACTTTGGTAACTCTTTCAAAACCTCAGGTAAAATTCTGGCCCTACATAGAGACACTTTGATCTGTCTTATAGGTTAGAACATTGCATGCTATTATACTCTACCCTAAGATATAATCCAGCTGGGCTTGACAAGAAGCTGGCTAAAAAAAACCCTGCCTGTCAAGTAGGATGAAGCACCTAAAAGTTTCTAAGGAAGTAGGGGGAATTATCTTTTAATGAGATTTTATTTCTATACCAAGAGAAGCCACTCTCTTGGGGCAGTGGCCTTCACATCTTCACTGCTAAGCTTGCCCCTATTGCAGAGTTCTTACTCTAGCAGTGCAAATTTCCTGCCCCCCACTTATGTCTTTATATTGGAGAAAGACAGAAGTCCTAAGCTTCTTGCCTATCCATTGTGTTCTTTCTCTCTATTTTCTTTGAAAATTCACTCCACCTTCCCACCTCTTTCTACAGCTACTTTGAGAACTCTATTGCTGAAGCTTACTCCAAAGCCATGTCTTTCTTCTACTTCTTTATAGTCTACCTCCTGCCACCTTCCAGATGTTGTTTGCCTGTTTTGTTTTTTCTCTGTTGTTTTTTATTTTCTCAAAACTCTGAAAATATAGACCTCAAACTCCCAGACAATCAACAAAGCAAAACCCATTTCCAAATTTTACTTTCTTCCTCCCTCTTTCATCTCTCCCTCCTTCTTTGACACTAGTTTCTTTAACTCTTTTCTTTTTTCTTTTTTTCTTTAACTAGATCTCATCTACTTAAAGAAATTTTGTAATCACAAAGAAAAAGCAGCAATAGGGGTGACTACTTAAATTCTTTTAAATCCAATTTTTGGCATAACCACAGAGATAAAATGGGACAAAGAAAGTACCATTCCAGAGTCCCATACTAGTAAAATTCAATTATCAACCTGAAAATATATTAGGGAATGCAGATATGATATAGTAAGCATGATAGGGGTAGAGTGTATGCTAGAACCATCACCCCCTTTTTTTCAAAACTATAGCAAGTCTTGCTAATAAATATTTTTATTTTGGGAAATTGTGTACATTTTAGAAGTTTATTTAAATACACACACACACACACACACACACACACACACACACACACACTCAATATGTTTTGCTTGCCTACCAAATATTTGTTGCAGAAAGGTTAATAGAAAGCTTTCCTCATCAAAATTTTTTTACAGATCATGGAAACTCAGCATAATTAAGAGCTACCTAGCACTCAGGAAAATATATAAAGATAAAAATAAGTACAAAAAGCAAGTATTGATGACTTTAAGTTATTTTCAGCTCTGTATGTTCTATTTATGTAGACAGCAATTATTGACACAATACCACATCCACCTAGTAATTAATAATTTTTCTTTTGGCTTTGGCCACATAGGAAATTTTATAAACCATGGAAATAGAACTCTCAAGTCTGCACTTACAGTAATTAATCTGCAGCTCATATCCATATTAACTAAGCCTAATAATACCAACTCACTTCCTTTGAGCATGCTTTCTGCTTGGTCTTTTTTCAGTCTTGTTTCTTCCATGAGTATGCTACTTACAAACCATCAATTTTAAGGTCTCTAATGACCTTCCATAATGTGTCTAAAATCTATCCTTAGTCCAAGTGCATTTTCAACTGTTTCCATTCTATGCATAGATAGGTGCTGGCCCATCAATAAGTTAAACTCCTGATAAGTTTAGGAACATGTCTCCAGGTAGACATTACACTATGGGATGTTATTTCATCATATTTTCTGAATGACTAGATTGAATACATTTTCACTTAAAATAATATATGGCTTGGATAATGATGTAATTAGTGGGCTTACATAATGAAATGCCGACAGAGCTGTTTTTTTTAGATTTGTTGATGGAGAAATTTCAGTAACAAATATGGAGGCTTATGTAATTAGGCCTCTCTATTAACTGCACAACATTTTCAATGCAAGATCTTCTCCCTAAACAGTTGTAAAATAGCTATGATGAGAAGAAAGCTTTACACATTTTCTTCATATTCATAAGGATATACATACTGTTTTATGGGCATCCCTTAAATATAAAGTGACTGTGATTGAAAGTGATAGCAATATGTTCTAGAGTCTCATGGGCTAGAATTGCACCACATAGTCTTCATTCCAAGCACAGTGGACTGTTTCTCTTTTCAGTACATTTAAGGCAATAACTTTTAAAATTGTGTATTTTCATCCTGAAATTCTTGGGGCTTTTTAGGTTCATTTTTAATATTTGCATCATCAGTCACTATTTTAAGATGACAATCTCAAATATGATATTCTAAAAGTTATTTAATAACTAACAGAAAGACATACTACAGAGTAGGATTTTGTTTAAGTGGGAAACAAATAAAAACAGTATCAACAAGGTTAAGTTCAAGGATCATATGCTTGTAGAAGTTAGAGTGCAAGCTTACAAAAATCGTTGATACCTTAAACTTTATTCTGCAATGAATAGGTATAGTAAATATATTAAAATTTTAAAACAACTGTATTAAGGTGATTTATCAGACTCATGACAGAACTAATTAAAGACAAATAATGGATATTTTCTCTTAGTGTTTTGATTAAAAAGAAAACAAGCCAGCAAAAAAATGTACTAAGTGTCTAAAATGATATAGTAATTGTGCTATCTAGTTTTATGTCAGGGTGTGACCATTCTTATCTTGGGCTGGGGGTCTTGTGTTTTAGAAGAGAGTAGAATGAGTAAACCCTGAATGAGTAAGCAGCACTCCTCCATGGCTTCTGCATTTACTTCTGCCTCCTGGTTCTTGCTCTGTTTGAGTTTCCCTCAGTGATAAACCGTTACCTGGAGGTATAAGCTTAAATAAAGCTTTTTCTTCCACAAGTTGATTTGAGTTGTAAACAGTCAAAACATGTTTTGTGTATAAAACTTTCTAATTGAGTTTCTGATGTCTGAGTAATGCTTTGTTCTTTGACCTCTAATCCAAATGATTGGCAAATAAAATCAGTTTGAAAATTCTAATGTATGTAATTGTAAGACATATGTTATGGCTGCCCCCAACATTCATTGAGGTACAATATCCCAAGAAATCAATTTTGAAGCTCATAGAACTTACAACTGTACTTAGAAATATCCCAGGATATAGGTCACTAAATACATATCAAATCATACTGTCATTCCTAGGAGCCATCAGTTAGAAAATAAAATGGTTTCTATTAGTTATCAAACCCAGAATGATTAGGCATGAAGTTCACATCAAAAGTTCAAGAATCTTTCACCTAAAATAATACCAAGAATTTTTTTAGTACCTGGATAACTGGAAAAATGCAATACTCATTAATTTGAAATTTTTCATATTAATGTCTTTTGATTAAGTGATTTAATGCAATCCAATTAATGTCCCAGTGATCATCTTTGTAAAAATTAATATGCTGAATGTAAAATATATGTGGAAATGAACCTTAAAATTCTATGAGTATCTTGAACATGATGAATGAATTTTAGAGTCTTCAAACACTTGGCTTCATGACCTACAACAAAGCTACATTAACCAAGGCAATGCAGGTCAGTGCCACAGTAGACATACACATGAGTGTAACAAACTGGAAAGTCCAGAAATATGTTCCAACAGAGAGCTAGCATTCACACCAGGGTACAATTATGGTGAAAAATTATTTCTACAAATAGCACCAGCTAAGAAGATGGAGGAAACCAGTGAGCCCCAGCTCAAGACACAAACTGTATAGCATTAGGGAAGTAAGAGGATCCATATGGCTACAAAGAAACAAGAGGAGAAAGGAAGAAAAATATGGGAGTGAAGAAGAGAGAGGAAGTAGGAAGAAAGAATGCAAGAGTTTAGTGAATTTTAATTTTATCAAAATTGAGTATTTTTTGTCCATCAATTAATAAAATCAGCTCACAAAATTTTAAAAAAATCATTTCTAAAACACCAATTTTATAACACATTTTACAGGAACTCCTGTAAATATGTATGATGAAAGTCTGTGAATCAATAGTATAAGAAAAAGTGTTTTAAAATTTTAATGAATGATTTTATTTTCCAAAAAGAAAGTAAAAACTAAGGAGATGGCTCAGTGGATAAAACACTGGTTATCAAGTCTAGTGACCAGAGTTTCATCCCTATGAAAAATATGGTAGAAAGACAGAAACAGCTCCATCCATTTATCTTCTGACCACCACAAACACACTGTGGCTATTGGGTAGCCCATACACTAGTGAAAACTTTCCAAACTATAAACTTAACATATGTGAATTTCATTGCTTATCAATTGTATCTTGATTTCTTAAAACAAGATGTAGTTTGTATGTATAAAACCTACCCAATACAAAAAAAGATTCACAGAAGAAAATCCCTCCAATTTCCTACATAAGGTGACCTCTCAGCAATCACAGTCTCGACCTGCATTATGCATTTAGGTTATAATAATGATTATAACCCAGGAAAATAATTCAGTATTTTGTTCTATTGAGACTTTATTTTCTTCTGAAAAAATAACATCATCAGACACAGTGGGGTTGTATTTACAAGTAAATTTATCTATAAATACAAAACCTAGGATGCAAAGCGTTGTCCTAGTTGAAGTAGTGAAGTGTGTTGGCTTACAGCAAACCTGAATTAAACCTTATGGTCCATACCACAGTGATCCTAAAGTCCCTCCATGCACCCATGTAATTCTAAGTTCAAAATTCTGGATGTGCAAAGTTAGTGAAAACAATAGTGTAAATTTCTTACTGACATGTTGCTCTTATGTTGGTAGGTCTGGACTCTTCAAGATGTTATATTAAACTAATTTCTTTTAAAGTGTCAAAGACAAAACGAATGAATGTATTAGCCCTGTAGCTTTTTGTTATCCTTAAAGCTTCTGTCATCATATAGAGAGAACAGGAAAGTGCATATTTTAGCTGATTTGTCTTCTGTTATTTTTTTTTGATTGTGCTTAAAAAGTATTGGAGCATTTTCAGTAGGCTGTAGGAGTCTCCAAATTCTACCTGAATTGCAGACTACTTAATGCTATAACAAAAGGTTAACTAACCCAAAGACTAGTGTTATTACCTGGAATTAGAACAGCTTCCATAAAATCTGAACAATAACCACTACGTTGTAGAAATAATCTTAATGGGAAACAGACAATTAGAAACTATAGTATTATGAATCACCTACATTTTGTGTTTGTTTAAAGCTGAGATAAATAAGAAAATTTTTATTTCTTTTTTCTTTTCTTCAAAGAAAATGACATATGATGGATTTCACATACACTGTGGTATATATCTCAAATGCATCTTTATTGTTTCTCCAGTTTCTGAGACAAAAGGCAGCAGATTTTCAAGTTTGTGGACAGGTAGTCTGGCTGCATGTGTTATCAAAGAGCTCTACCTGAGTTAATTTGCCACTTAGTACTGTGTGTGAAAGTAATCCTCACAGTAAATAACATGCACTCCACAGTAAACACACTTATCCCCAAGCTAAATGATGGAGTCAGCTCCATAAATAAAACCCCTGGCAGTAATACCTTTCTGTTACAATTAAAAACTAATTATTTGTTGAAAGTAAACAACATGGTAATTTAATTTATTACGTGCAGTAAACAAAATTCTATGGATCTTGTGTATTTGAGAGCTTGTTTTAGTTCTAGAACATTAATATATTTGTATGTGTCATATATATTTTAATGCCCATGTTGGCCATTTTATATCAACATTTACAGCTTAGGTTCATGCAGATTATTAGTAGAAAATGCAGCTAACTAAGAAAAGTACCATAGGAGTCCACTATCTGGCCAGTAAGAGCACCTGAGCCATCTGGGACCCAATAGTAAAACAAAAATGAGTTATCTGTTGCTGGGGCAGTTGAGGTACACACAAGCTTCAATTTCTTTCACTAAATACAAATAGAAGATATCAGTACTATGATTAGTTAGAAAATGTTCTACTAATGACTAATAGTCACCAAAATATTTCAGTATTCATCACCAATAATTAGTTGGAAAATGTCATTCAGTGGAACTGTGCTAACTATTCACAGAACAGCTAACACTGAGAAAAAAACAATACAAAAATATCATGTTGTTATATAAGTGTATGTGTTCCCTTTTCTTTTTTATGTCCAATGCTTTATTTGCTCATTTTGTTTATGAATGGGGTGGCAAATGATATATAAAAGAAGGTAATAAAGTATTATAAGAAGCCCCAACACCACCCTTAAAACAGACTCAGACCAATAAGCAGAGCAGCAAGCCTGGAAATTATTTTGCATACTAACACACAGCTGATTTTTGGGAAAGGTTCTATGAACACACAATGGAAAAAGAACTACCTTTTAATAAATGATGCTGGGAAACTGGGTGTCTACATACAGAAAAAAAACCTATACATCTGTTTTCCATCTGTTTCAAAAGTAAGTTAAAAATTGATTAAATAATGAACTCTAAACTGAAAACTTTGAAACTTTTAGAAGAAACATGAAGGGAAATGTTCAGGATGTATTTTTTCTTTTGGACAAGACTCCAAAAGCACAAGATATTAAAACCAAAAATTAGTCAAAGAAAATCATATCAAACTAAAAAGTTTTACAAGGCATGGAAGCAATATACAGAGGAAAAGAAAGCATAATACAAGAAAAATTGAGATCTATATCTCACAAGAAGTCAGATACATTGAAACTTCACAAATGGAAAGAATTAGATAAATCATTTTATTCCTCAACTAAAAATTAAATTGGAAATTGTTGTTAAATACACTGTAAAATATTATTTAATCATAAAAAGAAAGCAATACTGACAATGTGGATGGAAATGTAGGTCATTGTGCTATGAGAAATAAAACAGTAAAAGAGAGGTAAGACCTACATAGTTCGTCTCATAGATGTAATTAAAAATGTTGAGCTGCTAAAGTGGTTATTATCATATTAGGAAAGATTATTGGGGGTAGATGACAAAATAAGTCCCAAGTTACGATTAGTTAGGAGTAAGATATTCTGCTGTGCTATTGCAGAGTAGAAAGATCACAGTTATCAATCATAACCCCCTTTCCAGTTCTCATACCAATCATATGCAATAGTATTTCTTCATCTTTGATATGCCAGATTATAGTCTTAGGTATTTCAACCACAAACAACTAAAAACTGGATGGATATTTTTTCACGAAATCAAAGACTACTGTAGGTACCAAAAATAATTTATTACAAGAAACTCAGCCTGATAAATAATCTCAAAGCAACTTTCAGATGCTACAAGAGAAAAAGAAAATAGTAAAAACATTAAAATGGAGGAAAAATAGAGCAGTCAGAGAAACTCCTGATACATTTATAACACAAAGAAGTACTCTGTGCACTTAGTACAGTTGAGTCACAAAGCACATTTTAATAGAGTACACACAGCATTGAAAATATATAACACTAGTGGGCACAGTGATGCCCACTTAACATTAAAGAATGAGAAAAGTCCCACAGAACCTCATAAGTGCTACTTTAGTATGAACAAAAAATGTTCTGCTAGTGTGTCTACCATTCATAGTTTAGTTCAAACTTAGAATCTCAGTTAATGGAATAGTTTAGGGAATCAATTCTACTAAGGCAATGAGCTGTGGTTAAAAACATTACTTCTTTGATAATCTTGTTTGAATCACAAGCAAACTTAGAATATGTAAGTGAATGAATAAATAAGTGTGTGGGCTTAAGAACCATTGAGAAGAAAGCTTAACATAGACACAGATGTCAAGCAAAGGATGAAAGTTTTCACAATCACAAGATAAATCTGTGATAAATCTGGATCTATTCTGCAACTCTGCTTATCTAGTCCCTCAAGCATTCATCACTGGTCCAGGGTACATCTGGATTTCTCATTATTTTAATAGAGAAGCCACCACAAAAACAAGAACAATTCTATCCTGGCATTAGTTATAGAAATGAAAGAGGTGGGCTACAAAATTATAAAAATATAGTATTCTGAATTGATTGAATAAATTTACTGCTACACACCCAGTTTTAAAAGAATTACCTAAATCATTAGAGTAGGGTCGTGGATTTAACTACAATGTTGACCAAGGAAAACAAGACAAAAATGAGTATTGAGATAGCATAGTAACAGGATGTACTGTGTTCCTGTTCTTGTCAGTGATGCTTGAATATGTGGAAAGAAATGCAGGCTTTTATGAGATAACAAGTAAAATATAAAGTATATAAAAGGTACTTAGAGCTATGTATTAATATGAACATGCAAGCAAATTACAGTAAATACATGAATATGAAAACATGACTCTGAAAATCTTTCCTCTGTGTCTTTGAATATGATTTACAAAAATATGTAGTTTTGACTGCAGACATTTTAAATTGTGAAAGACATCACATGATATAAAATTTTTAAATCAAATTATTTATAAAATGCTTGGTATTCTTAGTTTTATAGTTAATTATTAAGATGCAACAAAAAAGATTCTGATTCTAAATTTTCTATTTTCAATGGTTTTTGTTCAACCAGATTAAGACTATAACAACAGACATTATTCTATGTTATAATGTTCAAAGACTGTGTTTTAAGTTATTTTAGCTTACATTATAGTTTTAGCTATCATTTTATTACTGAGAAAAGTTGAACACATATAACTCCCAGCAGGAAGCCAGAAATCCAGGCATCCACATAAAGCTACAATATGCTCCTGGACAACGGAAATATCATCTAAGTGGGACAGTGGAAATATTTAAAACCCTTCTTTAAAAAAAGCAACATACCTAAAGATCAGGATAGGGTTATGGATTTAACTAGGATGTTGACCAAAGAAACAAAACAAAATCAGTATTGACTTTGAGTAGCATCAGGATGACATATATTTCTGTTGTTGCAGGTGATGGCTGAGTATGTGGAAAGAGATACAGATTTTTATGAGTTTATATCAAGCAAAATATGTCCAGGTAATATATTAGAGTTTCTTATAAATAAATAACCAACTTTTCATTTCATATAAGAGTTTCTCGTAAATAAAAAACAAATATATTTGTGTGTGTGTGTGTGTGTGTGTGTGTATACAACATTGATAGTCTTTTTTATAGTTGACATTCCAGAGAATTGAATAGCAAGTGACAAATCAGGACATTGAAAAGTCAATGCTGTTTGTACCGAGCAAAGAACCTGTTGGGGTTTGATCTAAAGCTGCTATGTATTCAAATGCTAAATACTGGCCCCCAAGATCTGATTGAACCCAGATTAGCCAATGCCTATGTACAACAGTCTTGTTGTGTAAACCTTGCTCTCAAATTTAAAGCTGTTGTTTAAATATAAGTGGCTACAGCCAATTTCTGGGGAAAATGGAGGTAGGAGAAGTTTCAGTTACCAGTCTGGGGCGTGCAGGTAGAAACAGTGAGGAGGAAAAGGAAAGAGAGAGGAGAGAAAGGCAGATTGCCATGAGGCTGCCTGGATCATGAGCATGTGGTCAGAAGTGCATCCTGAGGACAGGCTGTTGGAAGAGAAACAGAGCAGAGGAGACTTAAACAGCAAGTACTTGGGGAGCACAGCTGGAGAGTTAATAGTCTAGCTTACAGAGACACAGACTAGGAGTAATTCACGAAGTAATTATGCTAGAGCTGATTTTTAAAATCCAAAGAAATCTGCCTCGAGTTTTGGAGGTCTGGCTGAGTCATATTAAGAACCAATAGAGTTTATTAAAATTTATTTACAAGCTCCATTATCAACTAATATCAAGTTGAATATTTGATTTAATGGTAAAAAAATGTTTTTTTTTAAACTGACTAAAAATCACAGGAGAAAGGAAATTTTGATGAGTAGATATATAAAGAAAATATAGGAGAAAACAAGAGCCCGTTTAACTAAATGTGTGTAAGGCATCAGTTGTCATCAGACTTTCTCAAAACTTGAATTAATCATTAATTTTACAGATATGATGGTTTGTATCAGAAATTTATATTAAATGCAGCTTCCATCTCTTTTGAAATTAAATTTAGTAAAATTATCTGGACCCCTTATATGACAGAATAATAACAAAGTGTTAGCATTTAGTCTAGGCTCTGCCCCACAGTCACCTGGCAACAGCCAGGTATCCCTGAATCACTATAAAAGGAGCTGCTTGCTCCTTCCTCTCTCTCTTGATTTCTTTCTTCCTCTCTCTCTTGATTTCTTTCTTTCTTTCTTTCTTTCTTTCTTTCTTTCTTTCTTTCTTTCTTTCTTTCTCTCTTTCTCTCTCTCTTTCTCTCTTTCTCTTTTGGATGATTGATTTCCTTAAAAATTTTTGTGTAGGAAAAGCAGGCACATAAAACCACTTTTTAGCCCATTTCATATATGTGCAAATTCAGGAATAGAATATAATTTGCCAAATCAACAGTGACAAAGAATAAGTTTCTTTGACTGGAACAATAGCACCTTCTAAAATTCTTACAGTCTTTTGAATATACTATAGACTTAGGTCCCATCATGTGCAGGAAAACAGACAATACTTCTGATATTTTGTCAGTGCTTACTAATCAAAGGAAGAAGAAAATGGTCTAGAAGTGCCCTGGGTGACCATAAACAATTTATTCAACATACTCTCAAGGCAGCATTTCATTTCTCAGTTCACACTGTAGTTGCTACTTCAAAATGTTAACAAATTAAAGTCCCATGGCTTTGTATCAAATTCAATATCCCAAAATGTTTTGCCTCTAGCAAGCATTGTATGGAGAGAATTGTGATTAGAATAAATTGTACTTCATCTAAAATCAATCAGAATTGTATGTCAATTGACTTCAGGCATGTAACCACATGCCTGATACACACCTCATGAACATGTACCCTTCATGAAAGTGACTGGTTCAGACAATGCTTGAACATAAGCTAGCTGGCTTTCCATTACCCATTATAATTCTGAGTTGCTTACACTGGTTGTCTTGATATTCAATCAAAATCCTCCACAATATGTTTCTAATCTATATTACTAACTTAGACTTAATATTTACATCAATTAAATGTTCTTCCCATGTTGGCTAATTTAATTTCCACATACAAATCTGGTGACATAAGGGAAAAATTACAGATAAGAGAGGTTAAATGGAATAACGAGGATCCTATAACTACCAGAAGAGAGAATTCATACATAAATAGAGACTTACAGAATTTGAATGCTTACCTTTTTGATTACTCAAATATTCTGTCCCAGATTTTCCCCCTAATCTTGCCTGTTCTTCTGCTACTGTTTGCTTTAATCACTATGTATCATTCTCCTACCATATCTTTATACATATACATTTCTTCCACAGTTTTCCTTTTTGGGTCTATTGGATCTTATGCATCTTCAACATTCAGGTTTCATATTTCCTTAAAGATTCTTTGTTATTATTTCCATAATTATTTATTAGCCTCTACTCTGAATGCATTTTCTCTATAGAAGATTGAACTAACAGTACTAACGTACATGAGTCTTCAAGTTCAAAATAGCAAACTGTCATTTCGGTTAAATGATATCCCAATGATATGTCTTATTTGGTCTGCACAGTTCTTTTGTTTTGTTTTTAATTTGAAATAGTTTCCAAACATTAAAACTTTAGTCTTTAGAAAAAAAATATACATGAAAAACAATGTTACAAAGTAGTCGAAGTTTCCTTAATTCAACTGAAATTATCCTTAAGTATCTAAATTCAATGTGGGGCCCTTCACCATGTTCTTCCCAGCTGTCTTATAGATTACACATCAGTTTCTTTCTAATGCATGTCCAAGAGAGCCACGGATGAGTCAAACATATACACACTGAAATATCATATTGTTTTCTTTGCTTTTCCATAGAAAATAATGAAAGGCTTTATATAAACAAACAGTTGTTTCCCTCACTAAATTTTGCATTTGTGCAAATGTAGGCAAAGTGTGCTCTTGTTCCTCCTGCTAATAAAGAGGCTCAAGGGTAAATTAATGAAAGATTTTATTACAATATAGAATAATTGTTGGTTTCTAGACAATGCTTTAGCATTCACATCCCAATGTTCTGCCATGTTCTAACCTCCTTAGGATAAAACTATGTACAGGGCGACACACAGAAAAGAACATATTTGAGGTTAGGTCCTCTTCAGCAAAAATGTTCAGAATTTGAATGCCTTTTGAGCAGATGCAACTTATTTCATCTGGTTTTCTCTGTAACAGACTAATGCTAAAAAGAGGTGATTTGTCCAAATAACAAATGTCTTATTAAGGTGGAGAGATGACTCCATGGTTAAGAGTACAGGTTGCTTTTCCAGAGGACTCAACTCCAATGGCCAACACCCCCAAAGAGACTCACAACCCATGTAACTCCTATCCCAGGGAATCCAATGTCTACTTCTTGCTTTCATAGGCACTAAGCATTCAAGTTATACAAAGTCACACATGAAAATAAGAAACTCATACAAGGGAATCAACCAATCAATCAATTAACCAATCAATCAATTAATCAATTAATTAAAAAAGAATTACTAACTAAAGAAATTTGTAATATAAGAAGCAAAAGTACCTATAACAGGGAGAAACCCTAAATCTTTGGCTACTAGATGATTCATTCTGTTTTTGTTTTTGTTTTAATGTGTGACAAAAAGAAATGGGCTTGCAATGATCTGTTCACAATACAGAAGACATCTTCACTTAATTCCACTAATAAAGGATATTAATTTATTGCAGGTGGACAATGTTTAATAATTAAGACTTTATTTAGAAATTGAAAACACTTTATAAATTGTTAATAAGATGTCTTAATGATAGTAATAGGTAATTTAAATAATAAAGTATAAAATTGCATTTTTCTCATAATTTGGCTAGAAACAAAGGTGCAATCTACATCTTTTAGTAAAATGCTAAGGTCCTACAGCACAGTGCAGTTGTGCTCAACAATGGACTACTTCACATAATGGTGGTCTCGGAAGGCTATAGTGGACCTCACTGTTCACAGTAGCAAGTTAAGAAACCAACCTGGCTGCACAGAGGAACAGGTAAAGAAATCAAGGCACAACAGGATAATGGAGTTTTTCTGAAACAGAAAACCGAGGAATTGTGCTTGGAAGAAAATGGTTTCAACTAGAGACAACCACAATAAAGTAACTCTGCAGGTATGGGGAAGAGAATGCTGCATGTTTTCTCTGGTGTGCTGTTAATAGATTTTATATGGATATATAAAATCATGTGTGTGATATGAAAGTGGAAGGGAAATTGTATAAAGAAACAAAATAAACTAATAAGTGGGCCTGAGAGGGTAAGGGACAGGACTGAATGGGAACATGTAGGAAACACAGCACGAACTACAGTGTCTTATACAGGGAAAATTAAAACAATTTTTAGAACACTATAATACAGCTGAGATTTTGTTATTGTGTACTGATGTTATAATTGTACTAAGATGGTAACAGTTCCTGAATCACATGCTTTGTAATGTTGTTGGTATAAACAAACTCATTACTACCAGTCACAGACAGGTACAGTAATGCAATTATATATGGCACAAAGCAATTGAAGATGGCAAAAATATTTTATATTTCCAGTTTACAAATTTATTACACTAAAATTTCACCATTATCTTAGACTGTACTTCTGTTTGTATTTTTTAAATTATTTGAGCCAACAGTATTCTGTTTTACTAGTATTAGCCTCATATGTATCCTGTTTGCTGTCTCTTTTTAAAGTAATCCTCCCATTTTTAAAATAAAATATAAATGTGAAAATTTTCCTTACCTTATACTCCTTTTGTTCTCAAATTTATGGCCATTTTCTTTAATTTATGTATTATATATATTATATAATAACTTGAGGGCTGATCACTTAGTATTAGAGAACCTATTTGAGGTGTTCTTTACTGTGTCTTTTAATTAAGTGACTAGTCCACATAAGTTAGTTTTGAGTACTACACACTAAATGACCACACAGCAACAAAGTCTCCTAATGACATATTTCTCAGAGAATGTCATCACCATACAATAAGTCAAGGCTGTACTTAGCTCAAAAAAAAAAAAAATGAGGGACTGAAATAATCCCTCAGACTAAGTATTTTGTTTCTTCTTACCAAAAAGAACAGAGTTAAATAGTATAAAAATATCTGAGTTACAAAAGCCAAATTCCTACATAGCTTCTCAGAAATCTAATCAGATAAACTCTTAGACTGGCCTCCAAAAGACCCAACAAGCAGTTGAAAGAGTCAGTTACAGATATGTGCTCCAACCAATGAACAGGACATCTGACCCATGTGGTTGAATTAGGGAAAAGCTGAAAGAAGCTGAGAAGGAGAGCTACCTTGTAGGAGGACCAGCAGTCTCAATTAACCTAGACCCCTAGATCTCTCAAACACTGGACCACCAACCCCGTAGCATACACCAGCTAATATGAGGCCCCTAAGACATGTAGTCTGTAGGGTCTGGGTTTAGTCAGAGAGGATGCACTTAACCCTCAAAAGACTGGAGGTCCCAGGGAATTTAGAGGTCTGGTGGGGTAGGGATGAGGGGTGAAGGTGGAGACATCTTCATGGAGACAGTGGGGTAGGGAGGAAGTATGAGATGTGGAGCAGTCAGAGGGTAGACTGGGCAGGGAATAAAATTTGGAGTTAAAAATTAATTAATTAAAAAACATACAATATTTCTAACTATATAGTTAAATACTTAATGTTTAGTAACATATTAAACTGAGTTATACTTAACACCACTATCTTTTTCCTTAACAAACACACACACACACACACACACACACACACACACACACACACACACATTTTATGAAGTAGAACAAAGGAAGTGTGAATTCAGACTTAGGAATAATAAAAACAGAACTATGTGTGCTGGTTTCTGGTGGCCCACATATAAGAGCCAGTGGATAGGGGGCTGGAGAGATGGCTCAGCGGTTAAGAGCACTGACTGCTCTTCCAGAGGTCCTGAGTTCAATTCCCAGCAACCACATGGTGGCTCATAACCATCTGTAATGGGATCCAATGCCTTCTTCTGGTGTGTCTGAAAACCATGACAGTGTACTCATATCCATAAAATAAATAAAAAATATAATCTTAAAAAAAAAGAGCCAGTGGATAATGGTTGCACCATAGTAATCAAGGTAGAGGCAAGAAATGGGGGATTAAGACTAGGAAGAGGCTGGTATTGAGCCTCCTACACAGGAGTAAGACATCAAATCTCCATGACTTTTGGGAATCACAAGTGTCTCATGGTTGAAAGAAAAGCAAAATCTTTCTCCTTTCTACTTGGTGACATGAATATTAAAATGAGTAAGACTCAGAAATTGAATACTTAGGCTTCCACCTTCTGTTGGTGACAAACGCTGGCAGATGCTACTTTCTAAGTTCACAATTGAACTAAATATTCAACTAGTAATATTGTAAACTGTGTGTTAGAACAGAAGGCAAAGAGAAGCTGGAGAACAAAGCTATCTAGGGCAACCTGGAAAAGAAAAAAAAAAGTAAATTATCATGAATTCCCAGCGACCTACATGCTACCTTTGCCTTTCACATTGACATGGACACTTAGGAATCACAGGGGAAGACGAAGAAAGCAGAAAGATAGAAAGAAGCAGAGGACTAGGAGTTAGCTGTGGACAGCATCACTTTTGCGTTCTAGAAGCTACACCCATAAAGTAGTAGCAATGTGAGTACCTAAACATGAGCTGAAGGTGGGCAATAAAGGACTTGTTAATGTGGATGGGAGAAACCCCCAAAGACTCAACCCTACACAAAGTGCCATGGCAGCTAAGGAATGCTGAGAGCAGGAGAAATATTCTTTTATTAGGAAAGAGCACACCAATCGCTTATAGAATACCAGTCAGCCCTGAAGTTAACATTATGGGGATGGGGTAAGTTGTACCCGAGAAAGAAAACAGGAAGGATAAATGGGAGGGCATAATGGGAGAACGGGGAAGGGGAAATGAGATAGTTACAATTTTAGAAAGTAAAAGAAAAATTATCTTTTACAAGAAAAATGTAGGGTGACTGAATGTTTTCTGAAGGTCAGGAGCAAGTCCTTCCCCAAAACCCTTTAATTTATAAACCACGCAACCGCACAGTGCAAGCAACAAGGAGTGAACAGGTTGAATGTGAAGAAAGATAAGTCCTTCTTCACAGATGGAATGCCTTTCTTCACAGAAACCTTCAAGGAACCTGTAGAAATATTACCAGAGCTAATAAATGAGGTTAACACCTCTGCTGAATGCCTGCAAAACAAAAGCTAATTGGATTTATACCACACTGGTAATTAGTAATTATAAATTAGTGTGATAAAAACTTTATTTACTTCAAAAATTAGATATAAATATGGCAAAATGAGTTCTGGATCTATAAGCTCTATTATTTATTTATGTCAGTGGAATGTCTAGAATTCAGACTATATTTTAATGAAAACACTTTTTCACTCTCTTTAAATAAGAATCATTTACAATTTTGTAGGCTGAAGTTAATGTAGTATCAAGGAAGTAACTGCTTCCTGCTTCTGAGGTTTTATATTTGCTTGCTCTTCCAAGTCCTCTGTGCTCCTCTGACACCTCTATGAGGAGTTCTTATGGCAGCCTCAGGGGCTGATATCTGTAGGTAACTATGGCTGGAGAATGCAGGGTTCCTCACGCCAGGCTGTGTGTAGTTGGCTGGGAACACTCTGGGTTCCTCCAGCTGGAAGTTAGGCCTGGCTGCTGTGGGTTCACAGTTCCTCACGGCATGGCCCCAATGACAGAGAAAGTCTTGTGGGAGGTTTTACAGGCTTTAATGTCATGGCAGATGCTGGATGGATCTGGATGCACCCCCACCCTCCCATCCTCCACCCCCCACCCCCTAAAACCCAATAGCAGGGAGAGAGGGGGGAGGGGCTGGGGAAGAATGCTTAATTGGCCCCACCCTCTGGCCTTCAGGTAACTCATTAGTATGTAAATCTCTCTAGGGCCTGAGGCCTGTTAATCCAGCCCTCTATCTGTGCCCTACATGACTGAAGGGTGCAGGTTGAATGGAGATTAGACATCATGTCAGGAGCCTGGGTTCTGGGAGCATGACCGAACACCCATAACCCAAGAACCAGGACACCCTTCCACAGCCTGACAGATATCTATGTTTGATTACTCTGAGGGCTTCACTGACTGAAGGGAAGTGACTATGAACTGAAGGGGGCCGTGCAGCTGCCCGTCTAAGCACTCTTCCTGCATATCTCTCCTGATATGAGTATCCTTCTGGGCTTTTAACTCTGGAAACATTATGCAACTGGCAAGGATGTATGCCTCCTTATTAAATTTGTCATGACCTGAAAGAGAAGGCTGAAGTATTTATCCACAATTATTGAATTGATAGAATTGACAAATAGATATACATTGGAGAGACTCTGAACCTTTTGTCATGGTCTTTACTCTTCCTGGGACCTGTGAACTACAAAATCCCTGTTGTAAGTATGGTGCTTTTTTATTTAGACTAAAGTTTCCTTGTTTTTATCATGTAATGTCCAGTTTTCCCAGTAGGGTTTTAAACAAATACTATGTCTGCTGCAATATCCTGTGACATTCATCTGTCTATATCCTACCTCTAATCTCACCAACCCATGGATGCATTTACCTTTTAACTGACCTCATAACTACAAAGCTTCATAAGACAGCTTCAGACTCTGAGTCCAGGGGCACAATTTCTCATAGAACCTACAAATGGCCTTTCTCATCGAAGGTGGACTAAACTCATCATTCCTCACTCATATGTATAGAAGAAGCATTAGAGGCTAGTAACAAATGACACAAGCCTTTCTGGAACATGCAAGAAGACTCAAATAGTGGGTTATCCTGTGGGAAGAGTCTGTGATAATATTCTGCAGTAGGAAATAGTATTACTGGAAGGATTTCTGTAACTGCAGTTAAATATTTATTTCTGTACAGGGAATAAAAGAGCTAATTTCCTTTTGAAACTCATCTGTATCATATATATATATATATATATATATATATATATATATATATATATATATGATATTCATATATATATGAATGTGTACGTGTTTCTCTTCCCTTTAGTATCATTGCTACCAAAAGTGAAGCTAGTTATCCAGAAAACCATGTTTGCACACATTTTCTCTAATCCTTTTGAGTTAGAAGGAAGGTAGAAATAAACCTCAAACATTTAAAATTCATGAGTGTTAGCAATGGTACAATAATATTTCCTCCTGCTCCTCACATTTCTTTCTCATTTTCTACTCCTAGTAGATCCCACTGCATCATTTAACATTTCTGGATTCTTTTTTTTTTTTTCTGATTTTGTTATTTTGGAGGAAGACTTTGCAGTGACATTGATGTTCTTATGACAAAAGATAATTACAGTCAAGTGATATTAAGGAGTCTCACTTGTGGTAAAAGCACATACTGCAGCACACAGATCCCTAACCAATCATGGAGTCTCAGTTAAACGCATTCCTAGTGCCAACAAAGCTGGATGGGTTGGTAAAATCTAAAGTTAGACAGTAAAAATTACTGAGAAGGGTTTCATTTAAAACTTT
Source organism: Arvicanthis niloticus (assembly GCF_011762505.2). Taxonomy (NCBI): domain Eukaryota; kingdom Metazoa; phylum Chordata; class Mammalia; order Rodentia; family Muridae; genus Arvicanthis; species Arvicanthis niloticus. The sequence goes on along the minus strand of NC_047668.1, from coordinate 76,634,075 downwards.
AAGAAAAATTATATATGTGCTTTTGTCATCCTTAAGATTTTAATCGGAAAAAGTGAAATGCACTTTTTAGAATCTCCTGTGTCAATCATCAGCCCTTAAGAGGATGCATGTTTAAGACTGTAGCCTTGAAGTCAATATGTAGCCCAGGCTGGCTCCAAACTCATGGTCCTCCTGTTCCAGCCTCTCAACTGCTGGAGTTACAGGTCTGCATCACCATACCCATCAATTTTCAGAAGTGGACAAGGAACGTTGTCTGGCAGCAAGTGGTTTTTGTACCAGAAGGGATGCAAGTAGAAAGAAATCCTGTTAAAGATAGCCCTCCCTTAATGTATTTTTGACATAAGTATTTTCCCATAACCAATATGACTTCAGCTCATTAAAATTTAAAATTAATATATCCTGGACATAATGTTCTTCTAAATAAAATGACCATAGAGAATATTGAATTGTTTCCAAATTCTAAATTAAATAAAAACCTTATCTTGTGTTTCTAATTCCGGTTCAGCTATGGGAGTGATAGATTTTCTCACTGTATTTTCTCTGCCCTTCAATTCTCTAAGACAGTCAATTCTAACGAAACAACTTGAAGTAATTTAGTCTCAAAATTAATGTGAAAAATCACTTGACATTTCTGAAGTATCCTAAGGCTTTCATTCGTGGCTCTGCAGGGCCTCTGCTCTCTCCTTTCACTCTCTGAGGAGGACAATGACTATGGGATTTTCTGACTTTTAAAGCTCTTCATAAGATGTTACCAGAATCTATCACACTTCCCATCACCTCTAGGTCTTTATAGTAAGCATCCAATCAATGAAAAATAATTCTAATAAAAAAATCAATAGGTAAATGACTAAGGAACAGAAAACAATGAATAAATATCAGAGGTTGAATAAATATGGCTTCTACCTTATTTCTCTTGTAGCATTTTTAGTTCACTTGCTTAAACACTTAATTGTGGTTATCTCCCCCTTCTTCCAGAGTGAGGTATACATTGTGGAGCTCTGTGTGAGATAGCACTGAGATAGGCCCAGGAAGTCTACAGACTGCCATTAGGTTATGTATGTAGTAGAAACAAGGCGTCTCAACATTCAAACATTTTCTTTATTGTTCCTTTGAACAAGAAGCTTTCTGTGTCTGTAAAGAGGCTGGTCCTGGTGATCTTCCAGCACCTGTGCCTGTGTTGGTTTAAAGGTATTTGTGTTTATGAACCACAGAACCAATAGAAAAATTTAAGAATTTAAACAACTATTTGCACGGATTTGTACATATCTTTAGCAGGTTTGTTTCATATGTAGTTATTGTTTGCCTATTCATTAAAGAATGGGAGTGCCTGTTTCATTTGGTTGGATCGACTGCAGTTCCCTTGGACATGATATGACACTTAGTAGTGTGTTGTGTCAGGTTCCTATTCTTCAGTCTCAAATTCCACTTGTTTTCAGTTTGTTTGACAGAAACTGATGAGGTTCTAATGTTTGGTTTATGTTTTTATAACTGTTTCCATTATCTTCTAATTCAACTCCTTTTCAAATTCTGTCTTAGAGGCTTTTAAATTCTCAATGTGTTTATTTTCAACTTTCATATGCATATTTTCAGGCATGTGAATAAATAGATATAATATTTGTTTTTAATTTTAGACTTACTTGTGCCATAGCTCGTTTTGTTTTTAGTTTTCTTCTGGAGATAGAATGGCTGTAGCAATGATTTGGAGATGTATTTAAGTTTCTGTATGAATACCCAGTTCAGACTTTTCTTGCTTATGTATATGGTATTCCACCTTAGGTGTCTGCTGAATTTTCCTTAACAAGTTTACAAGAATGATTACCAAATTAGCCTCCAATCTTGCTACAAATAGTGTTTCTCTGTACTATTGCAATGATTTTTTTCTTAAGTACGAATATCCAGTGTAGAATCTATAAGTTCTGGGAAATATGCATACCAACTTCACTAATTACTAACATTTCTTTCCTAAGATAACTGCACAAAGGGTATCCGAATTACCTATAACTGCATGTTCATATTAATAATTTTTTGTTTATAAAGCACTGGGATTGTACAATTCCATTATTTCAACTGAGAAACTTTAATTTGGATAACAAAGCTAAGAAATGCTTGTGTGATTACCATCAGGGATGTGGAGGGAGTGTGTATCCTACTCATATCATCTGTCCTTGGAGGCCATGCCTTGGGCCTTGGTGCTTGTTCCATCTGTAGTCTGTGGACTTAAATTCTGTGGCCTTCTTTGGTTCAGTGCCCCTTTCAGCTGGAGGGTTTATGCTTGCTTATTTTATTTTGTTCTTTATTTGAAACAGTGTCTCACTATTTAACTTTGGGTGCCCGTTAACTCTTAACCCTCCAGCTTCATTCAGTTTCTGTTGTCTGAGATGACAATCCAGCAAAGCCATAAAAAAAAATATGGTCAATAGTAGGCAAAAATATATAGGCTGTCTTAACTTTCTCAGTGTCATATAAAAATCTGTGTAATCATTTGGGAATAAGAGTTATATACTACATCATTTGAATACTGATAATAAAAGCTAAGAGGAGCATGTGGGTTTTGTTATTTGTTTGGTTTTTGTTTTCTTAGACATTGAAAACCATTGCTCAACTCTTTATTGGGAACAGTTTTTAATTCCAAAATTCCATAATGTGCTCAACAGTAAATCTTTTAAGAATGATAGCAGTAGCTCCTGGTAAAGGGTACTTGGCTCTTACTGAGGACTTGATTCACTTCCCAAAGCACATGTCAAGCAGTTATCTCCAGCCCCAAGAGATCCAACTACCTCTTCTGCATTATAGTTTGTGCTTTCTACCACAGCATCTCCTGTACATTGGGTTAAGTACTGTTTTCTTCAAAGTAAATATTCTATGAACTTCACCAATTTACAACTATTCAATTTACAATTATATGAACCACATGCTAGAATCTAAGAAGATAATGTGAAGAAATGAAAAAAAGTACCTGTGAAAATAATTAGCATTAGAACCAAAATAAAAGGAACCAAAATAGATATTTCATAAATTCAAAATAGGAAAAAATAAATTTTACTCAGCTTTAATATTTTGTCACAGGAAAGAATTGGGGTTATTTACAGTAACTTATGCAACATTATATACATCATATTGAATTAGTGATTTGATTAATAATAGGATCATTAAAAGCATGCACAAATAAACTGACATTTTTGTTTTCTTATCAACTTGAACTTCAATGTACTTGTATTTATCTATCAATCACTGAAATAATAAGTAATAGACTGAAATATAGTAATATATTAAGTGGGCTATAGAACATATTTGTAGAATATAGAAAAGCACAGAAATTATTCTATAAAGTTATATGCCTTTGCTTATTTATAAGGTTAAAATATTTCCATATACATTTTAAATTCCCTCAGCTTATTTTTGAGTTATGTATTTTATATGACTTTATGAAAAAACATCTTCAAAAAATTTACCTTCATTATAACAATTTCATTATTTACATTTTATTTTATATATTATATTTTTACATTAAATCAAATTGTCAAATAAATTGATTAAAGGACAACTATTGTCATGTGACTCACTAAAAGCACAGTATTTTTAAAATCTCTCTTGTGATTTTCCTGTAAATGATGATCCAGTAGTAAAATGGGGAATACAACTAAAAGAGAAAAAGAACAACTGGGGAGCACTATCATGGCACATTCTGACAAAAATTTACATATAAAAATGATAGAAATATACCATCATTAAAATATACTCCAATGAAAACTTTGAAGCCAAACGCAGCTCAGAGAAGCCAGAGGGAAAGTGAGCACAAAAGAATTCTCACCTCCTCAGAACACCTCCAGGGAGAGTGCTGTCACAGGGAATCTGTGCTAGCCATCCCTGCAGCTTCCTCACTTGGTCTATAGTAAGAGACAGCTAGATGTGGATGCCAGTCTCTCTATATATTTCATTACTCCTCACTGGTGCACATTCCTTCCCAGATAGTCAAAATCAGTAAGGACAACCAAGATATTTTAAAAGAGTGGAAAAGAACATATAAAGTAGAGAATATTAGATCCCATTTTATAGGTTAAATGTTAATTTTCCTAATGAATGTTTTATTTGGTAGCCTGAGTATATGTTTGTATGTAGATATGTTTGTGTGGGGGTATATGTGGTGTATGTGCATATGGTGTCTGTATTTACATTTGTGTGTGTGTGTGTGTGTGTGTGTGTGTGTGTGTATGTGTGTGTGTGGTGTCTCATTGCTCTCTAAAGAGTGACATCCCCCTCACTAGACTTTTTGTGATCTTCCCTCACCTGGGAATCCCCTAGAAAGACTTCTGCTCACCAATTTCTAAATCTATAAGATGTAGATTGCAGACTCTGTGCCTTTTTAAGGTTAGCTACTATTAATACAAATTCCTTCACTCAAATTAAGTGGAGGAGTATCAGTCACTGGTCTGAAGCTTCACCTTAAAAATAGATTGTTGACTGTGATGCTTTGGTAAGACAGATTTCACAAAATAATTGTCATTGATTGACAGCTTTATTATCTCCTCCACTCTTGATTTTATAGAGGTGAATTTTATCTTTATCTCAGAGTGGAATCTTATTCTTACCTGCATCCATGGTTTCTTTTTAGTACCTGCCATTTGGCAAGCAAATAATTACTGAATTAAGTATTATTCAATCAATCCATTAATTATAAAAAGTGCTTCTAAAGTACATTACTTTATGATTCTAAAATTTTTAATATTTTCTTTGTAATGTCCTTTACATGCCATGTAGTTTATATTTCAATTCGATTATTCTATGGGTTTCAATTATTTTATGGGTTTCTAAGCTAATGAGTTTTCAGTGGACATATTATATATTAAATATGCACAGATTTTCTAAAGAATATATGGCACGTGGTCTAAAAGTCATAAATGTTTATTGATTTAATTGTGATTTCACAAGTGACTTAAAGTTTTAAGGTACTTAAGAGATTCAGTCTAATTTTACCTTCACCTCATTCTTACCAGGTAAAACATGTCTCCATCTAACTATGAATACAAATTTGTAAGCTTACATATTTAAATATGTTTGTATCACAACTAGATTTAACAACCTAAGGTATATATTGTTATATTAGTAATTAATTATATGTTGATATATTAGTAATTATCCGATGCTCAGAAAAGTTGTCCTACAATTAAAACAAAATAATACATCATAAAGATTCTCTGCCAGGTCTTGGAAATGTGTTCTCTAAATACGATAATTTTGCTTAAGCCAGATAACAAATTTTCCCTAGATATCCAGTGAAAAGTATACATCACTTTTTGTATTTTCTGATGAAAAAAAAAAATAAAACAACAACAATAACACCATTTTGTTTACTGTGTTATTTGAAGTTAAAAAAAAAATGTATCCATAAAACGTGACCGAAACTTGTTCAAAGGCGTTGCATGTGGTTCTAGAGTAAGACTAGACAATACTGAAAAGTAATCCCAGAAAATCTGCTCTTAAAGATAAAAGCAGAAACCCCCTCATTTCTTAAAGAATAAGATAAAAACCACCAAAAACTACATTTCTACTTCAAATGTTTATTAAAGAGAAAATACATGTAATTGTTGCTGAGTAATTTTTATTTTATTATTATTATATTAGCTAATCTTAAATGTGGTTGATGATCTTTTTACTTACTAGGAAATTGATTAGTGAGAATTAACTTTGGATTGTATTATAATGTACTTGTAAAAATTTTGTGAGATGGAGCATTGAGCAAAAGACCAATTTAAGTAAAAATCTGTATATATCTACCTAAAATTTCACTGTTGGCTGAAAAATCTTTCGCCACGTAGCCTTAAGTCAAATCTTAAACCTAATGTGATGTTTTAGAGATGAGGTCTTCACATGGGGATTTGGTTGTGAGGGACATAAATGAAATTAGTGCTTTCATTGAGGAGGCCATAGAAAGCTGTGAGTGCATTGGCCTTGCATAAACCGTGACACTTACTGTCTGCAAACTAGGAAGCAAGATCTCAACAAGCACAGAGTGTGCTAGAACCTGATGCTGGACTTCAGAAGTTGAAAATGATTCCATTTGGTCCACAGACTCCAGCTATAAGAGTACAAGTGGACTATGAAGCTCACTGACCTAAACTCTAGTATTGCTCTTGCCTGACACATCTGCCTTCTTCTTGCCTAGGTCTGTAAGGACCATCTATCTTGTGCCCCATGTGTGTCTTCTCTTGGTCATGTGCCCCGTGACCTGTGACCCTGACAGAGAGTTGCACCAACAAAACTGGGCTTCTTTGCTACCACCAGTTCGGTCTGGTCTAATTACTTTGTGTGTCCAAGAGCCCCTCTTGGTGCTCAAGGTGACTTTGCTTAGTACTCTTTCACTTCCATCTTGGAAAGTAAAGATTTAAAGATTTAAGCTAGAGAAGGCCAAATCCAAAGATATTTGCCAGATCAAACATCATAAGCACTGGATTTAGAATATCTATCCAGACAACTTATCCTTTAACCAAGGTAGCAGAAATTAGAAAGAAAGGGTTCAATAAGGTAACCATTAAAATGTACAATTTTATGGCCTAAATGAACCATTTCTAGGGCTTTGTAAGAAACAAATTTATTTCCCTCACATGATTTTTGCTTGTTTGATTTTGATTTTTCACTTTCCTTTCTCTGGTATGAAACAAGTCTTGATATCCCAGCCTCAAGAAACATACAGATTTAAAATAAGGTATGACAGAGAACAAAGGGAGGACCATAGCTTCACTCTGAGATCTTGGATTGCCCTAGGGATTCTCAAATGTTTCTGATGCTGAGACCCTTTAGTACAGTTGCCCATGTTGTGGTGTCTCTCAAGCTTAAATTGGTTTTTGTTGCTACTCTACAACTGTAATTTTGCTACTGTGATGAAGTTTAATGTAAATATGTTTGGAGATAGAGGTTTGATGAAGGAGTCATGACCCACAGGTTGAGAATTCCTGCTCTAAATGTTCAGACTATTTGAAGGCAGAGCATCTGCACACTGAGATCTGAGTTCTGGCTCAGGGGTTGTCTTTCCCCAGCAGAGACCCAGCCATACTCTGTAGTTTTCCCACATCAATGCTAGTAACTATTGTCATCTGTTATTACAGAGAACCACTTCCAGAGGGGAAACGATGCCGTCTTTCTTGTGAGAACTGGCCATTACATAAACTGTGTAAAGGAATAGCCCCTGTTTAATAAAATGTTTATCTCTAACATTTTGACTGAAATGTAATTTCCTTTATTATTTTTAAAATTGTTACAAACAGAGTTTGTAAGAACAGGGTAAAAAGGTATTGGAGAAATATGCTGTATTTGAAAAAATACCAGTCCAAATTACTCCATTGGTTCATTAACCATGTTGTCTTTATAAGCTTTCCTATAACATTTACTCTATAGCCTCAAGAAAGATGACACATTAAAAATAACTTCAATAACTATTTGTTCACTGACCAAATACAGTGTCCCTCTAAAAAATTTTTTTGTTTATATTATCTAGCTTTACAATAAAAAACATAAATTATATATATCATACATGATATCATATATATTTGAGAATTGAGTCTCAGCATTTGCACTAATGTTTCAAGTACACTGTTTTATTTAGCCCTTTTAACACCAACCACAAGTAGAGTGACATAACTATTCTTATTTACTATTAAGATATGAAGCTGAGACCGAAGCACGTTGTTCAAGGGCACAGAAAGATTTATAAGACTGAAGATGTGTAAAGCATAATCCTGGATACTCTTTGTTGCTAATTTTGACCTCTATTCTCTCCAAATTAGAGTTATTGCAAGACTCAAATAAGAGATAAAGGAAAGTTCTGGAAACCTCCACCCCACAGCTGGGACTGAAACAGCTGAGGTATTTCCATCCTGGCTTCACAGTGTGGTGTTTTCCTGGGCCCTTCCTTTTGTGAGCTCTTCATGGCTGCCTCAGCTAAAAGCTTCAGATGTATTTTGTACCATCCAGTCTCAATAAACACTTATAAACGGCTGTAGACTCTTTACCAGTATAAATGGCTGGCTGCCTGTTTTCTATTGGAAAAGATAAGTTGGGTGTTAGTATTCTGTCTAAACTCTACCTCTAGTCTTAAAGACTGCTCATGTTATTAACTCATGCTGTTATCTCTTTTGTAAACTTATAAGTACAGAAAACCCACTCAGATCTACCTCTCACAGATGTCTAACACCATCTAACACCGTTTAACATTGGTGCATTGGGCTGAGACTGAAAGGTGCCGGAACTGCGACCCGCCATGCGTAGCTGCAGACCAACTCCACCAGCCAAGCTGCAGGCTCATGAAACTCCTGCCACATGAGCTATGCCACTGTGCCCGCCCCCCCACCCCCCCCACTTGTTGCTCTTCTGCTTGGGCTAGGCAGCCAGGCAGGCCTACACAGACCTCACAGTTCCACCTTTCCTTACACCAGACTGCATAAGCCTGCAAACACACACTGGCATATTGATTGGTAAGGAGATTCCAGCTGGTGTGAGGGACCCTAGATGCCCAGATAGGGCCTGGCCGGCCTTCCCTGGGCTGAGGGGTTGGCGTTTCAATGCCCCAGTCCATATAACTAGCCTCCTGGCTGACCTACACATAGGACTTTGGCCATTTTGGGTGATTCCCTTACTCAGAAGTAGTTTACAGCCACAGCTCCCCCCCTCGCCCCCCAGGCTTTTGCAGCTGTCAGAAATCCTGGTACCAGGTTAAACTGCTTTCTGGCAATCTCCAGGAGTTCACCAAGGCCCCTAGATATTTTCGACCTGATTCATTACCAACTTTTCTTTCAGGATGCCGATACAAATAGCTCGTTAAGCCCCCAGTCACCCAATGGTTGCTACATTGTCTTCAGCTGCACCTTCAGACACCCTACTGGGTTGTCTTCTGAAAAACCTCAAATCTCTAAAATTGACGCCTGATTTGAGCTTTCCAAATTGATACAGCTCTGCAATGAGTCTGGATTCAGTACCCTCTAGATAATGGTTTAAAATGGCCACCTAGACCATGGCAATGCTAGACCTAGACAATGGCCAGCTAGAAAACGGCGTACTAGACCCAATCATGTAAAACGGTCTTCATACATACTGCCAGCAGTCTGGTAAATGGAAAGAGGTTCTTTATATCCAAACATTCATCTACCTTTGCTCCAATACCTCTGTGTTCTGCCTGTTCCCCCACTCCAAGTTCTTTTAGCTATTCCACACTGATCAGGGTAACCATCCACATGGTCCCAAGAAAGTATTGTGTCTCCTGCTGTGGCCACTTAGTTCAGCCGGTTTGCCTGAAAAGCAGCGGGTTTCAGGACCCTGCTTGCCCCCTTCCTCTCTGTGGTTCTTAGTTCTGCTCTGGGTCTACTCCTTGCACCCTGCCAGGGACCCTCCCTGAAACTTGCTTCCCCATGTGCACAACCACCCACACAAAGGGCTTGGTTGCTAGTGCAGACAAGAAAGGTTCTCCCTCTCTGCCTGGGACCTGTAAAGTGAGTGCTAGCAGTGCCTTCCACAAGAACCACTAACAGGAACTTTTGCTGTGATATGGACCATGCTTTTCCTTGCCCAGTGCAGACTCTAGCTGTCAGAGGCACTGGGCAGTGACTTCCAGCTGCTAGTAGGAAGTCCTGCCCTGCCACCACAGTAGACCTAATCCTCTGCACTTATGCCCTCAGCTGGGGGAACAAACCTGGGTCATGACCTGTGGCCCACAGCCCCAACCTGCCAGCCATTCAATCATATGCCACTGTTGCCAGCTTTCTTATTCTGGTCCTAGCCAAATGTTTCTTTGCTAATACAAAAATGTGCTTTTCTCTACCTATCTAACCTGCCAAAGTTACTTAAGACTCTTTCATATCCTGTCTTAATAGATTTTTATTACTGCTATTTAATTCTATTCAGTTACAACCAATCCTTATGGTGCTCAATCTTGTCAGAAGTCTGCTAATAGTATATTTAAGTTTATGACTCACAGAATTCCCAAAGCCTCTAACAGTTGACCCAAGATGGTTTCAGAAGACTTGGACACCTAGAAGATACAGCCTGGATTGTATGTGATGATATTGTCACTAACACAATGGACTAAAGTAAATGCTCTGAGTCAAATGACTTGGCTAAATCAAGGTAAGACATTTCTCATGTTACATGTATCCATTCCACAGAGAAAATGCCCTGCATCTTCTGCGTGCTTGGAAACCAAACTGACTTTGCTCAAGAAACTATGGAGACCATGGGAACTGTTGGCTAGTGGACTATGTCATTTTTTTAAAATAATATATAACTGGTAGATTATTGTTTACTCTTTATCAGACTTCTGACTACATTGACAGCTAAGCTTTTGCAGATATTATCTGTTACCTCATTACCTAAACTCAGTTGCCATCAATTAAATGCTTTATATTTCCTCTTCTTGGTATGAATCTGTCCTAATATTATCTGAGTTCCTATAAACTTGTCTAACTCTAATAAAAAATTTCACTATATGATCCAGCAAAGGTTCATCTTGAAGACTGCTTGTGTTGTTAACTCATGCTGTTATCTCTTTTGTAAACTTATAAGCCACAGGAAACCCACTCAGATCTACCTCTCACAGATATATGCCATTCAAATAAATGCCATTCAGATAAGTACATCTGCCTAAAGTTCCCACTTACTACCTATTCCAAAGGGTGAGATCCCTCTGGATTTCAAATGTACATCTTAGAAAAACATTTTCTTTCTCCCAAATGTACTTAATCTTATTCCCTACATCTTGTCAAGTCCAGGCGCATCCAAAACAGCTCCAGAGAAGCAACCTCCAGATGATCCATCTCCTGTCACACACACAGCTGCTTCTACTGGATCTGTTTTTCTGACCTGTCCTCAGATGGCTCCATAGACCCTGGACAGCTGGAAACAACCAACTCTCCTAAGACCGGACAAACATTCCCATACCCATTCTTCTAGGTTCCCCCTAGAGACACATCATCCCCAATGCCAGCAGGAAGTAGCCAGATATCACAACGATTCTATTCCTGCTTTGCCACCATAACTTCTTTCTAATTTTTCTTTTTTAATTAAACCAAAATGGGGGAATGTTAGTTGTTAGGCGCCATAAGAACCTCACCCCAATATGGCGATGGCCACCCGAGGGCCGAGTGATAAACAAGTCCTTATTAGGTGTGAAGGCTGTGCTTTAAGGTGGCCTGATCTTATGCAATCGTCACGAGCCTATGGAGAGATGATATGTGGCATGAGTTCATGGGCTCCTGGCAGGGTTTATAAGCTGCACCTGGGAAGGGATCATGGGCTCGCCATCTTGACTACCAACTGCTAAGCATCCTGAGTAAACTGCTGTGAGAAGGAACCAGTTGTTCCGTGTCTTAATTCCTGCTGGTCAGGGTTGGCGCTGCACAGTTAGTGTTCTGTCTAAACTCCACCTCCACAATTACCTGGCAACAGCCAGATATGCTCCTCCCCACAGTTACCTAGCAACAGCCAGGTAGGCCTGGACCACTATAAAAGGGGCTGCTTACCCCCTCCTCTCTCTCTTAATCTCTTACTTTCTTAATCTCTTGCTCTCTTGCCTCTAGCTACTCTCTGTCCCCTCTCCCCCTCCCTTCCCTTCAAGCCTCTACTTCTCCCTCTTTCTTCTTCTGTCTTCTTCCATCTTCTTCCTCCCACCTTTGCCCTATCTCCTGAATAAACCTCCCCCCTCTCAGAACTGTTTGGTCTGGAGTGGTCTGTTCTAAGCTGTCAGCGGACATTTAAGACTGTCTAACAGTGGGTAGAGGAAAAACAGCAGGGAATGGAGGCAGCAGGTATAGTTTTTCTGAAGATAGACACCAACTGAATACTGACCCTCTTTCCCAACCACAATCAATGATAAACCTGTGCTCGAAACCTGAAGCTACACTAGAATTATTCCATATGAGGACATTCACCCATTCTAGACACTTAGTTTTTTATGTAATCTGATACCAGGCTGAGTATTTTCTCTCAACATATTCTATTTCTAGTGATATAGAACCAAGGGCCATATGCACACAAAATGTTCAGTTTGCCTTTGTGCTTAATTCACTAACCTTGTTTTTCTGGATAACTGCCCACCTTCTGATGTTTGTTTCTCTAAAGTTATCTGTGTGCTTTTATTTGTGAATGTCTTACTAAGAAGATAAGAGAAAAAGATGTCTCTGGCCACAAACTGGAAAGTAAAATCCCTCAGTTAAATCTAATCAAAACAAACTATTAACTATGATGTAAAACATTAATACATTCAGTAGAATTCTATGTCATTCTATTGCCCATAATTTGGAATGCAACACATGACTGCTTGGAATTCCAGAGCTTTCTAGATGTGTCACCTGGTTATAATGAGAACCTTTTCAGCAGCAGGAGGTATAGTTAATTTTGCTTTCACTTGGCCTTCAAAAAAGTACCCATCAGTTTTGTGTATAAAATTGTCAAGGAACACATTAGATACAGATTATAATAATAAAATTTAAAATTTCACAAGTTGGAAAACAAAATTCTTGGTTAAATCAATGAAACTAAAAAAGAAATAATACCAGGCTTTATAAATTAAAGGGACTCTTCATTCTCTCATGATATTTACTTCCTTCAGACTGATGTATGCTTACATAGGGCTTCATAAGACAGGACTTAAAGCACTATAGAACATGCCACCTTTAACATAAATACTGAGTTTTGTTTTAAAGTGATGATGAATATTTGTAAAAATATTTCTAAATGCCCAAATAAACATGCTTTCCAATTTCATCTCAAAATAATCACAGAAGACAGGCCAACCATTTTTACCTGCAATTCATAAATGAAAGACGTGACTTTGCTAAGAGCATCAGTTACTAGTAAACCTGAAACAGAAGTGACTTCTCCTAACTTCTGGTACATGTATTTTAGATCAATTTATATATTTGTCAATGTTAAACTTTATATTTTAGCTGGGCAATAGTAGTATACACCCTTAATTTCACCACTAGGGAGGAGAATTTGAATTTAAGTACTGCCTGGTCTACAGAGGAATTTTTTAGGCTAGCTCGAGCTACACAGAGAATCTCAGTCCCCACTTCCCCCCAAAAAACACCACCAACAACAATAAAACAAAACACAAATACACAAACAAAATTTAAAAAAAAATGTTTTGATGAAGGATCTTCTAGTGATGACAGGTTGTAGGGGTGTGTGTGTACATGTGTGTGTTTAAAATCTGAAGAAAATAGAATGTAAGGAAATTAAAATGATAAGCCATAAAGGAGATTAGAAGAAACATTTCTCGCTTCAGCAGCTATCTTTGCGTAATGATGGGGTGGATGTGTCACCCATATTCCCTAATGTGGGTAGACAAAAATATGTTTTGTCACCATAGATACTTACTCACATTTTATATGGGCTACAGCCCAGACAGATGAAAACTCAAAAAGGCTGATCTACCATATGCTCTCTACCTTTGCCATCATGGGCATTCCTCAACAGATAAAAACTGATAACGGCCCCGCCTTCACTTGCTCTCAATTTAAAACCTTCTGCACACGCTGGGAAATTGCCCATCATACGGGAATTCCCCACAACTCTCAGGTCCAAGGAATAATAGAAAGGACACATCAGACCCTGAAGGCCCAACTACTGAAACAACAAGCCACCACTTATCCCCCTAATGTACAATTAATGATGGCCCTGACTACCTTGAACATATTTAACATCTACAAAACCCCCAAACACCCTCCTATTTCCCTCCATTGGCACACACCACAATTAGTTCCCCCTATCCTAGTACAATGGCAAGATCCTTTAGATGAAATTTGGAAGGGACCAGACCCCCTCCTTACAACTGGGAGGGGTTTAGTTTGTATTTTTCTACAAGACCAGCCTAAGCCTATCTAGGTGACTGCCAGAAATGTCCAATACCACCCCACCAACCAAGGAGATGGCCCTCCTCTCACTGACAGATCAAGAACCAAGGAGGGGGAAGAGAAAGCAAGTCACCATGTTCAGAAGAACAGCAGGATCTCCTGGAAGGACGTTCATGACCTGGTGATGGCTGCCCAGGCCATGTGCCCTCCACAAGCCCCCCTCTCCTCTATTCTCTTGGCTGTTTTTGTCATCCTTCATGCTAACTCTGCTACTGCCCAGCTTCTCCCTAGCCTTCGCAACACCTACCACTGGAGATTCTATGCTAGGGAAACCTACCATGGACACAACAAAGTTATAGGAACCCAGATCTGCCCTGGGTTTTACAGGAGGTGCACAATCAGACTCAACCATCATCTGTCTATACCAATAAACCCATTTTGGAAACCCAAGAACTTTCTCATGTTATTGGGGCTGTGCTGTGAGGAACCCTGGAGCAATAGCAGCCGCACCTAACTTCCCACCTGGAGGGACTCCCTGTGTTCCCAGCCACAACTATCAGCAGGTAGAAGCCATGCTTTCAAGAACCATGACCCGTGGGAAGTAACACTGTCCATCTCTTTGGGACAGAGGTCTGTGAAAGGATAGCTTGGTTCCTGGTTGAGCACAGGCCTCAAACCCCAGACCCTAATAGAACTACTGTAGGTGTACAGCCAGGCACTCAGACTCCAGGCTTCTGACATGAGGCCCCCTCCACCTCACAATAGCTCCATTGACCCATGCCTTTCAGTCATGTAGAGCAATGCCCTTACCAGCCCCTCCACAGGTAGAGAGTGTTGGGGACCGCACTAGCCCCAAGTTGGGGTGGCCAAAATAAATGTTGCAGCCCAGGCAAAATGTTGAGGCCCGGGCCAACCCACGTTTGGGCGGCCACTGTATCCTGGACCAAGCTGCTGCTCTGGTCTGCAGGTCGGGCTTCAGCAAGAGCGAGGGTGATGGCAGATTCTACCTAATGTCTGAGATTCGTCTCTGATGATCCCTCTATAGTCTCTGATCTCAGTCTATATTCTCTGATCTCTGGTTCTGTCTTCTATAGTCTCCCTAATTCTTCTCTCTGCTGTGTCTCCCAAATGTCTGAATGCTACTGTCTGCCTCTGCATTTTATATGTCTTACTTCTAAGCCACGCCTCTAAGTTACACCTTTAATCATGCCCTTAGGTCTTGTCTCTAACTCTGATCTCTATACTTCTAAGTATACTATTAAGTCACACACCTTTAATCTCACACACCTTTAATCTCAAGGTATCTAAACCAAGATTATCGTAGTGTTCTCAGCTGTTGTAGGCTATTGCAATTTAAATCTCATGTCAGGGTATATGGCTCAAGATGGCTGCAAAGCTGATAGCCGCTTTTTGCTAAAAGTCGGCCCCCAACAGGTCCCCCTTTTTAAATTTTTTATTAAAAGGGAAGGCTGGGAAAACTTACGGAAACCATGCCTGTCCTAGGTTGGAGCAAAGGACCCCAGCCTCCCTTTCCCGTCCTTGGATACTCAACAGCCATTGGTTGAGCTCCTGTCTTAGGATGGTGAGGTCTCCCTTCTTTTAGGGGCAAGGGTCTCGGTATGCTCTCTTACCCATCACTGACTATCCGGCTTAGCGTGTAAGTTAGGGGATACACCTCATTAGTCTTGATGACAGAGGTTTTACAATCCCTTACTTCCAGCCTGTAACAATGGACCTGTGTGGGTTTCATTTGAATAGCATCTCATACAAAAGCCATCAATTTGTTGAACCGCATGGACCCAAAAGACAAGAGACTTAACAATGCCTGAATAGTTAGTATGACAGCAACACTCTTTTTTAAGGGCAACATATAACTCCCTCTATCAGAGGAGTAAAAAGTATAAGCCTCTTCTATTCTGTTTATAAATGTCTTATATCAGAATCTAAATCTATATAAATACAAAACTGATCATAGCTTTGATCTAAAGAAAACTAAGGAAATCCCTGTTCCTGCTCTAGTCAATTTCAAACCCAAAAAACAACTATAGTAACTGTGGTAGTGGGTTTTCTCCTGGGTCAAAACAATCTAAATTCCCACTAAATCTAAAACAATCTAGTTCCCCACTAAATCATAAGTCAGGGAATCAAGAGTCCAATAGAGCCACCCTGGAGATTCAGGTGGTGATGTCTCCTTCAGCACTGATAACTTCCCAAGTCAGGTTTTGATCTGTTCCAGTTTGAAGGCAATTGTGAAGCATCTTCATGTTTCCTGTGAAGAAAAAATACACTTCTCAGGGGGTTTCTCCTCCCTGGATTATTTGTTATTGTTATCTATTTGTTTAATCAGTCTCTCTGGCAGCCAACGTGAAGCATCTGCAGTTTGGGAATATATGCAAACAGAACCTCTTCCCCAGATAAGCACTGGATCTGGCCCATTCCAGGTTCTAGTTAATGGGTCTTTCCAGAGGACTGTTGCAAAATTCTTTTTGGTATCAGGATGCCAGAATCTATCTGCAGCAGATTTTCCTTCAGAATCCAAATTTAAAAAATTTAAAATGAAGAGTGCATGATGAAGGATATTTCTGGGGGATCCCTTGGTAGGGTACCATTCCCCCTTTCTAATTTTTTCAAATTGACATTTAATGGTTTGATGTGCCCTTTCTACCATACCTTGGCCCTGTGGATTATATGGAATACCCGTTTTATGTAGTATTCCCAATCTTTCACAAAATTGGTGGAAACTGGAGCTTGTATAACCTGGGCCATTGTCAGTTTTTATCTGTTTAGGCACACCCAATACAGCGATTGTGGCAAGCATATGAGCAATCACATGCTTGCTTGCTTCTCCAGTTTGTAATGTTGCATAAATGAAACCACTGTATGTGTCTACACATACATGTATATATTTTTGCTTGCCAAATTCATTATAATGAGTAACATCCATTTGCCAGATACTGTTTGGTATCAGTCCCTTTGGATTTACACCCAAATGAGGAACTGGTAAAAGTTTAACACATGATTGACATTGTTTGACAATTTGTCTAGCTTGTTCTCTGGTAATTTTAAACATCCCTTTTAAAGTTTTAGAATTAAGGTGATGTAACTCATGAGCCTTTACGGCCTTATCCAAGTTAGATTGCGAATCTGATAAAGTAACTGCAGCTATTTGAGTAGCTAGGTCTGCCTTGGTATTTCCTTCAGAGAGAGGACCTGGTAGCCCAGTGTGGGCTCTCAGGTGTCCTATAAAGAATTTACACATTCTCCTCAGAATTAATTGTTGGCACTGTAAAAACAAATCAGCTGCTTCTGAGGAATGCTTTATTTGTGCAGCAGTTTCTAGCAGAGGGATAGACTGAGCTATATATGAGCTATCTGTATAAATATTAATAGTTTGATTTGGAAATGCTTGAAACACCGCAATAACAGCATGTAATTCAACCAATTGAGCTGATACAGATGATGTAGCAAAAGATATTACTTGATCCTTAAAGGCATAAGCAGCTGTTCCTGATGAGGAACCATCAGTGAAAACTAGCAATGCTTCCTTGATAGGTTCATGTGCAGTACGAGATGGAAAAACAAATTCATGATGATTACAAAACTGAACCAATTTATCTGGTGGATAATGATTATCTATCTGACCAGCAAATGAAGCACATGCAATAGGCCAGACTTCAGAATTCTGCATAAGCCAATCAACCTGATGCCTTGTATAGGGTTGTACTATGATATCAGGATCTTTTCCAAAATATTTTTGACTGTTATCTCTGCCTAATATAATCATATCTGCTACAGCTGCATAGTATGGATTAAGAACCTTCTTGGGGGATGAGGGAAGATGAACCCATAATATGGGTGCAGTTTGCCAAAAAACTGCAGTAGGAGTTAATTTTGTGTTAAAAATAAGAAAATATAAAGGCTTAGAATAATTAATATGAGTTACAAATTGAGATGAAATAGCATTCTCTACCTTCTGTAAGGCTTTTCTACCCTCCTCTGTTAGAGCCCTGCCAGATTTAGGGTCAGGATCTCCCTTGAGAATATCAAATAGAGGTTTCAATTCTCCTGTTGTTTCAAATATGGTCGTAGCCAATTAATATCTCCCAATAGTTTTTGAAAATCATTAAGTGTCTTAAGGGAATCAGTCCTCAGTGTGGCTTTACTATTAATAATACGTGGACCATTAATCTGAAATCCTAAATAGGTATATGGGTCTTGTAATTGCACCTTTTCTGGTGCTATTTGTAACCCTGCAGTCTGTAAAGCTGTTCTAAGATCATCAAACCACTGGAGTACCTGTTTTCCATCTTTTCCAGCTATCAAAATATCATCCATGAAATGAATCATGTAGATTTGCTTCCACATGTTTCTAACACCCTCTATGGCAGAAGCCACAAACTTTTGGCACAAGGTAGGACTGTTAGCCATACCCTGAGGCAAGACCTTCCATTGATATCTTTTCATAGGTTCCCTAAAGTTTATAGAGGGAACACTGAAAGCAAAACGTTTTCTATCATTAGGATGCAAGGGGATAGTAAAAAAAAAAAAAAAAAAAATAGTCTTTTAAATCTATAACTATTTTATAATAACCTAAAGGTATGGCCACCGGTGTGGGCAGCCCAGGTTGTAAGGCTCCCATTTTAATCATGGTTGCATTAACAGCCCTCACGTCTTGCAGCAGTCTCCACTTTCCTGACTTTTTCCTAATGACAAATATTGGGGTGTTCCAGGGAGAGTTACTCTCTTCTAAATGTCCTGCCTGTAATTGCTCCTGCACTAGCAACTGGGCAGCTTGTAATTTTTCAGTGGTTAGGGACCACTGATCCACCCAGACGGGCGAGTCCCCTTTCCAGGTGATGGGATCCGCACAATATCCTAGGGGTGCAGCTGAATCAGTAGCCCCCATAAAAAATACCCCAAGCCTCTTCTTTCATTGTTACCATAAACCTCAGTAGGGTGAATAATTCTGTTTTCACCTTTTCCTAATCCTTTGCCTGAGGAAGGCTCAGAGTTTACCATTTGAGCCATGATTATTTCATTAGGGCTGCACATAATCAATCCCAACTGGGATAACAGATCTCTGCCCCAGAGATTAATGGGAAGGCCTGAGATGACATAGGGTTGTATATTTCCTGTATTTCCTTCTTTATCTTTCCATGTTAGCACCTTAGAGCTTTGTAGTGGATTTTGACTTTGGCCAATACCCCTTAAATTGGTTAAGGTTGGGGTCAGAGGCCAGGTAGCAGGCCAATCACTTTGTTTTAGGATAGTCACATCAGCTCCTGTGTCAACCAAGCCTTGAAATGCCTTTCCATCTAGCCAAATTGTCATCATAGGTTTTTGTTTAACTATAGGCTGTACCCCGTATGCATCAGAGGAACCAAAACTTTGATCCCCTCTTTTAGGATTCTTATATTTGTGATTAGAAGGGTACAATGGAAGTAACAATAGTTGAGCTATCCTCTTTCCTGCAGGAATGGTGACTATATTCTGAATTGCCTGTGCCATTACTTTAATCTCACCCTGATAATCATTATCTATAACTCCAGGAAAAATTTGTAGTCCCTGCATAGTAGCACTGCTTCTTCCCACTATCAGGCCAAACACATTTGGGTAAAGAGGTCCAAACACTCCAGTGGGTAAGGCCTGAGGTCCCATTTCTGTGGTTAATACTGTGTGGGTGGCAGAACTGAGGTCTAGTCCTGCGCTTCCTGGTGTTGCTCGACTAAGTTCAGAAAGGGATTGGTGTTCGCTGGTAGGACACTGACTGCTCCATAAGCCTGTTTTGGCTTGCATGGGTTCGGGGCCTGGAGCTGGCCCCTGTTCCCGTTTCCCTGATTATGGTAAAAGGTATTACCTTGTGCATCTTGTTTAGACCTACAATCACTAGCCCAATGCCTTCCACGTTTGCAAATTGGGCAGATCCCAGGCTGTTTTCTGGGCTGTCTCTGGCTTAACTCATTTTCTAATTTGCAATCTCTTGCAAAGTGTCCAGGCTTACCACATTTAAAACATGCCTTTCTGTCTTTACTTGCCAAAAAATCTCTTACTGATTTTCCTTGCATAGCAGCCTCCATAGCTAAGCCCTGTTGGTAAGAGGGACCTATGTCAGAACAAAGTCTGATATACCCCGTAATGTCTGTCTTTTTCCTATAAGGTCTAATGGCCGCTTGGCAGGCAGGATTAGCATTTTCATATGCAAGTTGTTTCACATAGTCTACACCTGCCTCTGCATTACCAAAAATCCTTCCTGCTGTTGTCATTAATTGATGAACAAAGTCAGAAAATTGTTCATCAGGCCCTTGCCTGACTGTTAAAGATGCACCAGGGTCTCCCTTTACCGGAAGTTTATGCCAAGCCTTCATGGCTGCATTTTGAATTTGAGCAAATAAACCTGGGTCATATTGCATCTGGTTATCACTAGAAGCAAATTGTCCTTCTCCTACTAAGGCATCAAAGGACCAACCATTACCTGCCTGAATATTTCTCCTAGCTGTTTCTTTGCAATTCTCATGATACTCTGATTTCCAAATTAAATAGTCTCCACCAGTAAGAACTGTTCTCGCTAACGTATTCCAATCACTGGGAGTTAGCCACTCCTCTGTGGCAGAGTCTAAAATTGCAAGAGTAAAAGGAGCAGTGGCACCGTATTGAGATACTGCATTTCTTAATTCCTTAATAATTTGAAAATTAAAACCTGTGTGATGTCTCCAAGCAACTCCTTGATTGTCTCTAGTCTTGGATACAGGGAAAGCCTCAGCCTTTCCCTCCTCTGGCTGATCTGTGGCTAATCTTAAGCTAGGTGATAGGGACTGTCTTTGGATTCCTGGTTGAGGAATGCAAGGAGCCAGGGGATTTTCACAGTTTACATCTTGAGACATCTTTCCTGTCCTTAATTTTTGTAGCTGATTAATTAAATCCTGATACTCTTTTTCTAACTCTATTTGTTGTTTAAGAACAGATATTTTTCCTGTAATTCCCCTATGGGATCTATAACCACCATCTCCATTGGGGGAGCACTAGGAGGTGGAGACACATAGGGAGGGGGCATTTCATCGTCATAAAATTTGACTTCCTCTTTCTCTTGGTCAGCACAATCTGGCTCTGACAAATTGTCAACAACCTTTGGTTGTATTTTGGATTCTAACTTACGCTTCCTTTTATTTTGAACAAAAAAGACAGCATTCAAGAACAAAAGCAGAAAATTAACACATGTGAGCAGCAAATAACAAAACCAAAACAGAGAGTTGAATTCAGGCTGACTAATTTCTTGTCCCATTTTCATTACCTTTCTTGAAGCAAACCAAAACAGAGAGTTGGATTCAGGTTGACTAATCTCTTGTCCCATTTCCTTACCTTTCTCAACGAGGCAGATTCTTGGGACAATCAACAGATCCTTCTTCCAGTAAAGTCCGTCACTGGGTCTCTCGTTCTTGCTGCCCTACGTTGGGCGCCAAAATAAATGTTGAGGACCGCACTAGCCCCACGTTGGGCGCCAAAATAATGTTGGGAACTGCACTAGCTCCAAGTTGGGGCGGCCAAAATAAATGTTGCAGCCTAGGCAAAATGTTGAGGCCCGGGCCAACCCACGTTTGGGCGGCCACTGTATCCCGGCCCAAGCTGCTGCTCCAGTCTACAGGTCGGGCTTCAGCAAGAGCGAGGGTGATGGCAGATTCTACCTAATGTCTGAGATTCGTCTCTGATGATCCCTCTATAGTCTCTGATCTCAGTCTATATTCTCTGATCTCTGGTTCTGTCTTCTATAGTCTCCCTAATGTCTTCTCTCTGCTGTGTCTCCCAAATGTCTGAATGCTACTGTCTGCCTCTGCATTTTATATGTCTTACTTCTAAGCCACGCCTCTAAGTTACACCTTTAATCATGCCCTTAGGTCTTGTCTCTAACTCTGATCTCTATACTTCTAAGTATACTATTAAGTCACACATCTTTAATCTCACACACCTTTAATCTCAAGGTATCTAAACCAAGATTATCGTAGTGTTCTCAGCTGTTGTAGGCTATTGCAATTTAAATCTCATGTCAGGGTATATGGCTCAAGATGGCTGCAAAGCTGATAGCCACTTTCTGCTAAAAGTCGGCCCCCAACAAAAGAGCATGACTACAGGCCTCAGGGTCTCAAGAGATTTACATACTAATCAGTTACCTGAAGGCCAGAGGGCAGAGCCAATTAAGTATTCGTTCCCAGTCCCTCCTCCCTCCCTATTTAACTCAGGTCTGCCCTGAGTTTCGGGGGAGTACAGCCAGATGTGTCCACTTTCTGCCATGATAATAAACCTTTTAAACCATGGACTTCCTCATGTCTTTGGGGCCCCACCATGGGGAACTGTGGAGAAGGTCATTAACTAATGAGCTGAGCCGCTGCTGCCTAATCTACCACCAGAAGACCTCTCTGTGTTCTAGCCAGGGGACCACCAATTCAAGCAAGGTAGCTGCCAGCCAAGCGAGTGCAAGTAATAAAGAGTTGCTTTCATGCAGGGCCTGTCAGGGCTCCCTCCCACCCCCATTTCTTTCAGCTTCAGGCCAGCCCCATATTCCTCCACATCTCTGTTTTTTTGTGGCCCCCTGGTGGCATCTGGGAGCCCAAGGACAGACCACCAGTCTCCTCGGTCGGGCTGCTTCAGCCTGGACCACTCAAAAACCCTGCCCCTGTGGGAGTTTTGACTGAGATCTCCCCAAGCCCTGCCTGGCACTGTGTGGAGTAAACTTCAGTACTTCTGCTGCCCTAGCCAACTGGGGCTGCAGACCCATGGGAACCATAACTCCTCCCAACAGGACCCACTCACCTACACCCATGAGTGTGCTAATCAGACCCACACATCTCTGGAGCAGCACTAGCATAGACATGACCTGTCTCTTCAACCTGAACATGGCACATTTGTCCAGGCCAGATTCTCTACCTAATTTGCATATCACCCTTTTTAGTTTTCTCATGTTGGGTAATGCTCTCAGACTGACTCTTTACAAACATGTTTTTCTTTTAGCTCATGCCTATCCTAGCTACTGTGATGAACTAACTAAAAATAGGACAAGGCATACATGCCCATACGTCCTCATGGGGAACTCAGGAATATCACTTAAACAAGAACTGATACAAAAACAAGACATAACCATCCTAGATTGTCTCATAGAACAAAAGGGGCTTCAGAGTTTTCTTACAGAAGCCAAGAATAGGCCAAAATAAAATGTGTTAGTCATTTAGGTACCTGAAAGCAGATGCCTTCTTCTCTTTTTCTTCTCCTCTTTTTCTTTTTGCCTTTCTTCTCTTCCTCTAAAACCTCCTATATTACTCACATGCTGTTCTCCTTTGCATTCATGGCCTCTATTTTTAACTGTTATTGAACACATATATGCACACACACACACACATACACACACACTATTTATACCTAAATACCACTGGAATACTACTGTTTCAGTGTATACAATTTTGGCTGTATGCATGTATTCAGTAGTGACCATTTGATGCTGAATAACCAGTAGGCATGCCCTTCCCTGGACAATCCACCTAATCCATTCCAACCTTTTCTTAGTTGCCTATAGTTCTTTGTGCAGGGTTATGACCTTGTGAGCTTTTTCTCTAATTTAACCTGTTACTTAAAAAAAAATCCTATTCAACACTATGACTGGCTTTAAAAACAAAATTTCTGGAAAGGCATGGGCACTATTTTTTTAAGCAGCAATTGTTTCATTTTTCCTTTCTTTTTTCTATGCCTTCTGTTAGTGAAGGGCAAGAACATTGTAAGTTTTTTCTTTAAAGGCATCTGCTTTCAGGTACCTAAATGATTATATGATCTTAAATAAATAAATAAGACAAGTGAGAGTGTATGCTTTAAAGGATAGATCAGTTCAAAGCTCATGGAAAACACAGTTGTCCACATTGACTCTATAAAACTGTCTCATTGAATTCCATGATTATTTTCAGAGGGGATGGAGAAAGAACCCTGTGGTCTTGATGGCAGCAATGCATTTTTATGGCAGTGACCTTTGTACCTTAACCTCTTATCAAGATCAAGTGCATGGTCATTTCCTCACTAGCCATCTGCCTTCTGATTCAGTATCAACTTCAATGAGCTTTCATTGCCCACATTGTCTGTACAGTACTTACTCGTATCATTTCTTTGGCAGTTACTTATCTATTAAATATGTTTTAAATCTTTTTTTATTTCCCCTTGAAACAGGATCTCACTCTGTAGCCCAGGCTAGCCTCAAGCTCATCATCTTCCTGCAGCTCGCTCACAGGTGCTCAGATAACAGGTATGTCCAATACACTTTGCTCTTGT
The DNA here is from genome assembly GCF_011762505.2 of Arvicanthis niloticus. NCBI lineage: Eukaryota > Metazoa > Chordata > Mammalia > Rodentia > Muridae > Arvicanthis > Arvicanthis niloticus. The sequence continues at coordinate 76,609,938 of NC_047668.1, read as the reverse complement.
TTAAATTCTTATACATAAATTTCTTGTGTTGATCTGTCTTTTTCCCAGAAGACTGTAGCTCTATAAGATCATAAATAATATCTTCTATGAAATTTTATTTCTTACAAAAACAATGAGAGGTAGTATATCAACAATGTAGTAAATTATGCACTGAGAGCTCTGAAACAGGATAAATCAATATTCACAGCAGTGGTCTAGGAAACCTTTTATTTTAGCTAATTTTTAAATGTTTACTGAAGGAAACACAAAAGCACTCTTTATATTTCAAAACTCAGGTGAATTACTTCTCAGAAACTCTTCTGCAACTCTTTATGGTGGACTATACAATTCACTTAGTACATTTTTATAATTTTCTTGAAAAAATAATAGTTGTATATATATTTTTTTCTTCAGAGGATGCAGAAGATTGGATTGATTAATCTGGGTTTATCAAAATTGGTATATTTTCTTGCAAGCTACAATTTTTCAACACTTTTTGTTGCATAAATAAGGTAATGAAGGAAATTATGCATTTTAATTAGGCAGAATCTAAACAAGAAAGTTTATATTCCTAGAATATATTACTTGAATCAACTCAGGAAAAGATGAAGATGTTTCATATTTTCCTTTATTATTTTAAGTCTGAAATTGAACCTGTTGTTCTATTTCTACTGGAATGATGATACTTCCATGGAACTGGATATGTAGACACTTTTTTAAAGTTATAAATATTTGTAAATTTATCTCCAACAAATTTAATTACTTTGGTATATATTAAAAAGTGCTCATTTCTCTTTGCTTTTTGCTTATTTCTGGTTCTAGAGATTGAATCCTGGGACTTATAGATGCTAGGTAAACATTCTACCACTGATCATTACCTATTTTAAAATAGGTTTTGCCCAGTATTATCACCCCAAATACAGTAATATAATTTTGGATATCTACATGAGTTAATTCTTCATCTCTCTTGTTTATATCACCTAACCCACCTCTCAGCAACTATAGCACAAACTATGAGAACATCCTGTTTTTTGGGGGGGCAGGGTTTCTCTGTGGAGCCCAACATGTTGTTGAGAAACTCACCTTATAGACTATGATGTGGTTGAATTCAGGAGGTCTGTCTTTGCCTCCTAAGTGCTGAGATTAAAGACATGTGCCACCATGTCTGACTCTAGAACATGTATTTTCTTAAAATGTGTTTGCTTACTGTTATATGCCTCATACTCCATAAAGGTAACATGAGTACAATAATATTCAGTAAGTATTTGTTAAACAAATAAATCAATTAATCCAAATGTTCTGAGTTCACAAATTTACATTATGAATTTATAATCTTCTCTAAAACTAGATCTAAACTTTGTCTTGCCACAAGAGAACTTTTAAAAAGAAAGAAAAATGCTATATATAATGTGGAAGGACCGTCCCAAAATATACTTCATTGTTTTTTTTTTCTAATGAAATAATCCAGTAGCCACATTTTTTTCTCCATTGTTACCATCTTTGTATGTTTCTTTCACATTAAACTCTGGAGTTAGGGATTATGTAAGGAAGAAAGTAAAGTAGAAAACCTAAAAAGGTGTCAATGTTAACAGTAGCAATAAATAATGTTTTTCTGAAAGTTAGCTAAGAATAGACTGCACAGTGTATGTGGGAGTATGCAAATGATATGCAAATCAGAATCTAATTTTAATGCAAATGCTTATGTGGTCCATCTAACTATTTCATGCACCTGGATAGAGCCCCTAGGAAAATTCTAACAGAGAAATGTGCTCTCAGCAATGTTTTAATGACTGGGTGGTTTGAAGAGCAGTGGGTACTACACCTGGCATGCATTATAAGGTCTGCTAGTCAGCTGCTGAAAACAAGCTCTTGTATATGTGATGCTGTTTTGCAGCTTCGGTGGCTACCAATCTGAGTTATAGATATTTTTATTTCATGTTCCATAAGTGAGTCTAAGATTGGTTTCTTTTGGGTTACTAGGCAATGTTTACCAGTTAACATATCACTAAATATAGAAACATGTCAGAATTTGAGACCATGAATACTACTAAATGTTAGTAATCTCAAATATATGCTATGGTCGTGTTTCACCACATGACCTGGCAGACAAGGTCATTTGCATCCTCCTTGCAATATGAGTTTTCTAAAATAAAGAAAAATTGAACAAAAATTTGTGTACAAGATTAACATCACTATTGTTTTGAAAGCTTAGCAACAGTCAAGTTGACTGGAAAATAAAGTAGGCAAGCACATTTTTTTCCTGTGACACTGCCATGTGTTTCTCTAACCTTAAGAATGACAATTAGAAAAATCACTATCTTATGTTTCTTTTTTATTATCAATCATCTACTTTCTTACCTTCATGGATTTAATAAAATAAATAATATTCTTTACAGATATTACAGGAGTTCTATCTGGTTTTGTTGTTCTATTTTTAACTGATACACAGAAACAAAAGTGATAGCAATCTCTTGGTACCATGTGATATGTCAGTACAATTATATGTTATTGAATGTGTTATTTTAAAAATTAAATTGATTTTTATTTCCAGCATTATGACTGTACTTAAAGGTATTGTTCTGACTCCCTCATTAGACTCTGTATTGCATGTTTTTGTTGAATTACTAGCCTAACAGAATTAACTTGGATGTTCCAAAGACAGAGAGGAAAAGAAAGGTAGCAAAGAAAAAAGGAAGGAAGGAAAAAAGGAAGGACAGCAGTCCAGTTGATGTGAGACAATTTTTCATATGGGAGAAATAGGATTTTTGAGAGAACAAACACCAGTAGCATTGGACTAAGAAGATTCTAACTTTTGAGGTTACTGTGGGCAAATTAGTTTCCTGCCCTGTTTCCAGTCATGGAGCCAGTTAATGTGACCTTGTTTCCTTGTAGTTCTCAGCACACAGAAACTAAAATAATGTGACAAGAGGATGCTAATACTTTAGCAGCAGGTTTTAGTTCCCAAGCAAGATGTGCTGAACAGTAATTCCTTATTTGATTTTTAGGATCATTATAATTTCAGAAGAGATGTAAAGATATATGATTCTTAATTTGGAATCATGAGACAGTCAATGATTAAAATGAAATAAGGGAGGGGACAAGTAGAGAGTGGTTTGATGGTTAAGAGCACACACTGCCTTTGCCAAGGACCATATTCTGGTTCCCAGAACCCTGCCACCAGAGCTCACAACCTCCCAAATCTCCAGCTGTAGAAGACCTGACACCCTCTTCTGGCCTCTGTTGGCAGCTATGTTATGTGGCATTCACTTGCTCAGACACACATTTACATCAACAAAAATAAAAATAAATATCTTTAAGACATAAGTACAATTTTAAAGATAAAAATCATCAAATACACAGAAAATGAGCAAAACATAGTAGACATGTGGGATGAACATACATAGCATTTAAGAACTATAAGAATATAATACTTGGGGCTGGAGAGATGGCTCAGCAGTTAAGAGCATGCACTGACTGCTCTTCCAGAGGTCCTGAGTTCAATTCCCAGCAACCACATGGTGGCTTATAACCATCTGTAATGGGATCTGATGCCCTCTTCTGATGTCTGAAGACAGCTACAGTGTACTCATATAAATAAAAGTACATATAAAAAAAAAGAATATAATACTTAATAAAATTACACCATGGTTAAACTGCTAATATAGGAGATTTTTAACTGTACTTCTCTCTAAGCTATAAAACTGCAGGAAATAGTAAACTAACTTCTGCTTTACTCTAATAACCAGTTGTGGCAAATATTTATTCCATAATATCATATTGTATATCTTAACAAATATGTATTTATATTTAAAGAAAAAATAATATTAAAGTAAAAAGATGAAATATTTATATAAATATATATTATGTAGCCTATTAAATATAGTTAATGATAGAGTCAATGAGTTGGTCTATGTATTTGAAGAAATTATCCAAAATATACTGCTAATGAATAATATTAACTTCATAATGAAAGTTAAAGATATGTAAATAAGCCATGACATAAATTTCTCAGCAATGTCCAAATATAATAAATCCATAAATCCTCATAAAATCTGCTAAGTATAAAATGAACATCAAAGATGAATATTTCAAATAAAGCCAGAGATAAAGAAAAGAAAATGAAATGACTATAAATTTACTATATCAAGAACTTAAATGTAGAAAGATAGATGAAAAATAAAGAGATAGATGATAGATGATAGTTACATAGATGATAGATAACACAACTTTTAGTTGTAAATCAGAAAACTAACATCTAACAGAAATTTCAAAATTAAAATGTCACCTGAAAATTTAACCTGAGAGATTTGTCTGTGTACTATGACAATCTGATTTCATCCCAAAAAAAAAAAAAAAAAAAAAAGGCAAAGTCTATGTGCCTAACCTTTGTCTGTAGAGAGAGAAGTAGCTCTTCTTACACCTCCTAAAGTGTTCTTACACCTCCTAAAGTGTTGAGTGTTGCATCTCACTTCAAGAATCCATTCCTGGTCCCCAGTCTCACAGAACCCAGAGGAAGCGGGCCTTCCACGAACTCTAACCCAGGCAGTATCTTAGGTAAGGAGACAGCAATACCCACCCCAAACTGGGTATAACTGGGACCCACTAAGACCCAGGAGGAAGTCACTCCTGACACAGAGCACTGGTTCCTTCCAGTCTGGGCCTGAGCACTGACCAGATCCCGGCACTGGGTGGCAGCTCTGCCCCCAATTTCACAGAACATGGAGGAAGTGGGACTTCCAAGAGCTCTAATCTGGGCAGTATCTCAGGTAAGGAGACAGCAATACCCACCTCAAACAGAGAGTAACTGAGACCCACTAGGACACAGGAAATCACTCCTGGCCTGGAGCACTGGTTTCTTCCTGTTTGTGCCTGAGCACTGAGCAGATTTTGGGCCTCAGCTCTAACCCCAGTAGTAACACCCACCTCAAATAGTTCTGATACAACCAAGATAATAGGAAAGACAGGCTCCAGTCAGAGACACGGCAGGTAGCACTAGGTAGCTAAGGAGATCCACATGGTGCAAGCCAAGCTCAAGAACATAAGCATCAGCAACCCAGGGTACTTGGCATCATTAGAACCTAGTTCTCCCTCGAAAGAATGTCCTGAATTCCCCATATCACTAGAAAAAGCAAGATTCAGATGTAAAATCACTTCTAATGATGATGATAAAGGACTTTAAGAAGGACATAAATAACACTTTCAAAGAATTTGAGGAGAACATGGGTAAACAGGTAGAAGCCCTTACAGAGGAAACACAAAAATTCCTTAAAGAATTACAAGAGAACACAACCAAACAGGTAAAGAAATTGAACAAAACCATCCAGGACATAACAATTGAAGTTGAAACAATAAAGAAATCACAAAGGGAGACTACCCTCAAGATAGAAAACCTAGGAAAGAAATCAGAAGTCATAGACACAAGCATCACCAACAGAATACAAGAGATAAGAGAGAGAATCTCAGGTGCAGAAGATACCATAGAAAATATTGACACAACTGTCAAAGAAAATACAAAATGCAAAAAGTTTTTAATATAAAACATTCAGGAAATCCAGGACAAAATGAGAAGACCAAACCTAAGGATAATAGGTATAGATGAGAGTGAAGATTCCCAAATTAAAGGGCAAATAAATATCTTCAATAAAATTATAGACAAAAACTTCCCTAATCTAAAGAAATAGATGCCCATAAACATATAAGAAGCCTATAGAACACCAAATAGTCTTATTAAATCAGATTGTCTAATGTGTGGGAACTTTCTCTTAGGGGCTTGATTTCTTTTTATTCAAGTTCAGTCTACTTGAGAATAACCAAAATTCTTAATGGGACCCATACATCAGGTTAATGTTCTTTAGTTTTGTTTCATGGATAATGTATTCTGTGACTTTTAAAACCCACAGAGATAGAATCTCTGTTTTAAAGACCTAGAATGGCAGTTAAGAATCTCAAGGATAGCTGAGATGCTTCCTTTTCCTCTTTCACAATACTGGAAGTTTATAAGCAGGCTTATGGGATAAAATGTCATCAACAGTTATGCCTAACTGTGAACCCTGCAAGCTACACTAACAAGCAGTATAGTAAGCTATGCCCATGAATGCAATAGTAGTATAAAGTTATGAGAGTAACTAATAGATTTTTTCATTGTATATTACTAGGGATGCCTAGTACTATAATCCTAGTCAAAAATCCACACAGGTATTAAAAGTTTTCTATCAGTATGGTTTGGTGAAGTGGGGCATAGTATGAAACTAGTCTTGTAATTCATACATTTATTCCCATCAATTAGACTAACTCTCAGACCTAATCACAGAAGCTTCTCTGCATAGTAGCCAGGTGTTGATGTAGAAATTTACAAATATTACAGAGAATAAGTTTCTTTGAAATGATACCAAAAATGAGTCATTTAATTACACCCATGCTCCTTGGAGCTAAGGAACCATCAAATAATAAAAGATGGGAAGGTTGTATCAACAGATATTGGAGAAGACCTGATAGAAGTAGTCTCTCCTGGACATGACAGGACCATTGCACAAAAAAAACTCACATAAGCTGAGCTTGTCTAAACAAGCCATCCATCTTTCCCATGTGGAGTAGGAAGGATTGCAAGTCTCACACCCTGGCTGGGGAAATATTAACAGTTACCTACTGCTGGGTAAAGCAGAGAATGGGGAAGGGGAAAGAAACTCAGAGTTTTTTTTTTTTTTTTTTTTTTTTTCGTCTCATAGGCTGGTTGACCACATCCAAGAGTATATGGGCAGCACAAATTGGACATGGTGGATCATTTAAGCATTAAAAAATAAGAAACAAAGCTGAAAATGAGAGGAAAATGAGGGAATAGATATTAATGCCTCATGTTAGGAAAAGAATAAAGTTTGCACATGTTGAGAATGTATTGTATGTGTTGTAGATTGCTGCTTGTATTTTCTGCTCCCTCAACAAGGAGTAGATTACATACTCAGGTAATGTCAAATGAAACATTAATTAGTCAAATAAAGGCTAGAGCCTGTGATTGGGCAGTGGAAGGAAAAGGTGGAGCTGAAGATTTTAGAGAAGGGAGAGAAAGATGAAGAGTGAGGAGAAGATGCAAGATGAGATGGAGGATGGAGGGAGGAGAGTATGAAGGAAAAAGAGGTTGAGGATAGAACAGACCCACATGGCCTGGAGGAGCTGCAAGTAGTTAGGGATTTCATTGCTGGACAATAGAGTAGTATAGGTTATATTTTCCCATTCTAGGCATAGAGCTTGTATTTATATTAACTGACTTGTGTGTTTTTTGCACCAGCATTTTTGAATTAGAGATTTGTTGTCATAAATCTGGCTAGTATAATACAAGTCTCTTGTGTTTTCATGTCACAGGCTAAGGGGAGCTGAGTGCAGAGTAGATGGTGTTCTGCAGGCTAGCCACAAGGGAGTGCATGGCCTGAGGAATGTTAATGGTAGCTCCAGACATTTCATGTTAAACTGGGTGGTTAACTTAGCAAGCCAGCCATCGGAATCAGGACAGGATGGCTACATAGAACTAGCTGAGGTGGTGGGTAAAACCTCTGATGCTGATGCATAGCCTGGTTTAGCATGGGTTCATTGTAAAATTACACACAACATGTATGCATGTCTGAAGCTTGCAAATCCTAGGATATCAACAACTAATTGAGTTTCATATTCACAAAATAAATTCATCATTCATACTCAGATTTGTATCTCCTTCTCAAAAATAGGAAGAGTTCCTGATGATTAAGTCTTACTCCTTCCTATGTAGAGATGAATCATTGTGCATTATTTTAGCCCAGCTGCCAGGCCATGTGTATAAAATGTACAAATGTTCATTTTAGAACTGTATCAGTGAACTGTCTTCCGAGGTTTATTCTCTTACACCTGTAAAGGAATGTTGCCAAGGCCATTTTAATTGACTCTATGGATGCCAAGATTACGAATGCATTACTCAATGTCATTTCCATAAGGTATGGTCCTTTGACAAGGCTTTAGTTCAACTTTTCTTAAACTTTTTTGACTTGTAACCTATGTTTGCTCAAGAAAATTATATGATCTCAGGTGAACAGGCATATAAAGTAAGCACACAAATCAAAACTTAATGAAAAAAAACATAAAGATATATGTGTCTAAGTGATTCTTTGATTTATACATACTTTATCATCTACTAAAGATAAAATACTATCCTGTATATTAATGAGATGACTGTACTTGTTTGTCTGCCACAATAAAAATATCAAGACTATAAACAATGCTGTTTGTGTTTTGGCATACATACAATACCTTTGTATGTTTCCAGAATAGATACCTGATTCTTTTTGTTTTGTTTTGTTTAGAGTTAATTTCTGATCTTTGCATGTTAATAAAACTTTTACTCTTCCCAAATTTCTATGAGGTCTCTACAATCAGTTATATGAAACCATATATTAGCCATGACCCACAGTTTAAGAAGCTTTTTTTTCTAGTCAGTGAAAGATAAGCAGAAATACTGTATGGCATTTTCAAAGAACCTTCTTCAAGAAAAACATGTATGCCATTTGTCTTCACCATATTTTCAACTTCTAGAAAATATAATAGTGTTGTCATATTACCAGACAGAACACAAAACAAAAGAATCCTTATCCACAATATTATATCATGAGATGTAAGTTTTAAAGTACCAAACCAGACTTAAATAGATAGATATAGATATAGATATAGATATAGATATAGATATAGATATAGATATAGATATAGATATAGATATAGATATAGATATAGATATAGATATAGATAGATTCGATATAGCTGAGAGAGAGAGAGAGAGAGAGAGAGAGATAACCATCTTAGGGTTTTCATTGCTGTAGAGAGACACCATGTCCAAGGCAACTCTTATAAAGAACATTTACTTGGAGCTCTTTTACTGGTTCTGATGTTCTGTCCACTATCATCATGGTGGGAAGCATGTCAGTGCCAAGGTAAGCATGGAGGTAGAGGAGCTGAGAGTTCTACATCTTGTTTTGAAGGCCTCAAAAAGACTGAGTCTTTTACACAGAATGAATCTTCAAAGCCACCCCCATAGTGACACACTTCATCCAACAAGGCCACACCTCATAACAGTACCACCCCCATGGGCCAAACATATTCAAACTAACACACACACACACACACACACACACACACACACACACACACACACAATTTGTAACCTGTTTCAGCCACTCCCTACAAGGTTTGTGAACTAGTCTGTATGTTACTTAAAGTCTGACTTTCTCAAACTTATCAGCCCTAAATCTTTTTTTTTTTTTTTTTTTTTTTTTTTTTTTGGTTTGTTTCCTCTGTCCCTCTTAGTGCCAGAACTTCTCCACCACTGACTTGCTTCTTCATCTGTTACATTTGTTGAAATATAGGTAATTCTCCCTGGGGGTTTCTTTTCTCTGGACAGCTACAGCTTTTGCATCTTTTTTTTTTTTTCAGTTCAATGATTCCACAAATACCATTCCCCTTATACTCCAATTTTCCACTGAACACTGGGTCTCCTAGAGTCACAACACAGCTTGTCTGTTCTTCATAACTGAAGACATCTGGCTCTGAGCCAGGGTTTGTTTTCTGCCAGATCTGGCATGGCTGTGTAAGGGGAAGTGTGACACAGTTTCTGCCCCTGGAGCATCACCAGGATCCTACTTGTGGTGGTGGTTGCTGTTGCCCCAAAGTTGATCTTATGTCTTTACTACTCTATTTTCAATCTTTCTTTCTGAGGAAATATACTTCTCCAATTACTCAGAGGTAATCATGCCATAGTAAATGAAACAGATTCAGTTTTCAGGAATAAGAAATGGAGATGGTCAGGAGGTTGCAGTGTCCAAGGAACAGGCCCTCCTTTGACCTTCAGGGTCATGGGAAAGGATCTAGACAATATAATTATAAGGGCCATGGAAGCCTACATAAATCTTTTTGAAAATGGTTTGTTGCCAGATTTGGTCTTGATTTTTGGAATCATGAAGAAGCACATGTACCCTCTGCTGCATTGATGAACTAGGATGAACTTGGAGACAGTAATTTCAGGAAGAAAATATATAGATAGAAAATGTAAGAATTTATATATAATTTAGAAATAAATGATATTAGAAGAAGAGTACATGAGGCTATGGAATTGCTAGTATAAGGAAATGAAGATTAGAGAACTAAAAGATGACATCAAAGCATATAAAAAGTTATTTTTTCTAGCTGATTTAAGATATCAATGCCTGGAAAGATATTGGAGTATAGTTATCTTACATAAATTCAAAACTTCATAAGGAATCATTTTAATTTTAGTAGTTTGTCCCTTTTCTATTCTTACATAGAAGCAGTCACTAAAGACTGCTATCCGCTGTACCAGAAAACTGGAAGAGCTGTAGCCAGCTACCCATAAAGAACAGGCTGTGTTAGGTTTCCTATTAGGAAATGTACTAATTGGTTTTGCTCTAAGGAAATAGGGGCTGGAATTGTTGACCTTGGACTTATAGAGTTTATGTAAATCTGAGAATTCTTGATAATTATTTACAATGATCAAAGCCTTGATGAAGTAGCTTTAGTAAATAAATGACTGGGTACAGGCTCTCTGAGATGGAAGAAGGCAACAACATGAAAAGAAAGAAGAATTCATCTGAAGAGTAAAGTATACTGAGAATTATCACAGAACAGAGAGAGTTTGTGAAATAGCAGCTTGCATCTACTACTGACTCTGAGTCATTATTGAATCAGTGCTCTTCCCATTCCTGCCTTTCTCAGGACCCTTCTCACACTGAGTCAGGACCTCAGCATTTTTCTGCAACTTGTGTTCTAATTGTTCCTAACAGTGAAAGACTTTGTACATTTCTTAAAAGTTTATCTTCTTGTGTAATATGGATGAAGTAATGTAAGAAGGAAATACATGTCTATAGAAAGAACATTCATTGAAAGTAGATATATGACTAATATAAAACTGTCAAGAACATTTTTCCTCTGACTCACATTTCAGCTAACATCTTTGAATGGTAGCATGATATCCTTGTTGTCACATAAACTTGACCTTCTCTGGCCACCTTGTCTGAAACACTCTTCAATTCCCCATACAAATGTCTCTATTATGTTTAGTAGCATCAATAGGACAATAAAAAGGTATGCCCTTACCTCAGTCCCAGAACAGAGTGTCCATTATCATTAATGATGATCATAACCTGAGAGAAGAGTCAATTGACCTCTTAGCATATGCCCTCTGGCTACATAATCATGCTTCCCCAAGGACTTGGTTTGCATTTGATAGGGCAGGATTAATTCTGCATAAAAATATTCTCTGGCCTACTTGAACTTTAAGTAGAATACAAAATGACCTACTTTGACAATATATTTAACTTTTCTCACAGTTACTATTTTTCCCAAGTCTTTGTTCATTACCTTGCCAAAGTGTTTGTGTGAAAAGATTCTTAAGCTCTACACTACACTAAACTGGAATGTTAATTTTTTAACAGCACAATATTGTCAAGAAACAGCCACAGCAGGGAGTAAGCAGAAAATTAGTATTAAGAAATGGAGAGTGATTCTGAAATGAAGATGGCAGAAGCAGATTATTTTAAATTTTATTTGGCATGTGCTTCTGATCTAAGAATATGCCAAGACACTTAAAGGAGAACACCTTTTATAATATGGATGATCAATACTTCAAAAACAATCAAGTTGGCTTTACAGAGAGACAAAAAGTATATGAACATAGCAGGTAACAGCACATACTTTTAATCCCAACATTGAGAATGCCAAGAATGTTTGATGAATTTGAGGCTAGCCTGAACAGTGTAACCAAAAGCTTGTCACACTTGGGAGAAAACAAAACAGAAGATAAACAATCTAAACAACAACAAAAACACCTAGAAAATTTCAACAGTTTTATGTTTACTTGTAAATATTTCAAGTTAGAAATATTTAAAGATTCTATAAAGCTGGGCCTGGTGGCACCGGCCTGAAATTCAGCATGTTCAAGACCACTATAGGCAACTTAACAATATTGCAATTCAAAATGGAAAGGGCACTGTATATAGATCAAAGTAGAGTGCCTTGGGCTCTACATTCAATTCACAGCGCAAAGAAACCATCAATGGAAAGAAAATTTTTTAAAGGTGTTACCCCTTATAGCCTTGTTGTGGCTCAATTTTAGTGAATCCATAGCCCATAATTAAACAGTTCTATCTTGAATATGTAAAAAATAATTAGAAAAAGCCAAACCTACTCATTTCACATTTTATATCTTTACTTTATCAAAGTAAAAAACTTTCAGATGGATAAATTGCTTTTGTACAGGTCTCTGGGTATATTCACACTAAATACTCAATAAATTACCATGGATTTAAATTATATTTAGAATTATGTGGCATAAAATTGTGGTTGTATATGCATATAAAAGAGTATGCAGTATATAATTAAGTGTGTATAAGAATATGTAGAGACTGGTGGTCAATTCCCCCTGTATTCCTTGCTTTCTCTCTATTTTAATATTTTTGCATGATTTATCCTCATTTTTAAACTGTATTTATTTTTCTCTCATACGTTATATCCCAACTACAGTTTCCCCTCCTTCTTTCCATCCCAGCCCCATTCCCTCCTCAATCTACTCCTGCTCAATGTCTCTTCAGAATAGAGGAGGCCTCCCATGGATATCAACTAAGTATTACATATCAAGTTGTAGTAAGACTAGGTAGCTCTCCTCATATTGAGGCAGGATGAGGCAACCCAGTAGGAGAAAATGGTCATAAAAGCAGGCCAAAAAAGTCAGACAAAGCCCCCACACAAACATACACACCCATTCTCACTGTTAGTATATGCTGCCTGTGCCCTGGACTAATCATTGCCAGACACTACCAGCCCTTGGGGGTTGGAGGTGAGGTGGCACTGAATCAGTGACACAGACTCCAGGAGCAAGTGAGAAATGCCACAGCAAGCTCATATGAACCCTGCTGCAAACTACTTTAATGTCCTCCACCCATGCCCCATTGGTTTCAAGAAAGCAGCTCTTCTAAATAGCAGTTCATAATTGTCTGGCATTGTCTGTGCAAGCAATCCTTTGTCTCTCAGGCAGTCCTCAATTATGTCCTCCTGTAGTAGATGCTTTTTGGCTGTATGGCCCCTGGTATTTACCCAGAGGTGGGCTCATAGTTCCTGCTACATTTCCACCCTTTTGTTTTCAGATTTTAACAGCCTAGTGGGAACTGGGGTACCATTGCCTCAACATTGTTGACTCCACCTGGGAGGATTCCCAATATACTAGACTGTGTCTGTCTTAGGTTGTTCTGTCTTTCAGGATGTTACTCGTCATTGACTACCAGCCCTCAAAGAGATATCATTCTGGAGGCATGTCAGACAAGGGGGAGATGAGGAACAGCCTACATGGCAGTCTCACAGATCTCTGCCATTTAGGCTTTGATCACTTCCTTAACAGGCCACAGTTGGAATTTTCAAGTCATCAGCACCTGGGGGGTTGCCTTATTTATGGAACACTGCCTGGAGATATACTAATACAAGACCCTTAAACAAAACATTTATTAGTATGGCAATTCCTTCCTTCATAGCATAAGTGGTTATGCATGAGGGATCAAACAGCCTTTTAATATTGTCCCACACTTATCCCAAGAATCTAACATCTAGGAAGAGCACAGATTCCCCAGCCACATTTAAGTTGTCTATGCTCTCCCTTAGCAGCACAGAATAGTTAAGAAATTTGTCTGACCAGGTACCTTTAAGATATTGAACCAACTTTTTTGGGGGCTTCAGTGGTGTTATGTACCTGATAAGGGGTTAGGCAGATTGAGTGAAACCTGAGTATGCAGTAGAGACATGTCCCTAACAAGGGTCAACTCTACTGCCAGTAAGTCAATCTGTTGTAAAATGTGAATGGTTTGAAAAAGATGCTACTTTAGTACCTCTTGTGCCTGTAGCTCCTTAGTTGACTTAGAGACATTTTAATTTATTTTTATTGAATATTTTCTTTATTTATTTTTCAAATGTTATTCCCTTTACCAGTGCTCCCTTCACCATGGGAAACATTCTATCCCATCCTCCCTCCTTTTGCTTCTATGAGGGTATTCTCCCACCCACCCAACCACTTCCACCTTCTCACCCTCACATTCCCTACAGTGTTGACAGTATTCACTGTAGTGGCTGCTTGGGTCAAGGCAGCCTGCAATGATGGCCACACTGATGTAATATCAAAATTCCTCTTTCATGGGCCATCAGAGTGATGGCATGAAAGTGGGTAGTATTTGCCAAAGGCATCCAAGTGGTGGCTAGTTTTCTCATCGGAATAGCCATTGTTGAATACCCCATCCAGTAAGTGATCAGGAGACATTTCTCATTAAAGCAGTTAAGTCTGTATATAATAATGGAAGTACTGGTGACCAGAAAGAAAACAGACACAGATCAGACATAGATTGGGGCAGCTTTCCAGCCAATCTACCTGCCAATGGCTATTTTCATGGGTGCTGCTCCAGCCCACATTTTTGATGACTTATTTATATGGAAATATGTGCCATTAAAGAGACAGTCACCTTTTACAAGAGTAAGAGGTCATAAATAAAGACAATTAGAAAAGCCACATAAATCCAAGTTATTCATAATAAGGATGTATCAGAATCTAATGGGATCCTTGTTAACATAGGAAGTAATATTGGAAACATCATGTGAGGTAAACTTTCACATGCCAAGTATAAAGTTAGATGACTACACTGGGTATTCCTCAATAAATTTTACACCTAGTGCTGGCTGGCAGTGTTCTCAAGGAATAGAAAGTCCCACAAAAGTGGGCATTTGAGTGACCATTAGACAGTGAGATGGGGTGGACATGATATGCTTGGAGGATCATTTGGAGGTTTGTAATCAGTAAGAAGTACATGAAGTTCCATGACTATTGTGGTGCCATAGGTTAGATTACCATGAAAGTCCCCCATGGTCATATTGTATAACTGGATACAAGGACCTGTGGAGGAGACACTGGTGGTAAAGCAGAGAATTTCCTCTGTGGGCCAAGTGCCTTCAAATCATCACGTAGTAGTAATGAAGTCCATGAAGGGCAAACCCAAACTCACATTGGAAGAGAAAATAACAGGGCAGGCTGGAGTGAAGTTGCCCCAGGCAAAAAAAAATAGGGGGCAAGAGCACCAAAGTTGAAAGCTCATTGGCCCTCCCAGGATGAAGTAATACTAATCAACACAATATGTATATTAAATCTCCACATCCTGGTCTTCTGGCTCCTTCATTAACCCCTTTTCTGTGGCCAGTGAACATCTCTTGAGGGCACCCATATTGGCATAGCTGCATCCTGGGGGAAAACACAAACATAACCTTCCCCCTTGTCAGAAGTGGAGTGGATGGTTGCCATTAAAATGTTATTGAGTCCCTTCATTTAACCAATGGGAGGGAAGTGTCCCTTGGCAGAAAATGCCTAATGTTTGTAAGCAGGGCTCAGTTCTTTCTTATCAAAGGAGAAAAAGCTCACATAGAATAGAGTATCCACCAAGGCTAAGTGTGGATATCTTTTGGATTCTGAGGAGGTAACCTGACCTGAGCAAGTGCTCCCTTCAAGGTGCAATTTGCTGTTTCTAAGATTGCTTGGCCTTGAGGATTATAGGATATCACAAAAGAGTGAATGACCCTTCATGAGGATAGGAAGGGTCTGAACTGCTAAGATGAGTAAGCAGGTCTATTGTCAGTCTTGAGTGCCCATTACCAGCATTGCTGCTTTCAAGGCCTTAATAGCATGAGAGGTCTTTTAACTTTTCATGGCCAACACATCCATATATAAAGGCTTAGCAAGTCTCTACCACAACATGTTCATACCTAAGATTATCAAAGGTTGGGTAATGAGTGACTGTAGGACCCTTGTTCTGGAGGGTATCCCACGACGATCTTCTGGCTGGGGACAGGGTGCAAGCAGGGAGGGGAGATTGCTTGCCTCTGCCACTGCCTCTGGCGCCCTGTCGCTGACTGGTGTCTCCCAGGTGTTGCCCCTGTCTCTCCTCGCTGAACCAGTCCAGGCTTGGGCTAGGCCAATAAGGAGCTGACTAGCTGATAAGGAGGCAGCCTGGCGTCCCAGGGGTTCCGAAGTGTTACAGCTCTTTGCTAGGCCGGGAAGTTCCGGCTAGGTAGTGGAAAGAGGAGAGCTCCGAAGATGAATATGCTCTTGGGAAACTGGCAGGTTCTGAAGTGTTACAGCTCTTTGCTAAGCCTGGAAGTGCCGGCCAGGTAGCAGGGAAAGGCAGTAGATCCCTTGCCCAGTGTTAACAGCTCTGGAAACAGCTAGCTGGCAAAGAGGGGAGGGTCCACGAAGGAAGCTCTCAGACAACAGGATGGTTCTTGTGTGTGCTTTACTTCTCAATTAAGCTCAATATATACAGTTTGGTGTGGGTGAAGGTTTTAGCAGCAGGTAACTTCATTGGCTTAGTCTGAGGTTTTTGGGGATGCCTCATATGCATGTGAGGAGAGCCTGGGGCACCATTCCTTCATGACCCAATGGTCGTAGACCTCTCAACCTCTCTGTGGGAGGGGCTGTGAAGGGAGGAAGCTGAGAGAGCCAGGGGGCCAGAAATAGAGCTGAACATCCTACCATACCTAAAGGGTTCTCCGGGGTTCAGAAGCTCATTCAACCTGGTTGTTTCTCAGCTCAGTGTCCCACAAGTGACCTCCATTTGCCAAACTGCATTGGGGAGTAGACCTCTAGGGTTAACTCCTGATCTGCCAAGGGGCCACAATGGTGCAAGAGGTGTGCATGTTGCCCTGAACCTTGCAAGATGTTTGCATTATGACATAGGCAGTTTGGGCAAGAGCTTATGTACATTTTGAAGGGAAAGGTGAAATTGCTGGTGTAACATTCTGGCTTATTCTAGTAATTCCATGTCTACAGCCATAATTAGGGCATCAGTTCTCTCGTTTCCTTCCTCTAAGATGTCAGGCAACTTAGAATGTGGTCTTATGTGTGATATTAACCATGGATGTGCCTATTCTCTAGAGCCTTCTGAATAAGAGCTCCATATCTGGCTTTATTAGCATCAGAAATGGCCATAGTTACCTATGGAACAGGGCTACAGCTAGATATACTATGGGGTTTAACTCTAGTTGGCAGCTGGAGAAAGAAGTAAGATGCTTGTCTATTGGCATGTGGTTATTCAACAAGTCTGTGAACCTCACCACCTTTTCTTGAAAGCTGATTGAATCTGTCCATAATGATTGAGAGTATCGTAAGGAAGGTGGTAGAATTATTTTGTCTGGTTCTCTGTTATAAGTTCTCTTTGCTAAGCCTCTCATCTTAAGGGCAAGTCAGAAGACAATGTCAAACTTTGAGGTAACCTTAAGTAAATCAGAGTGGGCCTGGTACAACCACATGAAGGGCCATTCTGCCATGACACTCCTAGGACCCCCTCAATGAACCACAAAATTATGGCCAGGAGGAGTTTCCCTGGATCATACCTTTCTAGAGCTGATACAGAAAGGAGTGCCATAACTTTCTTTAGTAAAATGTTAGCCTCCAATGTTAGTTTAACCCTGGCAGAGGGGCTGCTAGGCCCCTTCAAGAGAGAAAAGAGGTGCCACATCTCCCTGTCCAGAATAGACAGGAAAAGTTTGAGCCAGTTAACAGTTTCACACAATTGTTGTAGTTCCATGGGTGACTAGGATTCTTCTGTCACAATGGAGAAGGTCAGTGGCTTAATCTTGTCAGAAATAGAAAAGCCCAGAAAGGCATACTGGGCAACACTCTGAATGTTCTCAGGAGCAATCTTCAAGTTTAGTTTTTCCAAGTTAAGCAACAAATGAGAAGACACCTTTCCAGATCAGGCAGGTTAGGGTGTGCAAGCATAATATCATCCATGTAATGGGCTACAAGAACATCCCTGAGAACTTCCTATATGGCTTCAGCCACATATAGCTGACTAATGGCTGGTCTATTTTTTCATGCCCTGAAGCAGGACTGTCCATTGATGTCTTTTCATGCCCTGAAGCAGGACTGTCCACTGATAGCTGGCTTATTCATATTAGGCCCCCATACTGTGAAGGCAAAATGACATCTATTCTGACCAGCCAAAGGGATCTGGGAAAAGCAATCCTTAATATCTAGGATCATCACATGGTACTTGGATGGGATAGCATCAGGATGAG
The DNA here is from genome assembly GCF_011762505.2 of Arvicanthis niloticus. Classification (NCBI taxonomy): domain Eukaryota; kingdom Metazoa; phylum Chordata; class Mammalia; order Rodentia; family Muridae; genus Arvicanthis; species Arvicanthis niloticus. The sequence continues at coordinate 76,591,836 of NC_047668.1, read as the reverse complement.
GCAGTCCCACTTGAGTGGTCCCCCTTTATTCCATGTGTTCATTAATGGCTCTCATATTCTGTACAAGCCTATATTTCCCTGACTTCTTTTTAGTGACAAATATGGGAGTATTGTGTCTTCAGGTTGAGGCTTACAAATGACACAAAGCTAATTGTTGCAAGACCAGTTCCTTGAAAGCAGAAAGTTTAGAGATCACAGCTACACCCAGATATTGGTTTAGGACAGTTAGAATAATGGTATAGGGTTAGGTACCTTGATGTCAATTGGTTCTGGGTGGGTATTGGCCAACAGAACTGGGGGATCTCCAACTTTGTGACCTGTGTAGTCTAGTTCATGTTATGTAACATCATCAAAAAAGGCCTGACCATCTATAGGAAGGATTGCACTAATGTCTTCCAGAATATCTCTTCCCAAAAGGTTTTGGGGAACATCAGATACAACAGGTGTTAAAAATCCCTGATTACCATCCAAATCCTGCCAACAGACAGATCTGGTAGTCATTTTGTGGCCTGTTGGCCTCCAACTCCCTAATGGAGGGGCCAGACTGGAATCTCCAATGAGGGAACCTCAATGATTTATTTTTTGTTATCATAATGACATCTTCCCCTGTGTCCCATGTGCCCCAAATCTTTAACAGGTATACTTTCTAACTGTACAGTCATCTTTGGGGAGTGAGGAAACACAGGCAAGGTTCAAAAGACTTCTGGCTGAGCAGGGTCCTCCTTACTGGTGGGACTGAGGGGTTCCCTTTTTGGACCTTAAATTGTCTTCCTGCTTTGGAGAACAACAATCTTAGCTCAATGGAAACCTTTGCTACAATGAGGACAACTGCTCTTGGGCCTAGATGAGGGGCAGTCTTGTCTGAGGTGACCATCTTTGCCACAGCACCAACAGGTGCTATCAAAGGACCCTTTAGGAAGAGGTTGCATCCTCTGCACAGGCTCTATGACCAAGGCATCAATGGAGGCAGTCAGGCATGCAATGGGGTTTGCACCAGGGTCCAAATCACGAGTGGCAAGAATTAATTTGTGAAATCATCATTTCCTATGTTGCCACAGTACTGTGAGTTGGGGCGTTAAGATGCTCCAATTTAAGCTGCTTGATGGCATATCCCTGGCTGGGATCAACCCACCTTTTCACTGCCTCAGTCACACAGGACAGGAAGTCTGTAAAGGATTCCCCAGACTGCTGGGCAAAATTAAAAAGTAAAGTAAGCAGAAGAGTTCTGAGGAGTGTAGGCCTTAAGGTCCTTAAAGGCAATGTCAGCAGCAAGGTTAAAGTAAGCCTGAATTCCAATACTGGCCTGAGTGACAGGGTTAATGTATGCCCCGTGTCCAGTAAGCATATCAAAAGTAACATTAAAGTTATATTCCAGATTAATCCTAATGATTCTTAACCAACTCATGATATACAGAGCTCCAATTAAGAAACATGGTAGGGTTGAGCACTAACTTAAGTAGATCAACCAATTGTAAGAGATCTGGAAGTGTTTTGTCCATTGTTTCAGTACTTGTTCAAAATAAGGGGAATCTGGGCCAGAGTTGCTGGCAGATTTTCTGATTAGTGCCAAGTCTGCCAGAGGAATGGGAATCCAGAGCCTAGCCACCACATTAGGGCCAAGATTGACATGCAAAGCTGTCAATATACTGGAGGAGAATAAGGCCCCCAAGAGATAAGCAGTCCAGCACCAGGGACAGGCATCACAGGAGTGACCACTGCAGGAGTGACTGCTGGAAGTCAAAGTCCCCCAAAATCATGCTATGGGTAAGCTGGGGTACCTCTAATGAGGCAGGAGTGGAATGGCTAGTGAGTGAGGGACCTGGGACAGCAGTGCTAGGGGATAGGTTGGAACCTGATGGCTGGAGGGTTGGAGCAGAAGCACCCTCATCCTCATTGCTAAAATCAACCTGTTTACCCAGAGAAAGTGGGATGGTGTCAGTAACATAAAGGTGAATATTAACCTGATCCTGGCAGTGTTTGTTATGGGCAGACACCATTTCCTCTGGGGAAGAATGCTTAAGATTGTTAATGACTGCAAGGAGGATGGGCACAAAGAACACTAGAAAGGTAATCCCAGACTATACTTCATGCTTGTGGGCAAGGAAGAGAACACTCATCCAGAGGTGAGGGTCCCACATGTTCTTTGGTGATATCCAGGGGTGCAAAATAGCATCCTCCTCCCAAAAATGGTCCAGGCTGTGAGTCTTAACCTTGAGACCAAGAGTAACCAGAAGGGTTTTAAGAGCCCTAATCTGGGGTTCCTTTATGGTGGAGGGGAGAGAACCCATGACAATGAGCACAAAGAAAACAAACGATGAACAGATATAACAAATATAGCAGAGGAGTTGACAAAAGTCATGTACTAAGCAGGGAACTCCCTTAGGTGTAGCTCAAAGGTCTTATACCTACGTGTTGTCCCCAGAGCCAATCCCTGGTACTACCACTTCGGAGATCAGCCTACCAGGATGAATCCAAACCAAAAGTGAAAATGAGAGAACAAAGACAAAGATGACAGAAAAGAAGTCCACACTCTCATACTTGAACTTAGACCAAAAAGTGAATGTATGTTGGTTGCCAAGGTAAACAGACAAAAAAGACAAGACAAACATGAAGTCCATGCACTCACTTTAGTGGGACCCACAACATAAAACACTAAGGACCAACTCACCAAAGAAGCAACTGAAGGGGGCACGATAACAGCACTTCGAGGAAAAAAAGAGCAGATCTGTTCAAACCATGAGCACAGAACTTGCAGCAACAGGAAAAAATTGAGCCCCCCAAAAAGGAGGTTCACAAGCAGACACAAAAACAAGGAAGATGTAGGCTATCCATATTGGGCACCAGATGCTGCCTATGTCCTGGATTATATGCTGCTGAAAGACCACACCTGACTTTGGGGTTTGGGGGTGAGATGGCGAGGAAATAATGACACAGCCTTCTGGAGTAGGTGAGAAACACCACAGCAAGCTCATCTGAACACTGCTGCAAGCTCCCTTTAATATCCTTCTACCCATGTCCCATTGTTCCAAAGAAAGCATCTTTTCTAAATAGCAGTTCCCTATTTGTTGGCATTGTCTGTGCCAGCAATCCTTGGTCTCGTGAAGTTCTCAATTATGTCCTCGTGCGGGATATGATTTTGTGGCTATGTGGCCCACAGCATCTACCTCAGGTAGTTCTGCCAGTCCTGCTACAAGTAGTCCTGCAAGAAGCCCAAGGTACATAACCATATCCTATAGACAAAGGGTCTGTGTCAGACCCAGTACAAGCTTCTTAAGTGTCCTTTCTCTGTGGCTTCTATGAGCTGAGGTTAGTTGGATCTGTGAGGTTTCTTTGGTATTCTTGACCTCTCTTCCTCCCCTTCTTCAGCAAATTCCAAGAGCTCTGCCTAATGCTGGGTCTCTGCAACTGTTTTCATCTGCTGGATGAAGCCTCTCTAATGATTATGCTAGGTTCTGGTCTATGAGTATAGCAGAATATCATTAAGGGATCGTTTCATTGATTTTTTTTCCTTCTTAATTATCCTATTTGGTGCTATCCTGGGCCTCTCGGCTTTCCAGCCTGTGATTCCTGGCCCTCTAAGTAGTTTCAGGAATGTGGTCCCTTTTGTGGCTTGGGTCTCAATTTGGACAAGTTATTGTTTAGGCATTCCCATACTTTCTAAGACACTGTTACCCACACCTTGTACATTGAACAAATTGTAGGCTGGGTTGGTGTTCCAAACCCTCCACTGGAAGTTTGGTTTCCTGTCTCCTATTACTAGGAGTTTTACCTTGGGTCACCCTCCTAGATTTTCTATCTTCTTTTTTTTTTTTTTTTAAAGACAGGTTCTTTCACTGAATCTGTAGCTCACAATTAGCCAGATTGGCTTGTTAGTGCTTCTGCCTGTCTCTGTTGCCACCACGCAGTGCTAGGACTCTAGATAGACCACAAAGCCCAACTAGTATGTGTGTGTATGTGTGTGTGTGTGTGTATAAATTTTATATTCATGCTTGCACAGCAGACTGTACAGATTGAGAACCAGCCCTACTCACTGGTATTTTTTGAAACATGCAAATCCACTTCTTCCATCTATACTGTAGATCAGTCTGCATAAATATATTTTATTTATAAAATTTTAAGGTATTCATATAGAATAGGAGAAAATTTATTATAGATAATTATCTGGAATTTGTGCTAAATTAACTATGTGTCAAAGATTATAGATTTTAACAAAGTTCTTTACTTTTAAATGTAATGTATTTATTCACAATTATTATTGTCAAATGATTGTTGAATATTTTTGTGAAAAATCTAAAGAAAATATGTGGCCTTGATAGTGAAAACTAAATAAGCACTCATGCTTTCAAAATCATAATTTATGTTGTAATTTCTTAACTCTGGGTTGTGACCTCAAATGGAATGACATAACAGGGAACAAGAATTTCAAAATAAAAAGACAATGATAAGAGATTTCTGAATATCAATAACCAAAACTTAACTAATAACCAAATGAATAATAAACATGGAGGTATCAGCATGTGCCAGCATCATGTTGTGTCTTCATCAGAGTCTTGCTTCTGAACATGTAACACATGCACTCTGTCAAGCCTGTTACTATACACTTTAACACCATAGCAGCCTGAAGCACCCTGGCTCAGAATGAATACTAACTTTCTTATGAATTACAACATTTTTACTGTGTATGTCAAATGTTCTTCTGTGATGGAAGCATAAGGGTTTAGTCATAGAAAACAAAGGTTTTGATGCTTTCTTATCACAATTCCTCATATAAAAGTTTCAGATTATTATGTCGTTGAATTGTGCAGTTGTAATGCTTGATTTCAAAATCTGCTCTTTGAGTTGTTGATTTGGATTTCATAAGCTATAATTAAATTAATTTTATGTTGGTATTAGAGTAAAATTTCCAACCAATTTTGAAGAGGCCCTAAAAATGCTTCTGCCATTTTGTACTATGCATTTGTGAAAAGCAATGTTCTCAGCAATGGATTATCAAATCAATACATGAGCAAATGTAAAAATGGTGAAAATATTCTATAAGCAGCAGTATCAGATATTCAGCCAGAATTTAACTCTTCATGTAAAAATAAATAAGCACATATATCTAATAATTATGCAAATTTGCCTTACTTTTTAATAAGTAGTAAAATTTTATATATACCAAAGAATTGCTTTCAAATTATTTATTCTCAAAAGTTTAATTTGTATAACTATTTTATATAACTATATATGGGGAATCATAAAGAAATTTCTTGTGCAAAAAATGGTTATGAGCAAAAATGTTTAAAATCCCTAATTTAGCCAGAAGATCCTTGACTGATATCATACAGATCCTAAGAGAACACAAATGCCATACCAGACTACTAAACCCAGCAAAACTCACAATAAATATTGATGGAGAAACCAAAATATTCCATGACAAAATTAAATTTACACAATATCTTACCACAAATCCAGCACTTCAAAGGATAATTGTTGGAAAACTCCAACACAAGGACAACAACCTAGAAAAAGCAAGAAAGTAATCTTCCAACAACCCTAAAAGAAGATAGCTACACAAACATAACTCCACCGCCAATAACAAAAATAACAGGAAACAACATTCATTTTTCCTTAATATCTCTTAATATGAATAACTCAATTCTCCAATAAAAAGACATAGACTATCAGACTGCATACATAAACACGACCCAGAATTTTGCTGCATATAAGAAACACACCTCTGTGAAAAAGACAAAAACTACCTCAGAGTAAAAGGATGGAAAACAATCTTCCAAGCAAATGGTCCCAAGAAACAAGCTGGAGTAGTGATTCTAATATCAAATGAAATCAATTTTCAACCAAAAGTAATCAAAAAAGATAATGAAGGACACTTCATATTCATCAAAGAAAAAATATACCAAGAGGAACTCACAATTCTGAAAAATCTATGCCCCAAATGTAAGGGCACCCACATACATAAAAGGAACTTTACTAAAGCTTAAAGCATACATTGCACCTCACATAATAATAATGGGAGATTTCAACACCCCACTCTCAGCAATGGACACATCATGGAAACAAAAACTAAGCCGAGACACAATGAAACTAACTGAAGTTATGAACCAATTGGACTTAACTGACATCTATAGAACATTTCATCCTAAAACAAAAGAATATACCTTTTCTCAGCACCTCATGGTACCTTCTTCAAAACAGACCATATAATTGGTCACAAAACAGGACTCAACAGATACAAAAAGGATGACATAATCTTTTGCACCCTATCAGAGCACCATGGATAAGACTCATCTTTAATGTGGACAAAAACAATGGAAAGCCCACATACACTTGGAAACTGAACAATTCTCTACTCAATGATGACTTGGTCAAGGAAGGAATAAAGAAAGAAATTAAAGACTTTTTAGAATTTAATGAAAATGAGGATACATCATATCAAAACTTGTGGGACTCCATGAAAGCAGTACTAAGAGGAAAACTCATAGCTCTAAGTGCCCACAAAAAGAAAATGGAAAGAGCATACACTAACAACTTGACAGCACACCTGAAAGCATTAGAACAAAAAGAAGCTAATATACCCCAGAGGAGTAGATGGCAGGAAATAATCAAACTCAGGGCTGAAATCAACCAAGTAGAAACAGAAAGAACTATGCAAAATACCAACAAAACCAGTAGCTGATTCTTTGAGAAAATCAACAAGATAGACAAACCCTTAGCCAGACTAACCAAAAGGCGCAGAGACAGTATCCAAATTAATAAAATCAGAACTGAAAAGGGAGACATAACAACAGAAACTGAGGAAATTAAAAAAAAATAATCAGATCCTAATACAAAGGCCTATAATCAACAAGATTGGAAAATCTCAATGAAATGGACAATTTTCTAGAGATATATCAAGTATCAAAATTAAAACAGGAGCAGAAAAAACATCTAAACAGTCCCATAACCCGTAAAGAAATAGAAGCAGTCATTAAAAGACTCCCCACAAAAAAAAAAAGGTTCGGGGCCAGATGGTTTTAGTGCAGAATTCTATCAGACCTTCCAGGAAGACCTAATACCAATTCTCTTCAAGCTATTCCACAGAATAGAAACAGAAGGAACAATACCCAATTCATTCTATGAAGCTACAATTACACTCATACCTAAATCTCACAAAGACCCAACAAAGAAAGAGAACTACAGACCAATCTCTCTTATGAATATTGATGCAAAAATACTCAATAAAATTCTTGCAAACCGAATCCAACAACACATCAAAAAAGTTATCCATCATGATCAAGTAAGCTTTATTCCAGGAATGCAGGGATGGTTCAATATTAGAAAATCCATCAATGTAATCCACTACATAAATACACTCAAAGAAAAAAAACCACATGATCATCTCACTAGATGCTGAAAAAGCATTTGACAAAATTCAACATCCCTTCATGTTATAAGTCTTGGAAAGATCAGGAATTCAAGGCCCATACCTAAACAGTAAAAGCAATATAGAGCAAGCCAGTAGCCAACATCAAACTAAATGGAGAGATACTTGAAGCAATCCCACTAAGATCAGGGACTAGACAAGGCTGCCCACTCTCACCCTACCTATTCAATATAGTACTGGAAGTCCTAGATAGAGCAATTAGACAACAAAAGGAAGTCAAAAGGATACAAATAGAAATGGAAGAAGTTGAAATTTCACTATTTTCAGATGATATGATAGTATATTTGAGTGACCCTAAAAGTTCCACCAGAGAACTCCTAAACCTGACAAACAACTTCAGCAAAGTGGCTGGATATAAAATCAACTCAAATAAATTAGTAGCCTTCCTCTATTCAAAGGATAAACAGGCTGAGAAAGAAATTAGGGAATTGACACCCTTCACAATAGTTACAACCAATATAAAATACCTTGGAGTGAATCTAACGAAGCAAGTAGAAGATCTGTATGACAGGAACTTCAAGTTTCTGAAGAAAGAAATAGAAGATCTCAGAAGATGGAAAGATCTCCCATGCTCCTGGATCAGCAGGATTAATTTAGTTATAAAAATGGCCATCATGCCAAAAGCAATCTATAGATTCAATGCAATCTCCATCAATATCCCAAATCAATTCTTCATAGAGATAAAAAGAGCAATTTGCAAATTCACTTGGAATAACAAAAAAACCAGAATAGCAAGAACTATTCTCAACAATAAAAGAACTTCTGGGGGGAATCACTGTCCCTGACCTCAAACTCTACTACAGAATAATAGTGATAAAAACTGCATGGTATTGGTACAGTGACAGGCAGGAAGATCAATGGAATAGAATTGAAGATCGAGAAATGAACCCACACACCTATGATCACTTGATCTTTGACAAAGGAGCTACAACCATCCAGTGGAGAAAGGACAGCATTTTCAGCAAATGGTGCTGGTTTAACTGGAGGTCAATGTGTCGAAGGATGCAAATCAATCCATTCTTATCTCCTTGTACAAAGCTCAAATCCAAGTGGATAAAAGACCTTCACATAAAACCAGATACACTGAAACTATTAGTAGAGAATGTGGGGAAGACCCTTGAATACCTAGGCACAGGGGAAAAGTTCCTGAACAGAACACCAGTGGCTTATGCTCTAAGATCAAGAATTGACAAATGAGACCTCATAAAATTGCAAACCTTCTGTAAGGCAAAGTACATTGTCAATAAGACAAAACGGCCATCAACAGATTGGGAAAAGATCTTTACCAATCCTACATCTGATAGAGGGCTAATTTCCAAGATATACAAAGAACTCAAGAAATTAGACTTCAGACAACCATATAACCCTATTAAAAATGGAGTACAGAGCTAAACAAAGAATTCTCAACTGAGGAAACTCAAATGGCTGAGAAGCACCTTAAGAAATGCTCAACATCCTTAGTCATCAGGGAAATGCAAATCAAAACAACCCTGAGATACTACCTCACACCAGTCAGAATGGCTAAGATCAAAAACTCAGGAGATAGTAGATACTGGTGAGGATTTGGAGAAAGAGGAACATTCCTCTATTGTTGTTGGGATTGCAAGCTGGTACAACCACTCTGGAAATCAGTCTGGTGGTTCCTTAGAAAACTGGACATAGCATTACCTGAGGATCCAGCTACACCACTCCTGGGCATATACCCAGAAGATGATCCAACATATAACAAGGACATATGCTCCACTATGTTCATAGCAGCCTTATTTATAATAGCTAGAAGCTGGAAAGAACCCAGATGTCCCTCAACAGATGAATGGATACAAAAAATGTGGTACATTTACACAATGGAGTATTACTATTAAAAATAATGAATTCAAGAAATTCTTAGGTAAAGGGATGGAACTAGAAATTATCATCCTGAGTGAGGTAACCCAATCACAAAAGAACGGTACATGGTATTTACTCACTGATAAGTGGATGTTAGCCCAAAAGCTTTGAATAGGAAAGACTCAACTCACAGACCACATGAAGCTCATGAAGAAGGAAGACCAGGTGGGGATGCCTCAGTCCTACTTAGAAGAAGTAACAAAAATACTCAAGGGAGCAAATATGGAAACAAAACCTGGGACAGAAACTGAAGGAGGGGCCATCTGGAGACCATTCCACCTGGATATCCATCCCATGCACAGTCACCTAAGCTAGACACTGATGTGGATGGCTGGAAGTGCATGCTGACAAGAACTTGATATAGCTGTCTCCTTAGAGGTCTGCTAGAAACTGACACATTCAGAGGATGATGCTCACAGGTAACCACTGATATGATCAAGGGTTTCCCAATGGAGAAGTTAGAGCGAAGACTGAAGGAGCAGAAAGGGTTTATGACCCCATAAGGAGAGCAAAAATACCAACCAACCAGAGCTCTCCAGGGTCTAAACCACCAGCCTGGGAGCACATAGGGAGGGACCCAAGACTCCAGCTGTATATGTAGGGGAGGATGGACTTTTCGGACATAGGTGGCAGAGGAGATTCTTGGTCCCATGAAGGATGAACACAGAGTCGGGGGTGGGGGGGAATGTGAGGGTGAGGAGGGTGCAGTGGGGGCAGGGGTAGGTGGGGGCATAACCTCATAGAAGCATGAGGAGGGGGAAGGGGATAGGAGGTTTCTGGGTTGTGGGGGAAAGTGGGGTAAGGGAATAAAATCTTAAATGTAAATGTAATACCCAATTAGAAAAAAGAAAAAACAAGGAAAAAAAAAAAAAAAGAATCCCTAATTTAGGTGATGACCAAGCAAATTACTGGAATATTTCCAGTGTCACAGAGTATAGGAAGCCTATGCCTTAAATAAAGAGTCAGAAGCCAGCTAACAAAATTGATGTAACAATGGGGTTTTGTTGTACAATGGACGGAGCACAGGAACTCTTGTGTGATCTGATGTAACAATGGTGTACCAACGGCTGCAGAGAAACATCACAGGCAGGATTGGGGCATTTAAATGCCTGACACAAATATAGCAGACACATGTGAAGGAAACAAGGAAAACTTACAACCCACATAAAAATTGTTCCACTGATGCCATTTGCCTCTGCAGTAGTGTCCTGCTATAAGTTAGCAAAATCTTAATTGTTGTATTTTACCAATATATTTTATTCAGGAGCCAGATTCTAGGACAAAAGCCTGCTAACTCACACAGGAAAAGAATGCACCCAGCTGACCTTCCTCCTAAGCTGGTATCCTAGCAAGAAAACCCTGTCTCATGCCACCTGGAAAAAAAAAAAAAAAAAAAAAAAAAAAAAAAAAAAAAAACTCCTTTGAGCTAAATGTCCTTCCCTTCTACTTCCTGTGCATCATCTGGGCTCCCTCTTACTCTCTATGAATTTTTCTTAATAATTCTATGTTCACTTACTATCACCTCATTGCTTGCTCGACCTATTGACCTATGATTGACTTTATTTAATCATGTTTACAATATTCAAACAAAAAGCTCTAGGATTAAAGGTGTTTGTTAAGGCTGAGCCACATTACAACTAAAACCAGGTTTTCCAGTAAATAAAAACAATTTTGGGGTTCACAGTGTGATCAAATATCATGCAACAGTGTGCAAGTTAATTCTACCTATGGGAAGGCCAATTTCTTAGGTATAGCTTACTATAATTTTCACTGTCAACTTGGCTGCATTTAGGATCACCCTGGAAACCCATCACTAGTTATATCAAGGAAGAAGTTTCCAGGAAGCTTTCACTGAAGAGTGAGCCTGACTCTAAATGTGGACAGTACCATCACTGTGGAGAGATTGCATACCGAATAAAAAAAAGTGAGCTGTGCAGAGACAACCATCTTTCTCAGCTTCTGGTAGTCAGATGTGACCAGATTATTTACACTCCTATGACCATGTCTTCCCCACCGTGATTGACTACATCCCCACTCACTGTGAGCCTAAATAAACCTTTCTTCTCTCAAGCTTTTTTTTTTTTTTTAGGTACTTGTGAAAGACCCCGAGAGGGGAGACCCTCACTCAAGTCTCAGGATGTCACAACCACCCAATAACAAACAAGACAACGATCTAGATATAAACATCAAGAGGCTTTAATCTGGGAATCAGCCAGCTGATGGTCAGATGATAACTCACTCATGCAGGAGCAGAGGAATTGACAAAAAGCCTGGGGAGTGGAGGGCTTTTTAAAGGGAAAAACCACAAACCTGGGAGGTGAGGGGGTAACCAAGGAAACATATTTTCAACTATATATTTTGTGGTCAAACATTTCCTGGAATGACCCGGCTGACCTGTATTCTTGGTTCCTGGAATGTGTCTCCATTTTTTTTTTTTTTTTTTTTTTTTTGCCTTCCCCACCCACAAGTGGGTTCTCTTCCCTGAGGTCTGAGGAATGTTAATTAGCCTCTCCCTTCCTCTCCTGAATGCTAATCTAGCAAGTGTCCTCTGACTCAGGAATAATGTACTCCTCCTGGAATGCAGAATGTATCCCAGGGCAGTGAATTCTAAGACCTAAAACCTCACAATTAGTTCTGTTTTCTTTGTGGAACTAGTGAACCGGCTGGCTTACATTTTTGGCTCAAGTGTAGGGGTCATAAAAACTTTCTATATTTTTCATAAGTTTTCTATATCTTTCGTTTCCAACTTCTTCTAATACATAGTTTTAATCATAAAACTACATTTCTGTATGATCATAACCTTCATTTTCTTGGTTTGGTAAAGTTTGATATTGTTGGCATAGCATTAAGATCTGAACAGCAACTATTCTTTCTTTAACAAAAGTTACTAATCTATTTAAAACACAGAGGCCTATAGTCAGGAGCAAAAGCAGGATTAAAAGGGGTTCAGCGAGGGAATGTATCAGAGTAGTCATCTACGGGGATCTGTTAAACCAACTTTCAACCAATTTTGTTGTGCTTCTCTGTCTTTCTGTCTTTGGTCTAATCTCTCTCTGAGTTTGTTCATAGAGTCTCTAATCACTCCCCGAATGGTCTACATAAAAAAAAAAAATTTCTTCTCTAAGAGCTGCACAAAGCCCTCTATCTTTTAAAATCAGTAAGTCTAAACCCCTTTACTCTGTAGAACGACCTTTGAGAGGGAAGTCAAGGGTTATTTTAGCTTAGGGATCGACTGTTATAAGGCTCGCAAGTCTTTATTCATGGCATACCTCAGTTGGTAAAAATATTGAGGTGCCTGAATAAGGGCAGCAGTTCTGGTATCTATTCTTGCAGCCACTCCTAAGCCCAAAATAACTGCTAGAGTCAGGGAGATGGGCTCTCTCTTATAACATCTAGGGAAAAGATCAAACTCATTTATAAAAGCATCAGAGGGGTGATATAGCACTCTAGGCACAAGCTGAATTAATATATAATAATCTTTGGTATCATTAAAAACACTAGTAGCCACACAAAATGTCAATCCTGTACTGTAGGCCCACCATTTGTCAATGTCTGGATGTAGATATTGGGAGTCAGAAGTTTTAGAGCTCTGTAGGGTTTAATTATACAGGATAAGTAGCAGGAGGACTACCCAGACAAGTCCCCTTCCCTGACACCTCAGTAAGTGTTGAGGCCCGAGCTGCCCCACTTTGGGTGGCCAGAAATGTTGAGAACCGCACTAGCCCATGTTTGGGCGGCCAAAAATGTTGTGGCCCTCTCCACTCCACGCTTGGCGGCCACTGTTTTCAGGCCCAAGCTGCCGCTCTGGTCTGCCGGTCAGGGTCTAGCAAGAGAGAGAGTGAGGATGGACTCGAAGAATGGAGACCAGACAGAGTATGATTCAATCCCGTTTATTCTTCAGTCTCTCTTCCTAGTCCAAGTCCCAAGACTTGAGTTCCTAGTTCCTAGTTGTACTCTTCTAGTTCCTAGTTGTACTCCTGTTGTTCTCTCCCGAGTGTCTAATGTCTACTCCTACTCCTAGTGTCTGAATCTCTGTTACTCCAAATTGTTCTCTACCCTCTAAAGTGTCTGATTCTCTGATGTCTCTTCTGTCTGCCTCTCACCTTGATATGTCTCACTTCTAAACCATGCCTCTAAGTCACACCTCTAATCATGCCCTTAGGTCTTGTCTCTAAATCTGATCTCTAAGTCACACTCTTAAATTACACACCTTTAATCTCACACCCCTTTAATCTCACACACCTTTAATCTCACACACCCAAGGAAAGTAACCAGCAGTTGACCATGGCCTGATCAATTGATGGTATCCCCATGTCTGAGGGAACATTCTTTTGTCCAATATCTTCTCTTGTTCTTTAGTCCTGAAGAGTGCTCCTGACAGCTAGAACCTACAAGGGTCTTAGGGAAGAAAGGCTTTTATCGGAGGGAAGGATGTTCCTCAGCTAGATTCATCTAGGTGACTATATTGGGCACTTGGTCTGGGTGCCCGAGGGTCCTGGCCTATCTGTTGCTTTGATCACCTGTACAAAGGTCTTTATGGGTGGCTACCCTAAGCAGAGAGTAACTAACTTACTTTTTACTACAAATTTGTATCCTTACCAAAACAAAGGCCTATTCTTTTGGCTCTTTGACTCAGGACAGCCTGTAAATTTTTATAGCACGTGACTGCCTGACCTATATACAAGCAGTTTCATTAGTTCAAAGTTTCTAAGCTGGAGTCACATGACTTGTCTCAGTGCTACTCACACATATATATATATTCTCAGTATTCTCAGGTATATAATCTTGCTGGAGCTGTTTTGTCCAGCTGCCATGGCTCAGGGAAGATGTTCTTCTCCTCTGCCAGGTTCTTAATCACCTGGGCCCTGACTATCTTTTTGTAGATGTCCTCAGATCCCTCAGCACCAGCCACAGAGAGTGGGAAGCAAGAGTTGTAGTCACTGGGCTCTCCCCTCTGCTGCTGACAGCTACTAGAAGGGACCAGAGAGGCCTAGGTCCCCACAGGTGGCAGGTGGGAAGCCACTGGGCCGCTAAAGCAGTGACCCCAAGGTTCCCAATAGAGCCACGCATGCCAAACTAGGCAGCTGTTGTGCACTGCCCCCTTCACTGCCTCCACTGACAGCAGAGGAACAGAGCTTTCTTCTCTTGGCAGCCAACTTGCATTGCTGGGTGGTTCAAGAGCGCTACACTAGGAGAGCCATGAGCTGTTGTCCACTGAGTGCAGACTGGGCAAAGGCGCCCTCCATGCAGTGCTGCCTGGAGAACTCCCTACATGCATTTGGTGGGCTGCCGAACCCAAACCGCAGTGCCCACCCTTCAAAGAACCTGCCTCTCTGCTCTGTAGCAGCTCCCTTGCACCACCAGCTCTATCTCTTTCTCTGCCAGTGGCCATGTTACCTCTTTTTAACTCAGGATGTTTAACACAGTAGATTCAGTCAAAATAACATCAATCAAAGTCCAAGAGCAGAAAGAACTGTAGAGTGAAAAATTATAAAGGCCATTTTATGAAATATGTGTAGATTTTTCCGCCTTACAGAACTCGGAACTGAAAATAAGATTTCAGGCCTTCACATTCCAGGTGAAGGACACTTGCTGGATTACATTCCCCAAGCCTCGCCCAAGGCAGGAAGGCATTCCTGACTACAGATAAAGATGCTACCACCTAGGTGGGGCCATAGCCCTATAGCCGGAAAAAGTAAAGATAGTAATCTGAAATGCAGAATAGGACACAATAGCATGGTGAAAACCACATTTTTGAGAAGAATGAGTGTGCAGAGTGATCTCACATGACTCTAGATCATTTGGGCTAGATTCTCTGAAATGTTCCACTGTTCTTGGTTACCCCTCCCTTGGTCTTCCCAGTGCTATGTTCAAAATTTGTAAAACAACCAATCATGTGTAAGCGTGCGAAAATGCCTTCCTCCCCCCACCCCATGCTATAAAAGACCCTTTATCCCACCACACAGGGCCAAAAACCCTGCTCTTGGAGCTAAAGAGCTTGTCATTTTTGACCGCCGGCTCCCCCCCTAATAAACCTCTGCTGATTGCATCCAGGTATGGTTTCTTGTGATTTTTGGGTGGTCGCAATCTGGAGGCTTGAGGAAGGGTCTTCCGAGTATGGGGGTCTTCAGAACAACAAAACAACACACAGACAATGTGCCAAGAAAACAGAGATAAACAATAGAGACAGCTCACCCGTGTGACGGGCAGCGCATAAACCAGGTGACACAGACAGTTCTCACCCCTGTCACAGGCACAGAGACCAAGTCACACAATCAGGACATAGAAAGACTGCTGGTGGAAGACTAATAACCAGAAAACATGGCCAGTCTTCACTGGACCGAATTTAACAGATTCAGACGACTTGGTCAGCCTATGCTGGATTAAATCTAACAGATGTCTAACACTGTCAGCAATGAACAAAACAAACCGGATTAGACAGGGACACACTGCCACTAGAGCACAACAAATGCCATCCCAGGCGGTGGTGGCCCAAGACCACCTTCAAACAAAGAAGGGTCATTCCTAACCTTTTCTCCCATCATTCTCTCCTAGTTGAGGGGGTTGTCACAGTCTGTCCCATCGTCACAAGTAACACAAAATAGACAGAAAGAAAATAACAAAAACCCATCTCAATCAGGAGTGCCAGCCAGGAGGGATTTCACATTCTCCCCGGAACCCAGATGGGAACCTCCCAGGCATCCCTGGGGTCCTTATCTTCCTTGGACATCTCCCAGGGCACAGCAACCAGTGACCCACCAGCACATCTGCTGGTCACCTGTTTGTCTACTCCTAAGACAGAAATGGTTTGCTGCCTCTCCTGAGACAGAAATGGCTGCCAAACCAAACTGAAAGTGCACTTTTCAGAAACCAAACAATTCAGAGAGATGGGCACACAACAACAAGACAAAAGACCTTGGGTGAAATCTTACATCCTAGTGAGTTCTTGGAGGTTAGAGTGGTCACAAATCCTGAGATGAGCCCCCAAAATGAAAGACTCCTGAGAGGGGAGGCCCTCACTCAAGTCTCAGGATGTCACAGCCACCCAATAACTCACAAGACACTGATCCAGATGTAAATAGGAAGAGGCTTTAATCTGGGAATCAGCCAGCTGATGGTCAACTCATAACTCACGCAGGAGCAGATGAATTGAAAAAAAGCCTGGGGAGTGGAGGGCTTTTTAAAGGGAAAAATCACAAACCTGGGAGGTGAGGGGGTAACCAAGGGAACATATTTTCAACTATATATTTTGTGGTCAGACAGTTCCTGGAATGACCCAGCTGACCTGTATTCTTGGTTCCTGGAATGTGTCTCCATGTTTTGTGCCTTCCCTACCCGCAGGTGGGTTCTCTTCCCTGAGGTCTGAGGAATGTTAATCAGCCTCTCCCTTCCTCTCCTGAATGCTAATCTAGCAAGTGTCCTCTGACTCAGGAATAATGTACTCCTCCTGGAATGCAGACTGTATCCCGGGGCAGTGAATTCTAAGACCTAAAAATCTCACATTTAGTTCTGCTTTCTTTGTGGAACTAGTGAACCAGCTGGCTTACATTTTTGGCTCAGGTCTAGGGGGTCATAAAACTTTCTATATTTTTCATAAGTTTTCTATATCTTTCACTTGGTCACAGCAATAAGAGAGGCAACTAATACAGTGAGTAACTCCTTTTAAGTGGGATTGAAAATCAATAAGAAAAATAGTGAACTAGAAAGAGCAGCTCTGAACAGCTCCTACCTCTGCCATATCTCTAACCATGTAGCAGTGTTCTAATTGTGTTTTATAGAAATATGATGCCATTCTGAGTCTTGACTTGTACATTATCAAAGTTAGTATTCACAAGTATATTTCTGATACTCAGAGTTCTTGTGGAAGATAATGACTCTTTGCAGACATTAGAAAAATAACAAGAAAATTTATTTTTATACCAGGAATCAAATGGTTGGTAGATAATTGAACAGTAAGTAAGGTGTAGGGCTATGTTTATGGTCTGGGATTCAAACAATAGAGTTAACCAATGCCTGAGCTTCCCATTAAGAAAAACAAAACCATGTGGTCATTAAAAGAAGAGTCCGTGCACAACAATAATGCCTTAAGGAGCTGTTTAATGACATATCCAGTAAAATGAGAACTCAAGTGATACAAAGTTAGTCTGGGGTAGCCGACAATGAAGGGAAAGAAAAATAAGCTGCATCATTTGCTTTGTGTGGCTCCAAGGTAATAGTACAAGGAAAAATAAACATATTAATACTTTATCAAGGGCAGCAACTTTATGAAGTTCCTGCAGAGGTATTCACATATACCCTGAACTTTTGGACCTTTTCCTAGTGTGATTTGTTTACAATATTTTGTGTCAAATGAAAAGGCCTTACATCCATTGTACATGCTTGAGAGAGAGACAAAGGCACAGAGACACACAAAGACACAGACACAGAGACACCCACACAGAGCGCGTATAGATACAGATGGTATTAGGTGTCCAACAAGGAAAGAAGAGAGCATTATATATGGAGCTGGAATGATAGGGGCTTGTGAGTGACCTAACATGAGCAGTAGAAACTGGACTACAGTCTTCTGCAAGAGTAGCAGGTACTGAGTCCCCAACTTTTATTTAAAAATAGTCTCTCACTAAATTTCTTTGAAGATGCAATCTTTCTGTGGATTAATGTTCTGTCTTTATACTTTTTCTGGATTATTTCCTCAGCAGGCAAGCCATACACTAGAAATGTCCTGCACCATTTTTTTTCTCATAGTTTCCCACCAGCACTGATGTAGAAAGGGGCTAATTTCTCCTGGTCATAGTGACTTCACATAGGATCATTATCAATTTCCACCAAAAAGCTTCTGTCACCAAGAGAGGCAGAAGTTTCCCCCACAGTTCTAGAACTGGACATACTGAGGAAGAAGAATTCATGCACACAAAAAAAGCCTCTGATATTATTAGTAGAGTTAAATTTCATAATGCACATAACAAAATATGATACCTAAATATTTATATTTGAATTAACATTAATTTAAAATGGTGTCAATACATAATTATCTCTTAAATTATCTCAAAAATTTTGGGTAGTCAAAGATTCTTTTTTAATGGCAATCTTCTTGGTATAATGAAGAGTTAGTGAATTCTCTTTCATATTTGTTTTTTAGTGTTTATTTTATAATGGGTATTTTGCTTGATGACACTGGAAGCTCTTCAGTTTGTTACCAATTATGTATTGGGGTAGTATCTACAATTAGAAGGTCGATAATTTTCATCCTCATTCGATGGAAATATTCTTTGAGATATGTTGTTTGAATCTGTGTATATAGTAATTCTCTTGATATTGTAGCCTTGTCAGAATTTAAGGAGGGCCTTGAGTTCTGCCTCTTGAATCTGACAAGAGATCATATTATATTCTAAGTTTGAATTAAGCTCTACTATAGGGAAGTGAAGCTTCTAATTCTCCATTTTACATTTAAATGTCATTAATCAAGAAACATAGGTAGAGATTTTTCTAAAGAACTTTTAAACATGCACAATTCATGAACATTCACTGAAGAAAAAGAAGGCATGGGAAAAATAAATGATTAGGTAAAATATCTAAGTGGTGCTTTATGACAGGCTTTGTTTTTGTCAGTCCTTAGGACTAGCTTTCATCATAGATTATTGCAATATTGCATACTTCTCATGCTATAATCTTTCTCTCTATTAAAATAAGTTCCTATGACAAAGAATGATAGCACCAATTCCACTAACAGATTTTGGTAAAAATCTTATTATTAGCTTCACTTTTGGTTATGATATTCCAGTAACAACTCTGATTTCTATTTTTGTCAGAATATAACTTCTAACTTGAATATCATCTACTATATAGAATAGTTAAGAATTTCAAAAGCATTGCAAATCCTGGATCCTTTTGTTTAGTGTTTTCTCAAATTGGTTCAGTCTCTCCCTCTTCCTTTCTCTTGCTCTCTCTTCAGAAGAAAAACAAACAAACAAAGAAACTAACAAACCACAGGCACTACCTTCTGTCTTTGCTAGTAGTCTTCTTCACTACTATCTAGTTCCTACCCCAAGCTTTCTATTTGCCTTGTCATTGAAGGCGACACTATTGCCAAGACTTCTACTTGCTTGTAATAGGGGCTCATGGTTTGTTTCCAGTCTTAAGTACTTCCTCACTGCCTTGTGTAGCTTCCCAGCTGCTGTGTTAGAGCCTCTGTTTCTGCTATCATTGAGTTCATCATTTTAAGCTCTAATTGACTCTTTCTTTAACCCTTATCCCCATTCTACAAGCAGTCCAGTGTTTTAGATTTCTGTCTGGCAGCATTTCACCTAAGATACTACCTTATGGAAAAGGGACTCTTGAGGCAGAGGACAGAGTACCATTTTTAATTAATTAGATTAAAGGTTTTGATGTATTTATCTTTGAAGGTTCCACATAGTTTTGTATTGTGTGTCTATTATAATGTGGTAGATGTTTCTAAGAACAAGCACTATTTTACTTAGTCAAAATTCAGATGTTTCTGATACAGGATCTGGCATAAAGTCTGCTGAGGCAACAGTCTGCTTAGAACTCCAGCCAGTCATTATCAACTTCCCAGCTCACTCATATTGAGCTTGGCAACAACCCTCAGGCCTCCCTGGTTTGTTGAGTGTACCCATTCCTTCTTTAGTACTTGCTCCTCTCCACAGGGAACCTCACAGCATGGCATCTGGGTTCATTCAGAGTTGATTCAGACAGAGAAAAAAACTGTCTCAGTCTTTCAAACTTAAATGGGGCGGGGAGGTTGATTTTTTTGTCCTATTTATCAGTTGAAATCAGGCTATTTGTCTGTCTCTTCAGTGGGATAGAATTTAACAAGGATGTGAAAAATGGAAGGTGGGATCACTAGAAGCAGTCTGGGGCTTGCCTACTCTGAACAACTTCATTCAGAACAGGATCTGAGTGAGTGAATCTAATGTTTCTAAGATAGAGCACAGTCAGTGCATTGAAGCATCACCACAGACAATGCTCAGGCTGAGCGCAGCACTGATTTCTGCTTTGTGTTTCAGGAGCCTTGAGCTGAACAGGTACAAATGTCCTGGAAAGATAAGTGGTTATAAAGATCATGGTGAGGGGTCCCAGATGAAACTTATTGAACTTCCCAATTGTGAAAAACTGCCTCTTTTCATAAATAATCTGTTAGGATACAAATAATAATGGCTTTATGGATTTCAGCAAGGAAAGGATACCAAAAAGACAGTTCTACAATGGTGGTTTGGTGAAAGAATCAAATGCATGGTTTGTTATTGAGATAAATAAGAGGGGATATCAGAAATGGAGTGGAGTTTTGGAGTGACTGGTATGAGCATGGTTTAAGCTTGTTTAGATTGACCATGTTACAAAATGTTCTGCACTGACAATTATGTATAAGAATGGGAATTATTGCTCCAATCTTTAATAGCCAGCACTTAAGACACATGAGTATCATTGTCTGACTAATATATTATTTATCTAGCCCAATTTTTTTTGATCCAATGAAATCAAAATGGAATCATCACTAGAAAGTCCTTTGCACTGACATTAAATATTAATTGACCACTGTATATTTTCAAGTAGCTTTAGGCCATGAAAACAGGAGCTTGTGCTCATATTCAGCTCCATGAGCCCTGAAATTCAATGTTCCATCTTGCTTTGACCACCCAATGTTCTACTTGTATGTTTTAAAATATGTATAAAAATAGTACTTGTATCTTGTGGTAGTTTTAAGATTAAAATAAGTTAATATATGCCAATATCTCAGAAGGTTGCCTGGTATTCAATTAACAAGCAAGTGTTAGATCTAATTTTTAGAATAGCAGTTTTCAATAGTAGTAATCATGTAAGTAGTAGTGTCTGCCAATAATATTTTAGTACATCCTCCAAACCAACGTGACAATATATACCTATCTTCAGTATTTTAGGTATTTTGTGGGTTTTGGTTCTAAACCTCTCATTGGTACCCACATTTTAGTATAAGTACCCTTTCTTATATAAAGGATAGGGTATTATGTACCTTCTGACCTCCTCTAGTATAGTTTATATCTAGAGGGCTAAATCTGATGGTGTATGTTTACTATCAAGTGCTTAGGTAGCCAGTCTGAGCTAAATAAGAAGACGAAGAAAAAAAGCATATGTAGTATTTATAATATTTAGCTCAAATGCTAGACAAACAGTTGTCCCATGTGGTTTAGATAATAAAATAACTACAAGAAAGGAAATCTGTACAGATCTACTATATAGACAACTTAGAATTTTGCTAACTATTTTCAATAAGCAATTGGCTAGATCTACACATTAAGGACTTATATGTATTATAGATGGGCTTATACATATACTTATATGTATACATGGCTAAGTCCATCTATGCATATACCAACAGAAAATAACATGTATGTACTAACATGTATGTACTTGTTTCCTTTAGGGTGTCATATGGGAAAGTTCATTCTATCTTTGGCTATTTCTGCAATGGAGTAAATTCATCTTGAGTTACTGGGTTGCTATTCTTCTTCTTATATTAAGTTTTCCAGCCTTTGGGTTTTAAACTCTATAGCTGAGCACACATATCAGCTAAACCTGCCTTTTTAAAGTTCCATCTTACCTTTAGCTTAGGAGCTAAGGTGTTTCAGTATATTTTCTAAAGTCTTTGCTTATTATCAGGTGGGTTCTATTAATTTGTGGTGAAGATTAGACATTATGACAGCTAATACTAAAACCTTATGAGCTATTCTTCCAGAAACCTGCTAGAAAAATCTCACTTCTTTGCCTGTCCTTTTCAATTTTTCATCCTGTAATGCTGTTTCTAGTCCACATCACAGTCAGTAAATTTTTCACTTCAGGTCTTGGCAAGAAGCCAGTGTTTTAAAGTTACTTGTACAAGAAAAAAAAAGAATGGTGCATTTGAAGTAGAAGTGTCCTGGAGGGCATTGCCGCAATTAGATAGATAAATGACCATGGGTTTTAATTAGAATACTAGGTACATACTTCACATCATTATTCTAAGAAACTGCACTCATAGAGTGTGGCAGCACTGTACTACTGAATCAATAGTTTATAGGTCTGCAAGCACAATTCTAGGAGAGGCACCACCTTAATTCTATTTATTTATACATTTACTGTTTTTAATATAGACTAAGTCACTCTTGATTAACACTAATGCATAGTTACAGAATCCATTAATTTCAAATGAGTCCAAGGAGGGGAAAGGAACATTATAAAGAAGGATATTTATTCCTCCTGTTATCTCCAGTTCGCAGTAATAATGTTATTACTTTGTAGTTTTTAACAGAAACTATATTTTAAAAACTAATGTTAAAAAAATAGTCAGAAAAGGAACATAAAATAGCTTCCTTGAAGTCTTTTTGCATGCTATGATTATTGAATTGAGACAGTTTTAATTTTTCCTTATCATTTAGAGTTTAAAAACCAAACTTCAAAACAAGTAAGCTTATAACTATAAAGACTTATAAGTAAAATATAATAACAAATAACATTAAAGCAAACGTTTTTCTTAATAAACTACTCCTTCCTTCCATCTGTTTCCTGCTTTATTGAATCATTGATGTAAAGGTTTTCCTGATATTCTTTGTCAAGTGTTCAGAATACACTATGATAAAGAGTTCAGAAATATGATGGTGCTTAGAATATAATCTTAATATCTTATAGGTTATGTATGGGGAAAGAAAACATAGACATTTTAAAAAATTAATAACACTACTGAAAAGCAATTTTCATGACCAATCATTGAATTTCTCAAATAAGAAATAAGGAAACACCTTATTCTTCTGATCATAAACATAAGATTTCTCAGAGCTTTCGGGTTTTTCTTTTTCCATCTCTCTGACTCTGTTTCTGTCTCTCTCTGTCTCTCTGTCTATGTTTGTCATTCTGTTTCTATGTCTCTCTTTCTCTCTGTGTGTGCATGTGTGTATATGTGCATGTGTGTGTATGTGTGTGTATGTGTGTGGTATGTGTGACCTTCTCTTTTCTTGGAAGATCAACAGAGATTGAACACAGATGTATGTCTCTTGTCCATCTAAAACAGGATTTATAAGATTTTTGTGGCTTATATTTCTTACCAATTGTTTAAGCCAGGGTTTTCCAAACCACAGCCAGAAAGCAATCTGAGCTCTTCTATAAACTCATTACATTCTCTTTAGCTTCATCTTTTCTATCTAGTTATCCTGACATTTAGAAATTTGACTTAAATTAAAAACACTTGCTACTATCTAACATACTAAACATTGACTTATATTTTATTTATGATACTAACTAGCTGTTATATCTTAGAAACATTCTCTAGGAACCTTACTATCTGAGTCTGGTGTAACTTGTATGAAGAAATGTTGGGGACCCGACTTTTAGCAGAAAAGCGGCTGTCAGCTTTGCAGCCATCTTGAGTCATATACCCTGACATGAGACTTGGATTAAAATAGGCTACAACAGCAGAGAACACTCCGATAATCTTGGTTTAGATACCTTGGGTACGTGAGATTAAAGGTGTGTGAGATTAAAAGTGTGTGAGATTAAAGGTGTGTAATTTAAGAGTGTGACCTAGAGATCAGATTTAGAGACAAGACCTAAGGGCATGATTATAGGTGTGACTTAGAGGCATGGCTTAGAAGTGAGACAAATAAAAGGCAGAGACAGAACAGATCAGAATCAGACATTAGGGAGACACAGCAGAGAGAAGACAGAGAATCAGACACCTTAGAACAACTTGGAGTTAGTTATTAGACATTAGGCACTTGGCACTTGAAACTTGGAACTTGGAGGCACTAGGGACTAGGAACTTAGGACTTGGGACTTGGAGAGAGGAAGAGAGACTGAAGAATAAACCCTATTTAAACACATCCTGTCTGGTCTCCGTTCTTCAAGTCCGCCCTCACCCTCTCTCTTGCTGAACTCCTACCCCCGGACTGGAGCGGCAGCTTGGGCCCGGATACAATGGTCGCCCAAAAGTGGGGCAGCCCAGGCCTCAACATTTTGCTCAGGCCGCGACATTTTTTGCCCGCCCAAACGTGGGACTAGTGCAGTTCTCAACATTTTTTGGCCACCCAATGTGGGCCAGCTTAGGTCTCAACAAAGAAATACTAGACTTGATGATTTGTAAAAAATAGGACTTTATATTTCATAGTTCTAGAAGGTAAGAAATTTAATCGTAAGGCAGCAATAGATAAGGCACATAGCAAGAACCTGCAACATCTGTCACTTTCTATGTGTAAGTTCCCATGGTAGAGAAAGCAGGAGAGTTTTCTGGGTTCTCTTTTGCACGTGCACTATAGGGAAAACAGAATATCTTCTCTTTTCAAGACTCATATTCTAATATGCATTTTGTTACCAAAATGCAGATTTTCTTGACACTGAACAATTTGAGCACCAGCTGGCAGTACTGTGATTCAAGCCACTCACTGCTGAGAATTAGACTCCATAAGTTAAGGACTCCATTTAGAAAACTCCCTTCCACTGCAGATGCTAATTCAGGTCTCAGATCATTGTGAACTGGTGACAAAAGTTTTTGAACACCCTCTCCATGTTCAGTGATTTATTAGAGAGTTCATGGGTCTCAGAGGCACTTTACCTATAGTTACTTGCTCATTATAAAGACTAGTGCCAAGGGTATAGACAGCCAAATAACGCAAAAGATCCGTAGTCCAAACTATGTAATGGCAGAGCTCCCAGGCTCTTTCTGGTGTCACCAACCAATAATGTCACAAATTCAGTAGAGGGAAAGTTCTCCAAATCCTGTCCCTCATGGGGAGACCTTTGCCATTTAGCAAGAGTTCATTAAATTAATAACTATTTTTCCTGAGTTAGCCTTTTTTACCACTACGCCTTACAAGAAAAAAAAAATTAAACATCAGCCCTCCAATCATATAGATGGTCCCTTGGCAAATAACCCCTTACCAAAGGCTGTGTAAATAGCCAGCAGCAGCAGTGATCTCATTAGTATGAGGACAGACATGTTTCACTTCCACACTCTAAACACTCCAGGCCTGCCAGGATATGAAACAGAGAGCAAAAACATATTTCTTTTTATTTCAAATGCCAACATTCGCTCCTGAAGATTCTGCCCCGTGGAACTGATCTCATAACAGGTTAGTGCTTATGTTTGTGTTGCAACACTGAATTCTAGAAAAATAAAATATCCAGCAAGATTCCTTGCCATCAGTCTTCAAAATAACCTACCAAATAGGCACTGTTTTTTCCAAATAGCTCTAGCATGGGAGACAGAAATAGGCTCAACAAAGTGTACTGAGTTATAAAGCTACAAAGTGACAAAACTCTTATCTAAATATAAATGCTAAAACCTGATCTCTAAAAGTAACCTTATTCTGTCTACTCCAAAGCATCATTCCCTTCCCAGGTAGAAAAAAAGTGTTCCTCAAAGGAATCTATTCTATTCACTGTCACAAGGGCAGGAAGCAATATCAAAGTAGACTAACAGCACAAGCCAGAGAGTGGAAAAGCAGCAAGCCAACTTCTACATTAGCTTCTCAGTCTTTTAAGTTGGGGACATAAGAAAAATAGGGTAAAGAAAATGTAGAGGAGATACATAAATATAAAAGAGGAGTATGTGCTATTCCTGGGATAAGCGTATTTCTAGAGTGCAGGCACAGTCTCTCTTGTTTCTTTCATGGTCCAGTGACTCCTGTTATGAGAGTTGACAGATATGTCACCTAGTCTGGTTATTAGATTATAATGAAACTAGAGGAAATATATATATATATATATATATTCCCTCTCATCTCAATGGGAAGCTATTTTGTAAAAAAAAAAAAAAATGTTAGATTTCAAGTATTTTTCTCTACTGATTTTTTCATCATTAAAATTTTAAGCAGTTATGCCTCAGTTCCTGAGGTCTACAAATATTTTGAATATAATATTCATCTCAGTAAAATCTTCTCCAAAATAATATGAGAGCTCAGCAAAGAAAGAATTTTACAACTCTATACCTAAGGCTGTTTACATCCTTACTGATGGTTCTAGTTAATAATTTACAAGAGAGCCAACTATACTGCAGTCCAGACAAGGGACAAAAAAAAAAAAAAAATGGCTAAAAAGAAAATAAATTAGCACCCAAGAGAACAGTTTGAAGGAGTTTACATTATGTATCCTGTAAGAGAAAAACAACTAGACAGGATTTGAAGAAAGGCCCTTAAGTGTGTGAAAATATATAGAGAAAGGATAATAAATTCAGGCCATAAGTATGTGTGTGGAGCCTAGTACCAGGCACTTTGAAGACACAAAACAGATTAGTTATGGCCTTTTTCCAGAATTAGGTGACATTTCCTTAGATATATATTCTACAATGTTCAAGATTTTAAGTTTGTGCTGTGTGCCTAATGAGAAAAGAAACCACAGTGATGGTCTACCCTTATCTATTACTTTGGTGATTACAATTTCTTGATGCATTTCATTTGTTTACTCTTACTCAGCTCCCAATACAAAAGCACATGAAAGAGCCTTGTAAGATCTAAATTTCCATATCACTTCTTGGTTCACAATCTTTCAATATTTTTCCATATTTTCCCTCTTTTATGGCATATAAGACCCTTAATATTTGGGTACTCTGCTATTTCTCCTGAATTGTTTCCTTTGCTCTCCATCTAACACTCTGTACTCCAGAATCACATATCTTCATATCTTCCTTCACATATTTTTACTCCACATTAGGATGTTGGCAATTACTATTCTTTTTCCCCCAAACACTTTATTTATCAGTATTTGTATATACATACATACTTATACATGTATACATATATACATACATATATGAGCAATAATTTAATAAGATATATTTGAAAAGTATTGGGGGTTGGGAAGAGTGGGAGGAAGGAGAGAAAGAAAAAAATTATGTAAATATAATACTCATATATGAAATTCTCAAAAAGGAATCCATTTTTAAAAAAATATTCAACAGATTAACTTGCATTTTACAATATGAAAATAAATATGACCTATAATTATGTTGAAGGACATTTTAGATCACTACAAACTTTGAAATTTAATATGAAATCAATAAAAATTATTTTACCCAGCATACTAACAAAAACCACAATAACATTTTATAATTCAAAGTATTTCTGAGAACAAGAAAATGGATTGTCAGAAGCTAAGTCAGCAGAGCCAGGGGGACACTGTGTGTTATTTCTTTTCTTTTCATTTCTTTTTTTTTTTCTTTTTTTTTCTTTTTTGGCAATTACTATTCTTTTTGAAGCAAGAATTTCTCCTGTAGAGAATAAAATGATGACTTGTATGATTGCTTAACTCAGCCCTTTCCTCCCAAATGTCAACTCTTCAGACAAGTTCCCTATCTCCTTACCTATTAAAAAGCTTCTATCACTGTTTATAATTTTACTCTGGTTTTCTTTGTTCTCAAGCACCCACACACAGGTTACTATGCTCTGTATTCATATGTATGTTTGTATGTATGTATGTATGTATGTATGTATCAACTTATTATCTACCTCTTATACAAAACATGACCTAACATACACCCCACTTCTAAGCTACTGAGAGTAGGGACTTTGTCTGATCCACAGTGACATAATATATGTACATATATATGTACATATATTATATATGTGTGATTTTCAATATTAAAAAAATAAAGAAGAAAAGAAAAAGTTATTCCAGTGTTAAGTGATATTGGTGATAGACAAACATAACTTTTAGTTAAGAAGAAAACCCTCAAATTAATGAGAGCTGAGGCTGCAGAAAGAACAAAGGAGTAAAACTAGAAGAGCAAAATGTTGTGGCATTATGTATGTCACAACAAGAAACATGAGAAACACAGGAAACACATTAGGACATTGATTTTCAGAAAATAAAATGACTCAATATCATCTGTTTTATAAGAACTTTAATTTTGCTCTTGGTGTATAGACAAAAATAATAGAAAAAAAATCCTCATTATAAAGGCATGGCAAAAGTTTAGGGAAAGGATCAGGATTCTATGTTTTACTCAGAAGATCCTGAACTCAAGAGTCTAGTGCCATATTACAATGATAATAAATGGTGAATCCTTCTCTTAGATCATGTCACAAGAATTAGATTGGATTTTTTAAAAATAAAAATATGAATGGAATAAGTGTTGAACAGATCAAGCACTGAAAGTTCTAAAAGACCCATGTTTTGGTGCTGAATGATGAAGGGAGTGATAACAGAGGATGGTAACAGAGACTGAGAGAAAAGACATGAGTATTCACAGAAGCAAAGAAGAATTTTCAGCACAGAATAATCAGTCAAGTCAAATGATATAGCACAGACAATGAGGAAAAAGTGTCATAATTACCAAAGTTGTGAGGACA
Source organism: Arvicanthis niloticus (assembly GCF_011762505.2). Taxonomy (NCBI): domain Eukaryota; kingdom Metazoa; phylum Chordata; class Mammalia; order Rodentia; family Muridae; genus Arvicanthis; species Arvicanthis niloticus. The sequence goes on along the minus strand of NC_047668.1, from coordinate 76,563,219 downwards.
GAGTCATCTGAGCTCTTTGATATCAAAAATGGAGCTAGAGAATTGACAGTTCAGCCTACTGAGTTTAAGTCTTATTTTGGTCCAGTATTTCCTCACTATACCCCTTTAACACCTCTAGAATGGTAATATATATTATGTTCTATGGAATGTTAGAAGTATGCAATTTGCTTTTTGATTTTACAGGACTTAGAATTGAGAAATTTGTTTCAGAGCAGACTTTAGATTAGAAACTATATTGAGACTGTAAACTACTGCAGAGACTTTGAAGTTGAATTATTATTATTATGATGTGGCCAGGAATCTAAGGGGTCCATGGAATGGAATGTAGTATTTCAAATGATAATGGCCACCACAGGCTCATATATTTTAAATCTTGACTCCCAGTTGATGGTACTTGTTGGGAAAGAATTGGAGGTGTGGCCTAGTTGAAGAAACCCCCCCCCCAGAGTTCTTTCTCTGCATGGATGTGGATCAAGATGTGAGTTCTCACCTGTTTCTTTAGTCTACCATCATGAACTCTAACTCTGGGAAGCCATAAGCCAAATTAAATGCCATTGTTAACATGTTGCCTTAGTCATGATGTTTTCTCCTAGCAATGAAAAAGTAACTCTGACAATCCTAAGTATTTTCTTTGAATTATTGTGAATGGGTAGTTTTCCTAACTATATTCTCACTATTAATTATAGGCATGTAGAAAAAGCTCCTGACTTTTCTGAATTCTTCTGCTTCACTGAAAGTGTTTCTGAATTCTAATAAGTTTCTGATGAACTCTTCAGAGTCCTATGTACAAGATCATCTTATCTACAAATAAGAATAATTGATTTCATCCTGTCCTATTCCTCTCTCAATTACTATAGTAAGAAGAGAAAAAGTAGACACCTTTGCGTTTCAATTCCAATATTAGTGGATTTTCCTTTAGTTTTTCTCTATTTTAATATTGAACATAGTTTTGTGTGTGTTTATTATTTTGTTAATCTATGTTTCTTCCATTTCTAGTTTCTTCATTGTTTTTATTATTAAGAAGTATTGGCATTTCCCAAAGGTGATTTTTGTGTTTCAAGATGATAATGTAATTTTTGTTCTTGATCCTCTTAATGTGATATATTCTATTTATTGACTTTTGTATGTATCCATATCTTTGCATTCTTGAGATGCCATCCTGTGGATGTTGGGGGGGGGTGTGATTTCATGAAATGGTTTTGTGTTTGATTTGAAAGTACTTTACAAATAAAATTTCCATTTATGTTCCACAAGGTGACTGTCCCATAATTTGTGTCTTTGTTAAGTTTTCTTATGAGTGAAATACAGGCCTCTAAGTTTGAATATATGGTTTGAAAAATATTGCTCTTAGTTTCTTTAAGATTTGATAAAAGTCAGTATTTAAACCATCTTGGATTGATTTTCTTAATTTCTGAAAATTTCATTACTACTTCAGTCTCCCTTTATGTCTCTTTCAACTTTTTATGTCTTTTGGACATAAAGAAGGTGGTAGTCATATGGTAGAAATTTATCAGTTTTTCTAAGATTTCCTGTTCATTAAAATTTAGATTTTCAAAGTACACTCTAGTAATTATCTCTGTTTTGTTGTTGTCTGCTGAAATTTGTTTCTTTCAATCTCTAATTTTACAAACTTGAGTCTTGCTTTTTTTGGCTTATTTGGCTAAATTTATCAATCTTACTTATATACTCAAAGAATTGAGTTTGCTTCTTTGCTTCTTTGCACTGTTTTTTAATTTCCATTTCATTAATTTCTGTTCTGATTCTTGTTAATTGCTTTTATCTGCTAATTTGGGGTCAGATCATAAGAGTTCATGGTCTATCCCAAGAATATTTATTTATTTGGGTATTCTCTAATTTTATTTTAAATTTAAACACACAGCAATAGCTTCTTGTTCAGAACCAACCATTTTTACTGTATCCCTTTAATTTGGTATATGTGCTTTTATTCCCATTGTATTCCAAGAAATTTTTAGTATTCCATGTAATATCATAGAAGACACATTTATTGCTTAATAATGTGATGTTGTATAGTCTTTATAAATTGCTCTATTTTCTGTTGCTTCTTTTTCTGTTTATTTTCAGGTTTTTTCTCATATGACAGATAAGATAAAAATTATTTCATTTTATATACTTATTAATTTTTGCTTTTTGTCAAAAAAATACTATAGAGCAAGTCTGATACATGGGAACTGCCATATATCAGACTCCTGAGAAGAATGTGTATTCTGCAGACTTTAGGTAAATTTTTCTGAGGATGTAAGTTAAATCAGTTTGAACTGATGGGGTTTTTGTCTGTCTTTCAATTGTCAACATTTCTGTTGGTGAGAGTAAAGAATTAAAGTCACTCATTACTCATTATTTAGGACATTCTGTTCCTTTAGATCCAGTAGTATTTGTTGTATGATATTGAGTCCTCCAATGTTTAGTATGCATATGTTTATAATTGCAACAATCACTAGATGGGTTATTCCATTAATCAGTGTGTAGTAATGTCATTTATAGCTTTTGATAAATTAAGTTTGAAGCATATTTTTTCAAGTACTAGAATTGCTATACCTACTTACTTGCTAGTTCTTTTAGCATGGAACATCTTTTCCTATCATTTACCCTAAAACAGTGTTAATCCTTACCAATAAGGCTTGATTCATATGTACATACACACACATACACACACACTTATATATGTGTGTATGTGATTATAATATATATATATATATATATATATATATATATATATATATCAAATAGGTTTGATATATTGATGTTTATATTTCAAATAGGTTATATTTATAAATCAGTTTGTTTTAGATATATCAAATAGGTGGGTCCTGTTTATTATTTTTATTGTGTGTGGGGAGGCTTGTGTGTTGTTACACACATACGAAAAGACAATTTGCAGAAGTTGATTCTTTCCCATCACGTAGGTTTCAGGATCAAACTCAGGCTTTGTGAAAATTATTTTTAGGTAAAGATATTTGCTTTAAGATACTGAATGATCTCAAGTCCCCAATTCTATTGTAAATCTGATCTGTCATTCTAAGTCTTTTCTTTACAAACATTAGACCAATAATATTCAGAGATATTATTAAAGCTTTATTTTCCTTCCTGTCACTTTACTCTGTTTTGTAATATTTGGTATTGCTTTTGTTTATTTACTTTTCTGTGGAGATTTTTCATTCCTGTAATGTCCTGATATGTTTATCTTTCTTTTGTATGCAGGATTTCATTAAGAATCTCCTAAGCAGCTGACCTAGTGTTTCTAAATTCCTTCAGGTTTTGTTGATCCTGAAAAGATTTTATTTTTGATTTGATTATAAATGATAACAATGCAGAATTATTAATCTGGGTTGGATACTTACTGTTTTACATTTACTGACATATATTCTCTCCTGCCATTTAATATGTGAGTTTCCCTTAATATGGAAATCAGTGATTCTTTCTGTGTTCTGCACACTTTATACTTTCACAACTCTATGTTGTGGCATACTCTTCTCTTCCTATTTCTTCCCTAGATATGGGAAACTGTACAATATGGGTTGATTTAATGTGCCTCCTGTTTTGGAGAGGTTGAAATGCTTCTTCTGTTGCTGGGATTCATAGATTTGGTCTTTAAATACTTTCTCACAGACCTTACATATTCCATTGTTCTTATTAATTATATTTTCTGTGGCTTGAATGTTCTACCATATTAACTTCATCTTAAAGTCCTGATATTCTGTCTTCTATTTGATGCAATCTATTAGTATGTCTTCCTATTGAATTTTTCTTTGACTTATAAACTTTGCATTCTCAACATTTCATTTTAATTTTTCTAGTATTTTTATCTCTTTACTAAATTATCATTTTCATAACCTTTATAGACTTCTCTATCTCAATTAATGTTTACGTTCTCTTCACTATTGTTAATATCTCCTTTGATTTCGTTACTTAGTTTTTGAAAACTTCTATGTAACTATTCGCCTGGAATTTCATGTAACTCACCCAAATTAGAGGTATACTATGAAATATATTTTTTTCATTTGGATTAGATTATTGATTGGGATTTTTTTTTAAATTACCCACAATCATTCAGTTGAAGTACTTCTACTATTCACGTGGGACTTAGTTGTTACAGGATTGAGGTTCTGTTAATTTCTACTAGATTGGCCTTGAAATTCAATTTCTTTCAGCTTTTATTTTAAACTAGTCTCTTCTGAATCAACATGTCTGTAGCTATAGTTAGTGAACTCTGGTTACAGGCATAAACTCCAGGTTTCTGGAAGATATGAAAAACATTATTCTAGGATTTAACCTTGCCAAGTAAAACTCATGAGATTAATTATGATAATAATTTGAATATCTGTACTCACCCTATCCTGACCCTAATAATAATGTGCCCTACCTGATTTCTTTTTATCTATTGCATCATAAACTTCATGAAGTCAAGAGGTTATTCCTATCTTTCTCATTGTTGTTTCCGTAATAGCAAGCAGAAAGCCTCGTATATAGTAAATGCTAAAAATATTATTTATTGAATGAATGAATACGTTTAATTGGGGTTTCAAGAGAGTTCGGAACAGCTGTTAGAACTATAATGCAGGGATTATAACTGGAAGTCAATTAGAAAGGACTAAAAGAATTGCTGAGTTGCGTTTTGGATTCTGCCAAGTTATAGATAATGTGTTTGTAGTGGATCTAATCATCACTGCTTAGTGCATTTCTAAAGCAATGCAAAAAAATAGAGAGTGAGTGGAATTTAAGGATCTAAATCAGTCTGTGGTTGAACAATTGGAGGGCACAAGACTAAAGATAGCCTGACCTTTAACTGAGTATAACATACATACATTGACTGACTACAGAGTTTGGGCTACTTAGGAACTAAATTAAACAGCAGTGGTTAGAGAGTATGAGAATGTATACAAACAAAACACTAAAATGATGACCAGGGCAAAAATACAGTGTAGTATGTGACAGCCAGAGTATAAGTCCCTTCCCCTTTCCCCACATAGTTTAGCTGATTATCCTACACTGATCACTCTTACTCACCAGTCTTGAACTCACCAAACTTGGCAGACACAGTCATAGATCACCTGCCCTTATGTCCCTTCACTTATCATAAACAACACTGCTGAAAATTAAATTGCCTCTTCAGAGTAATTGGAGACAACCTGCATGTTGTGTTTGTTTTTGACAAGGAATCAAAGCTCCTAGAATTATCTGGAATCATTGGTTTTCCCTTCCTCTCCCAAATCTCTCTATATGTGTCCGAGAGTACATATTTGTCACTGCCACACCCTGTCAGTTTAATCTTTAAAAATGACTTTCTTACTTAGGCCTTGTTTATTACTCCTAAGTGGATTTACCTTATAATTTCTAGGAAGTACTCAGAATGCTGCTGTGTACTTCAGAAGCTTCCCATTTTGTTCTGTCTAAAGCTATCTTCAACTTGAGGACCAAAACCTTAATTTATGTATTCCCTGGTTAGAGAACTACTATGCTGACCTTACACATGGAAGCAACTTGTCCTATTTTCTCTAATCTTAGCTGCCAAATTAGTGGCCAAGCAGTATGTTCTCACCAAGACTTTTGTGATTTTGCCAGTTCATATTGGCTCTGTGCCCTACTAACTTCTTTGGGTGGTTTTTTTTTTTTGTTTTTTGTTTTTTGTTTTTTGTTTTTTTTTTTTTTTTTTTGAGTCAAATTTGTCTCTACAGGTAGGCCAATTTTGCAGTCATAAATGTTGAAGAAAGATAAATAAATAAATAAATAAATAAATAAAAAGTAAATATAGTAAGTAAATAAATAAACAAATAAATAAATTTGATTAGGATTGATGTCTATTTTTAAGCACATACCCAAATTTAAAAGCAGAAGCTTATTAATGAAAGAATGATTTATTTGAACTTCAGTAATTAATGGATGATATCTTAATGACATAAATCTGAATCAAAGACATCTTCTGCAAAAGAATAGATGAAAAATATTTTAGTCCCCATGTACCTAACTGTATTTACCACCACTGTTCAATAATACTCAAAACCAGCAATTATCCATATTAAAACAAAGGAATCTTGCATGTTCCAAGAAACTTTTCATAAAAATAAGTGGTGGTATCTTAGCTTATTGAAAAGGTTTATGTCATGGTCACATTTTATGTTCACATTAGGAGAGGTGATTTATCTAATTCATGTTGTCATTGTTGACACTCTGGAACCCAAGTCGAGAAAAGAGCAATAGTCTGGGGCACTGCAACTGTAGCAAAAAAACAGCTATAAAATGAGTTGCTATCCTGCAGTGATAGGTACACTTTTTGCTTGTATTTCATTAGCTTGGTGATACTACATGTTTTACATCCAAGATCAAGAGAGCTGAAAAGTATCAATTTATGAATCAGGGAAACAAATAATTGATGGATAGTAATACAGTATAAAGAAAAGGTTTATGTTAGGGAAGATAATGAAAAACGTTACAATGCTTGATGGTGTCACTATAGGTAAGGAAGATGAAAGTGTTGAGCTCTAGGACAGCTGGTTAAAATGACACTGAACATGGATGGAGCTGAGGAATCTGAATAATTTTATATCTATATCACACATCAGTGTTCATTAGTGCTGAGGTGAATGTCAGCTTCCCCATTTTTCTGTAAAACTGGTAAGAAAAATAACAGTGCAATGTATGATCTTATAAAACACATTAAATTTATGTAGAGTCTTCCTTTAACATGCTGGATTTCTATATAGCTAAGAAAGAGATTATATTATAAAAGGTATCATAAATTCACAATTTCTTTCTAGTCTTCATGAAACTTCTCAGTCACTTGACTTAATTATTTATGTTGTAACATTTTCCTCTTATATGTGTATGTTAAACATAAAATTTGTACTCATAATATAAAAATATCTTTACATAACTACATTAATTCTTTCTTATATGGTAAAGTTTAATCAACTAGCTAGTTGATTAAACTTTACCATATAAGAAAAAATTAATGTTATGTATTTGAATAAAAAGTATTTTAGCATTTTGTTGGTACATTTGAAGAGACTTATTTTATCTTTACTTCTTAGACACAGTAGAAGACAGGCAAAGTCAAAGGGGAAGGCTAAGAATGGTTTATATCAGTTGTCTTCACAATTATTTTTCTCTAAAATACATAGGAGGATAAAGATTGTACAGTCAATAATTGCTGAGCCAGAAGCTCTTAACTGCTCTGCATTCATAAAGTCACTCGGAAGTGCATAAATTCCTGAAAGTAGATATAACCTTGAACCCACTCTTCCATAAACACAGTCTGCATTCATTGATTTGTCAACAATTATTTGTTTCAAGCTCCTTACAACAAGAACCAGAAGGGTAGTATGCCAATGCCACTACACCCAGATACTGAACATCTGGATTTAAACATTTTCAGGAAACTCAGACTAGAACACAGGCATGATACTGTCAACTCTTGTGTTCTGCATTGTTTCCCATCTGTCACTCATGGAATTAAACAAAATTGGTGTCTGTAAGATTCACCAGCCAAGGGCAACACCCAGAAAAGTTTGCCTTGACTTGTGTCTTGAATGTTGTCAATGTAAAAGTATATATAAGTACCAGTCTTCAGTTTTATAGGGGAAGAAACAGTCAGAATGAGAAAGATCTTTTGTTCAAAGAATTGGGCGTTGGATTCTAATCTTTCTAGATTTTGTTGACTTATTTTCACTTGGCTGTGGGAAAGTGCTCATGGGATGAAAGGATAGAAAACAATGCATTTATTTGAAGAAAAAAGCATTGTCATGTGAAATTATGATCATCAATTTTCTAGACATCACACTTGTTTTGGAATGGAATGTAGAAAACAGAAGCACTTTCAGAAAGTTTATCATCTTTGTTTACCATTTGACTGCATTTTCTACTTTGAATCTTGAACTATATTACCTCTAATCTAATTGCAAACACTAATTTGTCCCATGGTTTAAAATAAATGTTACTGAGCTTGGAGAATGCTTCTGCTTGTACCTTGCTACCTTTGCATCTTTTTTGATTGTCTTGCTGGTTTCTATGGTAACAGAAGTGGGGAAGCTAATTAAGATCAAGAGGTTAGAATTGAAGAAAAATGAAATTTTCCAACACAATTCATTTATCATGTACATTTAAATTAGTTTCTTTAATAAACTATCTGTTGGAGAATGGCGATCGCTGAATCACTTTAATAAAAAAAAGACACATGTTAAACATTTAACATCATTTATTTATATTCAATTTATTTTATTAAGAAGCATTTTACCTTAGGTAATCAAATTAACAAAAATCATTAATAAAGACTGCTGTGTCTCAATACAGTTCCCCTAACACATTGGCTTTAAGCTCCTCTTCATGTGTGTCATTCTCAATATTAAACCAGAATAAGCCTATGGTTTCTGTTAAGATTTTGTCTTCTATTTCATGATCCACTCTTTCTTGTCCCTTTTCATGACTCTCTGACTCAGAATATATAGTTTCTCAATTTCTAGGACAGTCCTAGATTTTGCCAAGAAAGTGTAAAATGGAAAAAAATTACTTACGTAGAGAGTGAAGAAAAAAAAGTCTGTTGCTATTTTGTTCCTCTCATGATCAATGCAGCAATGATTCGTCATGGAGTATAAGTTTGTGAAATAATTCAAGAATATGTACATAAAAGTCTCTACCCTGTTTAAAATATTAATTTAACATGTTCAGAAAAGGCAGGTGCAATGAACTGGGGTTTCTTACTAAATCTGGCACTGTGCCTAAGCCAACTACAGAACAGATGTTGTCTTTGGTACCTATTTCTGTTTTCTTCTTTAGTTTCTTGAACTTGACACTACATCCTTTTACCTTTGATAGATGATAGGTAACTTTAATACAACAACTTAAAGAGGCTATTGCTACCCACAGTTTTGAAGACCATAATGTGCTTTGTCACCTACCACATCTGGAGAAACAGAAATGAAGAACTTGGTAATCAAGAAAATTTTCTTTTCAAAAGACACTTTCAAAATTATGCCTATAACCAGATACCCTTTACAATCTGATTCAATTTTATTATGATACAAAAATTACTGAATCCAAGCCTGGTGTTAGACATTGTTTTGTGCTCTATGGGATCTTATTTATACCTGATAACTATTTAAGGTATTTTATTAACTCTGTTTTGCAAAAGATATAATTGAATATTATAAAAGTTATATGGCATTTCCCAAGTTTAGACAAAGGGACATAAAATGAATTTGAATGTCAGTTGATCTAACCCAATAACATTTTCTTTAGGAGATAGTTATTATATTTTACAAAGCAATCAATGTAACAAAGGGTTTTGGGGTCTCAGTCATTGCCTAGCTGCAGCGTTCTAATTCAACAATTATTATAGTTGATATTTTAGAAACATTTTCAGTGTATAATTATAATTAATTTAGAAATTTTAACTGTAGTACTGTGTAGTGGCTTAAGGCTCTGCTCTCTGCACTCTGGAAACTGAAAGAAGAGGATTAATGCACATTTGAAGCCAGTTTAGGTTATTTTTAGTCCTGAATATACTACCAAATGAGATCAAGTCCCAAACAGTACAATGCAAAAGAAAGTTAGACAAGTTGATTACAAGCATGCATTTATCAGAATATTTTTGTTGTTTCTGTATGGTTGTGAGTTTCTTGAATCTTAAAATTCTAAAGAAAATAAATTAACATTTTCCCAACTTTTTACACTGAAAATCACTTTACTCTTACCCTGTTTTTCTCTATAGTGTTGATTGTGTCAATGAATAATGAAGAAATGAATGTTGGAAATATGGCTTTTATGTATTATAGTAAAACTACATGTGACATACCCCTGGCAGGGGCATATTGAAATACCTTGGAGTAGGCTCATCAGTCTGAGGAAAAAACAATGCAGTCAAGCTTCTGAAAACTTCTAAAAGTTGCAAGATAAACAGAATTGAGTGACTGCTGGAGAAAAGACTGCTCACACTGGCTGATCTGTAGGCAAGTTCTGCAGGGAGGTTTACAAATGTAGATTCTGTGATTTATCATCTATGATGAGGCAGTCTATGATTTTAATTTCAACCTCTTCCAAGAACAGAGTAGGAAAGTTGTGTTAAGAACAAATAGGACGTACTTTACTCTCAGTTTAGGATTAAAAATTTTAAATTGGTAAAACTATTTTGACAGATGGCCATGTATGTTTTTGACAATTTAAACACAACCAATTTGCATTGCTGAGTATCTGATCACCTTGTAAACCCAGAGAGTGTGAACTGCAAAAATGTGTTTCTTGTGATGTCTCATCCCTAGCACACACCTTTAACCCACAAACTTTCTGTTTACTGAAAACAAATAGTTGTGATATGTCTCAGCCAGTACACACTTTTAGCCCAAGAGTTTTTGATAAACAAGAGCTAAATAAAGTCAACAATAGATCAAGAGGCAGAGCAAGCAACCAGTTAACAGGGAATGAACATTAAAAAAACCCAGGAAAGAGAAGGAAAGATCTGTGAGTTAAAGGGTCCTAAAGAAAGTGTGAAGAAAGAGAAGGAGCTGTTACCTTCTGGGAAGTTGATAGAGGAGGAAGTTCAGTTGGGAGCTTTCTCTGTCTCTCTGAGCTAGCAGGCTTTTATTACAACATCTGACTCCCAAGTCTTCATTTAGTAAAAGTATTATTTGAGATTATGTTTTAAAAACAACATTTTGAAGCTCCAATATGTGGCATGACCCCTTGGACAGAGGAATCACTCCAGTTGTGGACAAACTAATGATAGATTTGGTAAGTCACCTGCAAAGTCTTCAAGGGGAGAGTTAAGGACAAGAAGTATCATAATAGAAGGCTTTAAGACTCTACATAGTGTTAATTTAGATGGTTTAAAAGTAGAAGCAGAAAATGAAAAAATAAATGACTTACCTGAAGTTGGTATAATACCAATACTCATTATTGTTAAGGCCTAGGCAACTATTGTCTGCCTAGCTAACCATTTTATGCTGTTACCAATGTTACAAGGATACTTCCTCATATGCTGTTGCTAATATTACAAAAAAAGTTTCTCATATACTGTTACTTGGAACTTCTTCATGCCTGAGTTAACCATTAAAGGAAATGCTGTTATGTTCTATGCTTTGGTGTAATTTGAAAGCAAGTACAACAGAGGTCAATTAGAACTACTTTTTTTAGGTAGCCATAATAAGCTTAGACCCAAGATTGCCCTGTGAAGTAGGATTGGCATCCTAGTGTCAGAAAGAAACATATGTGGGAAAGTGAAATCCTGATTGACAAGTTAGGACATGAATGCTAGACAAGTCAAGTCACCCAGCAACAGGTAAATCCTCAAACCAATGAGGACAAGATAAGTGTATTATGAAGACATTTCCTAAGGTAGTACCATATTGCTAAATCCTGATTGGTAGAATAATCCTGCACAGATGTTTGCAGATTTCAAGCTTAAAAAGTTTGTAGGATTCTCAGTCAGCTTACAAATCTGGTCTGTGGACCTGATTGATCAGTCCTGGGGTGAATGCTCAATAAGCTATCCCTGTCTGACTGAGATTATTATGCATGTGAATTGTGGGGAAACTCCTGCACCCCAACAATTATTATCATTTTAGTATTCATGTCATAACTTTAATAGCCATAGTGGCTTTCTGTACCTTCTGCATAGAGAAAAAAAATTTAGAGATATAGGAAAAAGAAAATTATGTAAAGCATATTGATAAGATATAAGCTTTAGAAGAAACATAAAGAGACTTACAAATAAAAACAAGAAGAATACTCAGACACAGACAGAGAAATTTAGACAGATGTTAGAAAGACCTATAAATAATAATAAAAAAACACTCAGAAACAAAAAAAAAAAAAAAAATTAGACAAGAGCCTATCACACCACTGTATAAATGGAGGCAGTCTAAAGTTTTTAAAAAACTAACCTCAGTTTATCCAGTTACTTTACAAGACACAAGAGCAGATGATGTGTATCCCCAAGGTTATAGAGAAAATAACTGGAATCCTATAGACGTACGAATTTGAGGAGATTTGTGGAAGCAGTCTTTTGGTACACATTCACCCTATGTAAAGTAAATGAACAGAGACCAAAGATAAAAATATAAATAAATGACATTAAAATAGGTTTAGTTTAGCAGAAACAGGAGCAGATTAACAGTAATTTTACAAAAATCTTGGCATTCTGATTGGCCTCTTTGCAAGGTAAATATAGCTTCTAGAGAAGAAGAATGCTTCAGAGACAAGTATAAGAAGATATTTTCAAGAATAGTAACAGATGATCAAGGTTGTTCATAAGCAGGACATAACAAGTCTTTCAATATCTCTCAAAGATATCAACTTCCTTACCTTTAAAATGGCTAACTGATAAGACTATATGGTTAGGACAGTGATCTATGACAACAGAAAACTTCACAGGTACCAGAAAAAAATGGTACTTTGCAAGCTAAATGCTCAACACATTGAGAAATCTACTAGTCCATTGAATTTTCCTGTGTTTGTAATAAAAAAAAAAATCAGGAAAAATGGAGGTTGTTTACAGATGTAAAAGTTATAAATAATAGGAATAGAAAAAGATGAAGAAAAAACCCAGAGATGGCTGTACTCCTAGGAGCTCTAACATACCCAGAAGTGTAGGTGAGTGGGCCTCGAAACTCAGGCAGCCCTCAACAGATATAAGAAAATTGAAACAATCCCATGTGTCCTATAAAATCACCACAGACTAAGGCTGGTCTTCAATAGCAATAAAATCAATGGAAAGCCCACATACACTTGGAAACTGAACAGTGATCTACTCAATGATAACTTGATCAAGGAAGAAATAAAGAAAGAAATTAAAGACTTTTTAGAATTTAATAAAAATGAGGACACATCATACCAAAACTTGTGGGATACAATGAAAGCAGTGCTAAGAAGAAAACTCATAGTTTTAAGTGCCCACAAAAAGAAACTGGAGAGAGCATACACTAACAACTTGACAGCACACCTGTAAGCTCTAAAACAAAAAGAAGCCAATGCACCCAAGATGAGTAGATGGCAAGAAATAATGAAAGTCTGGGCTGAAATCAACCAAGTAGAAACAAAAAGAACTTTACAAAGAATCAATAAAACCTGGAGTTGGTTCTTTGAGAAAATCAACAAAATAGACAAACCCGTAACCAGATTAATCAGGGGGCACATAGGCAGTATCCAAATTAACAAAATCAAAACTAAAAAGGGAGACATAACAATAGAAAGTGAGGAAATGTTAGAAAAAATCATCAGATCCTACTAGAAAAGCCTATACTCAACAAAACTGGAAAATCTGGATGAAATGGAAAATTTCCTAGACAGATACCAAAGTTAAATCAGGATCAGATAAAACATCGAAATAGTTCTATTTAGAAATAAATAAATACCCCTAAAGAAATAACAACAGTTATTTAAAGTTTCCCTACAAAAAAAAAAGCAAGCAAGCTCAGGACCAGATGGTTTTAGTACAGAATTCTATCAAGCTTCCAAAAATACCTAATCTCAATTCTCTATAAACTATTTTACAACGTAGAAACAGAAGGAACTCTACCCAATTTGTTCTATGAAGCCACAATTGCACTCATACCTAAACCACACAAAAACACAATGAAAGAGAAATTCAGACCAATCTCCCTTATGAGTATCAATGCAAAAATATCAATAAAACTCTCACCCATGGAATCCAAGAATACATAAAAACAATCATCCATCTTGATCAAGTAGGCTTTATTTTAGAAATGCATGGATGGTTCAATATACAAAAATCTATCAGTGCAATCCACTATATAAACAAACTCAAAGGAAAAACCGCATGATCATCTCACTAGATGCTTAGAAAGCATTTGACAGAATTCAACACCCCTTCATGTTAAAAGTCTTGCAAAGAACAGGAATCCAAGGCCTATACCTAAACATGGTAAAAGCAATATACAGCCAACCAGTAGCCAACATCAAACTAAAAGGACAGAAACTTGAAGCAACCCCACTAAGATCAGGGACTAGACAAGTCTGCTCACTCTCTCACTACCTATTCAATATAGTACTGAAGTCCTAGCCAGAGCAATTAGACAACAAAAGGAGATCAGAGGGATAAAAATTGAAAAAGAAGAAGTCAAAATTTCACTATTTGCAGATGATATGATAGTATACTTATGTGACGCCAAAACTTTCTCCAGAGAACTCCTAACTCTGATAAACAACTTCAGTAAAGTGGCTGGATATAAAATTAACTCAAACAAATCAGTAGCTTTCCTCTACTTAAAGGATCAGCAGGCTGAGAAAGACATTAGGGAAATGACACCCTTCACAATAGTCATAAATAATATAAATTGTTTGAATCTAACCAAGCAAGTGACAGATCTGTATAATAAGAACTTCAAGTCCCTGAAGAAAGAAATTGAAGAAGATCTCAGAAGGTGGAAAGATCTCCCATGCTCATGGATTGGGAGGATTAATATAGTGAAAATGGCCATCTTGCCAAAAGCAATCTACAGATTCACTGTAATCCCTATCAAAATTTCAAGCTCAATTCATCACAGAGATAAAAAGAGCAATTCTCAAATTCCTTCGGAATAACAAAAAACACAGGATAGCAAAAAGCATTCTCAACAATGAAAGAATTTCTGGGGAAATCTCCATCCCTGACCTAAAGCTGTGTTACAGAGCAATAGTGATTTAAAAAAAAAAACAAAAACAAAACCTGCATGGTATTTGTACAGAGACAGGCAGGAAGATCAATGGAATATAATTGAAGATCCAGAAATGAACCCACATGCCTATGGTCACTTGATCTTTGATAAAAAAGCTAAAACTATTCAGTGGAAGACAAAGCATTTTCAACAAATGTTGCTGGAGGTCAGCATGTAGGAAAAAGCAAATCAATACACTCTTACACCCTTGCACAAAACTCTAGTCCAAGTTTCAGACACACTGAACCTAATAGAAGAGAAAGTGGGGAAGAGCTTTGAACACATGATCACAGGGGAAAAGTTCTTGAACAGGACACCAATAGCTTATGCTCCTAGATCAAAAATTGACAAATGGGACTCAGAAAATTGCCAACCTTCTGTACGGAAAAGGACACTGACAATAGGACAAAATGGAAAGCAACAAATTGGGAAAAGATCTTTACCAATTCTACATCTGATAGAGGGCTAATATAAAAAATATACAAAGAACACATGAAATTAGACTCCAGACAATCAAATAACCCTATTAAAATATGGAGTACAGAGCTCAACAAAGAATTTTTCAACTGAAGAATATCCAATGGCTGAGAAGCATGTAAAGAAATGTTCAACATCTTTAATAATCAGGGAAATGCAAATCAAAATAACCCTGAGATCCCACCTCATACCAGTCAGAATGGCTAAAATTAAAAACTCAGGTGACAGCAGATGCTGGCAAGGATGTGGAAAAATTGGAATACTCCTCCATTGTTGGTGGAATTGTAGGCTGGTACAATCACTCTGGAAAGCAGTCTACTTGTTCCTCAGAAAATTGGACGTAGCATTACCTAAGGACCCAGCTATACCACTCCTGGGCATATACCCAGAAGATGCTCCAATATATAATAAAGACACATGCTCCATTATGTTCATACCAGTCTTATTTATAATAGCCAGAAACTATAAAGAATCCAGATGTCCTTCAACAGAGGAATGAATACAGAAAATGTGGTATATTTACACAGTGGAGTACTATTCAGCTATTAAAAACAATGGATTCATCAAATTCTTGGGTAAATGAATAGAACTAGAAAATATCATCCTGAGTGAGATAAACCAATCAGAAAAAAGTCACATGGTATGCACTCATTTATAAGAGGATTTTAGCCCAAAATCTCACCATACCCAAAACATAACTCACAGACCACATGAAGTCCAAGAAAAAGAAATACCAAAGTGTGGGCTCTTTGGTCCTTCAGAGAAGGAGTATCTAAATACTCACAGGAGCAAATAGGAGAAAATGTGTGGGGCAGAAACTAGAGGAGGGATAGTCCAGAGACCCCCCACATGGGGATCTATCCCAGGGGAAATTGCCATATGCAAACACTGTTGTGGATTTCCAGAAGTGCATGTAGACAGGAGCCTGACAGTGCCTCCTGAGAGGCACTGCCTCAACCTGACATATACAGAGGCAGATGCTTGCAGCTAAACATCAAACTGATCACAGTGTCCCCATTGTTGGAGTTAGAGAGAAGAGTGAAAATGTTGAAGAGGCTTGTGGCCCTAAGGAGAAAGGGACAATATCAAACAACCAGAGTGTCCAGGTTCTAAACAGCTAGCCTATAAATATATATGAAGGGACCCATGTCTCTAGCTGTATATGTAGAAGAAGATGGACTTGTCAGGAATCAGTAGGAGAGGAGGACATTGGTCCCTTGAAGACTGCATGCCCCAGTGAGGGGGAATTCGATGGCAGGGAAGTGGGAGTGGGTGAATGGGTGGGGACACACCCTCATAGAAATAGGAGGAGAGAGTATGGGTTAAGGGGTTTCTGGGGCAGGGGGAGGAAATGGGGAAATAAGATAACATTTGAAATATTGATAAATAATGTATCCAATAATAAAAAGTAAACAAAAAGGAAAATCAAACAAAAATAGATAATGAAACTGGTTAATCACAGTCAAACATTTGAGACTTTTTTGGCAGCAATTTAACATTACCTGTATTACTGAGATTCTTTAAAATTGTCAAGGACAAGAGACTGTGGAAGGGGCCCATGGATCTTTAAAACAATATCTTCATAAAATAACAAAGAGAAAGATATATTCCCATACACCACACATTTATTAAAATCATGTCTTTTTATTTTTATTTTATTTTTTTTTACTTGGATGCCAAAGAACTTTCTGCTGAGTGTCTATTACTCTCTACAACTAGGCATACTTATGCATAGGTGAAAGGGAAGGATCCATTTACTTGCATAAGACATGATGCCTATCAAGTATTAAACATGAGGAAGAGGGCATGTTTGTATTATTTTCTGCAGGATGGTGAAGAAGCATGGTGGCTGCCAGATCAACAGGTGAGACATGATGATGCCAGGACAAAGAATGATGCTGACCTGTGATCTTGCTAAGTTCCTGACAATGGTGAATAGGAAGTTGTGTTGGACATAAGTTCCCAACCCATCATTGCTTGCCTATACACCTGATGGGACAAGCTGCCTTGCCTCAAGTTTTTAGACCTTATGGAACAGAGAATCCAAAAGAGAAGTTATATGATTCTTGTATTGTCCTTAAATGTGACCAGTTATTTGGATTCAATCATGGACTGGTCTAGAAATCAATCTAATATTGGAAGTAACAGTCTTCATTTGGACGTCTGGTTCTGGACATTTTCAGAAACATATGGAAGTTAGCTGCAAATCTCTATGATGTTATATTAGCAAGAGATAGGGTGGGGGCAGGATCTGGATTTCAAACAGGTGTTAGCACATGTGTTAAGGCTTTTTAATTGTCAAGTTAAAATTACTTTTGTTTCTTCTAAAGTATTTAATGTAAGTTGCATTGATTGTACACCTTCTAATTGTGTTAGTGTTTTGAAATCCAGCATGTCAGTTATGGAGGTCTATCAACCAGGTTTTGTTTTATTGTCCTGAGTATCACAGAACCTTGGTGTTGTAAAAATATCTTGCAAGTATTGGAAGAAATGAGTCAGACTTTAAGCAGAAACAAGAGGGTAGTGGGCTTGATTACTGCTGGTATAACAGCTTTAATTACATTAATTTCTAGCACCACTGCTTCTGCAATTGCTTTGACACAAGAAGTTAAGACAGCTATTTTTGTTAATCATTTAGCAAAAAAAAAAAATGATACTAATGTGTTGAATATAGAAGAGGATTTAGAAAGGCATTTGGAAAAAATGGATTGATGCTCTTTATCCTATTCAAATTATTGGAAGGAGGTTCAGAGTTTAAGAGTAAGGAGCCATCTCGAGTGTCATGGCAAATACTATTAATTCATGTTAGTTCTAAAATTTACAGTGGTAGTCATTATAATTAGGAAAAAGTTTAGACACTTGCAGTATATTTGGCATAATTCTACACCTCTCTGGATGTTTTAACTTTACATAGTGAGCTTATGAATTTCAAGAATGGTGCTCTGCTGAGTGTTGATGAGGTAGATAATGCTGATAAAATTATTTATGGCCTGAGATCAGTATTTCTATTTTAGTCAAGCTTTGAGAATGACATATATAGCTTGATCATGCTACCCCTTTTTGTCCTGAGAATATTTTATTCTTGCCCATCGTGTTAAAACTTGTCTTTAACAACATCAACATGTTGGCAGCCAAAGTACATGGTTTGAACCTGAAATTGGACCCCTAGATAGTGTTATTAAATTAACAGACTGGCAAGCCAAGGACAAGTAAGATTCTGCACAGAGACTTACCAACCTAAGACATAAGTGAATTGATTTTGATAATGCATATTCCATGATGGGTAAGGAAGGCATTCTTGTCAGAATGATGTAAGACAGGCTCAGTCTTGTTCATGAAATAAAAAAAGGGATAGATGTGTGGAGAGCTTTTGAGGCTGCTTAGCAAGAATCTGACATGGTCCAAGGACAAGAAAATGAGCTGCAAGGCAGGAATATAACATTGGCCAGGTCAAGCAAGTGGGCTTCAGTCAGGAATCTGACATTAGGCTAGAACAAAGAAGTAATTTCAGGCAGGAATTTAAATATTAGACTAGAATAAGGAAGTAGGCTACAGACATAAAAATGACTTTGGGCTAAAACAGGAAAGTTGGCTCAGATATTTTGGTCATCCTGATAAGCCCTTAGAAATAATGAGTTTTCACAGAAAAATGTTTATTACCTTGCTTGTACTTTGACTCTTTGTGTTAAGTATTTTGCTTGTTCCTTGACTTTTTGTGTCTATTGTATTGCTAGTACCTCAACCTAGAACTGACCTTAATACTTACATATAATTAAAATGGTATGAAAGCAAAAAGGAGAGGGGGGTTGAATGGGGGAGCTCTAGGAAAGCAAAATGTGCAAAGGGGATAACATCTGAAATGAAGATAAATAAAATATCCAATTTTTTAAAAACAAGTTAAAAAGAAAAGAATGAAGATTCACAGTTTAAAAGGCCAGAAAACTGTGAGACCATGAAAGGATAGCTTGGTTCTTGGTCGAGCTCGGGTCTCAAACCCTGGACTCTAATGGGACTAGGTATTTAGCCATGCCCCCAAACTCCAGGCTCCTGACACGAGGCCCATCTCCCCGCAAGAACTTCATTGACCCACACCTTGTAGTCAAGTAAGACAGCCCCTCCCAAAGAGGTTTGTTTTACCTAACACAGGTAGAGGGTGTGACTGCAGGCCTCAGCCTCAAGAGATTTCCAATATTAATGAGATATGTAAAGGCCAGAGGGCATAGCCAATTAAGTATTCTTTCCCAGACCCTCCTCTTTACAAATGGTATTTAACCAAAGGCCCACCCTGGGGGTACGGGGTGTGCAGACAGATACATCTACTTCCTGCCATGACAATAAACTCTTTTGGAACCATGGACTTCCTTGTGTCTTCGGGGCCCCATCTTGGGGAACTGTGGAGAATCCCTTTAATGAGCAGAGCCACTGCTGCAGCTGTCTAATCTCCAGTCAAGGACTTTTCTATATTCCAGCCATGGGGACCGCCAATCCAAGCAAGCTAGCAGGGCCACCCAGTCAGCCAAGCAAGTACAGTAACCAAAACGTCTTTTTTCCGCAGATCACTGGCGGGGACTTCTCTCCCCCTTGTTGTTCTGCGGTGGCTCTTGGAGTGTCTGAGAGGCCCAGAACAAAGACCACTGGCTTCTGGGTTCACACTCAAGAGCCCTGTGCTCCTGAAGAACTTCAGACTGAGTTAGAACTCCTCTCGTTTAGGCGGAGCCCCACAGCTTCTGCCAGGTGCTGCGTGGAGTGAACTCAGTCAAAAATCCTACACTTCTGCTTCTCCCTAGAGCCACGCCTCTCTAAGCTGCCTAGGGCAGAAGACGCGTTGAAACCACAACCGCCCAACAGAACTCACACATACTCACACATGAGCTACCAACCTGGTAGAAAACATCTTCAATAAAATCAAAGAGAACTTTCCTAACCTACATCAAGAGTTAGCTATGAACATACAAGATGCCTATAGAAAACAAAATAGATTTGACCAGAAAAAAATCCTCCTACCATGTAATAAGAAAAACATTTAGTATACAGAAAAAGAAAGTATATTAAAAGTGGTAAGGTGAAATGCCAAGTAACATATAAAGACAGACCTATTAAAATTACACCAGATTTTTTTAAGAAAAATCGTAAAGACTGGTTTTGGACAGATGACATATAGTCCCTAAGAGACCACAGATGCCACACTGGTCTACTATACCCAGCAAAACTCTCAATCATTATAGATGAAGAAACTAAGATATTCTATGACAAAAGCAAATTTAAACAAAATATTTCTGCTAATCTAGCACTACAGACGAAGTGTTTATAAAAAGATAAAGAGATAAAGAAAATATGTTCTTTGGGTATGTGGAGAGATATGGGGGAAGGGGATGTCTCAGTAGGCCCATGCAGAGGCATCTCTTCCCCCTGAGGGACCAGTCACATACTGGTATAGTATAGAATAGAGTTTATTCAGGGCATGGGAAGGGGAGCCAGGAGGTTAGTAGAGGCAGAGAGAGAGAGAGAGAGAGAGAGAGAGAGAGAGAGAGAGAGAGAGAGAGAGGAGAAGAGAAGAGAAGAGAAGAGAAGAGAAGAGAAGAGAAGAGAAGAGAAGAGAAGAGAAGAGAAGAGAAGAGAAGTAGAGAAACAGAGAAGCAGAAAAGCAGAGGCTGGCCATGACCTTGTGGAGAGAGGGGAAAGGGAAGGGGAAAGGGCAAGGGAACAGAGAGAAGATAGAGGCAAGAGATCAAGAGCTCAAGGGAGAGGAGGATGCAAGCAGCCCCTTTTATAGTGAGCCAGGCCTACCTGGCTGTTGTCAGGTAACTGTAGGGAGTAGCATACCTGGCTGTTGTGGAGGAACAATAGAGGATACTAGAAGCAAAACTACAACACAAGGAGGGTAACTGCAACCAAGAAAACACATGATATTAATCATGTCAGAATAAACCAAAAAGAAGAGAATCGCGTACACATACTACCACATTCAACAACAAAAATAACAGGAACGAATCATCATTGGTCTTTAATATTTCTAAAAGTCAACAGACTCAATTCCTCAATTAAAAAAAAATAGTCTAAAGTCTTGATACCCAAATAGCATCCATCATTTTGCTGCATACAAGAAACCACACCTCATTAAGAAAGATAGATAATACGTCAGAGTAAAGGGATAAAAAAATTCTCCAAGCAAATAGCCCCAAGAAAGAAACTGGAGTCACCATTCTGAGCTTCACATATTGAGCTTCACACGATAACAGTGGTGGACATTAATACCCCACCCTCACCACTGAACAGATCATTGAAACAGAAACTAAAAAGAGACACAGTGAAACTAATAAAAAGTAATAAACAAAATTAATTTAACAGATATCTACAAAATATTTCACCCCAAAACAAAAGAAAACACCTTCTTCTCAGCATCTCATGAAGCCTTTTCCAAAACTGACGACACAATTTTAATCAGACACAAAACAAGCCTCAACATATATAAGAAGATTGAAATATTCTCAAGTATTTTATCAGATCTTCACAGACTAAGGCTGGACTTCAATAACAACAAAAACAACAGAAAGCCTGCATACTCATGAAAACTTCACAGCTCTTTACTCAATGATAACTTGGTCAGGGAGAAAGAAAGAAAGAAAGAAAGAAAGAAAGAAAGAAAGAAAGAAAGAAAGAAAGAAAGAAAGAGAAGGAAGGAAATTAAAGACTATCTAGAATCCAATAAAAATGAAGGCAGGGCATACCCAAATTATAGGACACAATGAAAGCTTTGTAAAGAGGAAATCTTTGTTCTCTTCTTCCTGCATCAGTTTCTACAGCAGCTCTGACTCTGCAGCCTCAGAATAGCAGAATGTAAAGAGGTATGAGGAAATCATCCTGGTACTGATTGGCTGAACATGTATATGCAAATATGTTGAAAAATAGGACCAATCAGAAAAGAGATGCCAAGCCTGTTCAAGAAGGAGAAGACTGCTGAGTTCACAATCAGGTCTGGTCTGTCTCTGCAGAGGAACAAATATAGAAAATGAGATTATTTTTCTTTGTTCCCAGTTGCTATGGTGACCTTTGCAGCACTCTACAGATATTTTGCTCTGGGGTGTAGGCAGAGGCCTGGCAGTTGACAAAAAGACCTTTATTGGGGTAGGATATACTATCCATAGTAATGTTCTTTTAAGTAACCCCTCACCTTTACGCTATACGTAACTTTATTAAATTCAATAGCTCTTCAGGTTGGACATGAGCTAAACTTTTTCTTTGTTCTGCTGTTGATTCTCTATTTGGGGTGAGTAGATAGTAGTTTATATCTCATAAGGAATATTAACACAATTCACAAAATACATAAAAGTGTACACTTTGCTATATTTGAGTGTGATTTATTCTCACAAAAATCATGTTAAATTCTGTTATCTTTTGAGGGTGTAAATAGTAGCATGCATATTTGGTCAGTAACAACAGCTTTATAATTAGACTCAGGACAAGCTCAATAAGGAAGAAAGCATGCATGGCAATGAAAGCCTAAGCAACTACCCAGGGCTAAAGATGTCATGGGTCTTGGAGGAGAACTTACAAACACTACTTTATTAAACCAGTATAATATATAACTGCATTCTAAATATTTATCTTTAAATCCACAGATAAGTACAGTCTCACTCTCTGATTAAGGAAATTTCTTTTCGCCATCGACAGTGACCACTACTGAAAATGTAGAGTTATGGAGCTCAGTCAGAATGGATACATCTATAAATCAACTCTCCATCCTAAAACTCAGGGAACACTGTAAATAAGGAAGTAGAGAGATTATAAAAGCCACAGAATCAGGGAATTTTCTGTGAGATTGTGTATCTGAGTAATGTCAGAAGCTAAATTATACTCATAAAGTATCAACAATATGACTGTCCTAATGTGAGCCAATCAAGACAGTTATAATATATTAAACTGAATAGGAGTGGGATGATGAAGACCATAAGGCTTTACTCCTACATAAATAGCTACAGGTACCTAAGGAATGGTGAGAGCTGGAGAAATAGTCTTCTCCAGGGAAGAGCACAGCAGTGGGTTACCAACTCCTAAGTATTCAACTCTGAAAACATACACATAAGTAACATTATGCAGGAAGTACAGGTCATATTTATATATTAGGAACACACACACACACATATATATGTAACAATAGTTAATGTAAAAGAGGCCACAAATTTGAAAAACAACATGGATTGGCATGTTAGAGGATTTGGAAGGAGAAAGGAGAAAATGATATATTTATCATTTTAAACAATAAAAGAAATAACTTTTAAAAATTGGTTATCAGTGTAGCAGTGATAAGAGGTAGGGCCTTTAAGGTTGATTTTCATCTTTGCCTAGGGACTAATCCCTTTTCCCAAAAAAGAATTAGTGTTTGTAAGTAATGTAGGTTACAAAGTGTCTAGTCATCTTTGTCCCAGTCTCTTTTCTCTATAAGTGTCTCTCTGACACCCTAGTACATACTCTTTCCAGGTAATGTTATCTGCCAAGTTCCAGTACATCCTGGCACTGCTACCAACTCTGACTGTCTTGTAAAGGCTTCTGTTTTGGTTTTCTTTGCATCACATTTCCCCGTTGCTCCTCTAAATAATTTCCCACCAATTTTTATGTACATAATTAATTCAACTCAGTAGACCACACAGAAAAAGGAGGGAAAAAGGATCCATTGAGAAGAGTGCCAGGGAGAGAAGGAGAGGGATAAGAGACGTCAATAGGAGATAAAATTTACCAAAATCAACTATATGCATGTAGCAAATTGCCAAGTAATAGAAGAGGAAAAGTTATCAATAATAAAATGAAGGCAGAAATCTTAGATATTTTTTTAAAAGGAAAATTTCCAGCAACCCTGTGTAAACCAAGCAAGCCTATCAACTCGGCATTCCAACATCACATGTGGATCTTATATCTCTGAGTCACATTTTGGTAACTCTTAAAATATTTCTAATTTTATTCTAATATTATGTAAAATTCACTTTGAGTTGTCTATGGATGATCTTATACCTCAGAGAATTAAGTGCTATACCTGTTCATGTGTGAGTCAATACCTCATACCACTGAAATTATTTTAAAATAAAGACTGGAAGAATGAAAAAAATGACCTGTGATAATAAATGATCTTTGGTATTATTGTATAATTGAGACATCACAAATTGTGCCCATAAAAATGCAAATTCATCTCTTCTGTTCTTCCAACCTGTCTTCTTCACTAAGCTTAATATTTATTTTATGATTAGCAGCCAGAGATGTGTAACTCTTCACTTTAAGGCTTAAAACCATTATATGGTTTATTTGGTGAAATTCAATATTCTTGTGTCTCTGGCAACATGGTAGCTCCAATACATATGTATAGATAGATAGATAGATGGATGGATGGGTGGGTGGATGGATAGATAGATAGATAGATAGGTAGGTAGATAGATAGTGTAGATGCACATGTAGATACACACACACACATACATACATTCAAACATACATACATACATACATGTTACGCGCACCTCTTCTGTGTCCCCTTTGCCCGCGAATAAGGACACGGAGGCAGTAATCGGGTATCACTACAGACGAGGCTTTACTTGTAACAGCAAAAGCGGAAAAGACGGAAGAAACCGGAAGAGGCTCCTTAAATACACCCTAGAGTGACGTATTCACTTCTGAATGGCTGTTCGCTCACCACCCAATATTATGCCTCGGGATTGGCAGTGACTAAGGCACGCCTATCTGCCTAGCAACTGCGCAGATAATTGTTTACATCTGGAGAAGACACGCGGCCAGCGCCATCTTGGAAATGCAAATGTGTAGCCACGGAAACAGTGGCTCACTACATCTCCCCCTGTTTAAATTATTAATATGAAACAGCCTTTTGCCGATTAAATGTAGTACTAAATAAGATTCGAACTCAAACCGGAGATGTAGAAAGGCAGACAGAGGAGGGAGGCAGTCTGCCCTGGGAAGCTGCCTTCCAGCTGCGGGCACACAGGGAATGTCCTGCGGGCTCAGAGCAAGCAATGCCAGTGATGGAAAAGATGATCTTTGAGGATGTCATGGCTGGGTGCCGTGCAGCCATTGTCCCTCGTAAGAACAAGAGGATACAAGATTGGCTAAGGGCCTGCTGTGGCCTGGGGTGGGAAGCTGTTTGTGTTTATTTCACAGGTGGAAACAATTTAATTTGGGTCCCCACGCGGCTGCTGCAGCCAAAATGGCGGAGCGACGGCAGAGCGCGGCCTGGAGTCGCTGGCCCCCACGTGGTGCAGGCACAGCTGCAGGAGCTGGAACCGCCTGAGGATCAGAAAGAAGGAAGCTGGATTACAAGATTTCGGCTCTGACTCTCCTGCCATTTGGTGATGGGTATACCGCCGTGGGCCATGGTCAGATACATAGTTAAACGGCGAATAGCTCAGCTGAGAGTTTAAAAAATTTTTTGATTTGCCTATGTTTATAGAGAAAAGATACAACTCGTGTCTTTTAAGGTTTACAGTTTAAATTTAAGGTTTTAAGCTAAAAGCCAAAATGCACAATTCGGCTTAGCCAAGCCTCAGAGAACAGGCCTGAGGGAGGTTAAGTGCATTTACATTTGAATTAAGACAATGCAGACTGCCTGTAGAAGCCCAGGTGCAAAGCATTTCCTCTTGTTCTGGGTCTTCAGACCAGGCCCTAGAAATGTGCTTAAGGGAATTTGTCTTTTGTTCTCATTGTTTCTTGTGAGAGGAGGGGTAAACCTAAGACCCAAAGATTTTACAACAGTCTGTGGGCTAAAGGTTATGATTATGCTGCAGAAATTAAATTTATGCCTGCTTCCCTCCATAAGTATAGCTGTGCCTGCTGATAGAGTATGGTTCAAATTATTTTAATTCCTCTATATTCAAAGTTGTTAAAAATAAGATGCCTTAGATTCCTTTAATATGTGTTACAATTATTAGAGAATAAGATTGGCTTTTATCCGATATTCTCATGGGACAAAAAAGATTGGTTATTAAATTAATCCAAAATAAAGTTCAAATTTAAGTTTTATACAGCCTAACTTGTCTTCTCCAGCTACCATTTCAATAAATGTTTACATAAAAAATATTTTTATACCATTCCTTTACATTTCTGGTAGAGGTAAAAGGTTTATAGGTAATAAATTTATTCATAATGTTTAAGAGCCCATGGAGCGATAATTTTTGTTAAAATATTTGTTAAATATTTGTTAAAAAATAATTGCTTCAGAAAATGGGTAATGTTTTACATTTTATACAAATTTTGTTGTTGCTTTAATACAAAAGGTTAAGAGGTTAAATCTTTTGGTGTGTATTATTCATATGTGATATTTTATTAGTAGATTTCTCTAAGGAAATTTTTTTCTGCAAGCTATTGCTTCAATATAGCGAGCTTTTAAAAATTTTTAAAATACTTGTTACTCCAAAAAAGTATTCAAAGACAGTGTCTTTCTATGTTTGAGTCAATTTGGCTTTAGAAATAGCTCAGCCATTAAAGGTGGGACTTAATTTAAAATATAAAGGCTAAACTCCCAGCAGCCACGTGGTGTCTCACAACCATTTGTGGTGGGAATCTAACGCCATCTTCTGGCTTGTGAGTGTACATGCAAAAAAAAATAGTTTACCTTTAATCTTGATTTACTCTTAGTAATTTTTAAAAGTTGTTAAGAGATATTATTTGACTATAACCTCATCTTAAGCTTAACATAAGAGGATTTAAAACCTCTGTTTAATGTTTCCAAAGAGATGTAAGTCCTAAATTAAATCATATGTATATTTTCTTGAGTTTATCTTGCTTCAACACAATTAAATTATGTGTTGTAGCCACTGTTTTAAATGTTAAAAAGGGGTATATCTGCCTTTGTCTTGTTAAATATGTTTCATAAAGTGCAAAATGTTTCAGCTACAAGATTTAATATCTCTAGCCATTTAAATTACATTAAAAATTAATAAGGTGTTTTGGAAATACATCTGCACAACCGGTGTTGGTGTGTGTAGACCCTTCATTTTTCTTTATGTTATCCAACTTTCAGAATAATTCTGATACCTTGGATTGTAAAAATGTTACATGCCTTTTAGCACAAGGCTAGAATGGATCACTAGACCTAGCCTTGGTTGTGCATGTGCCTACCTTTGTGCCCATCTCAGTACATCGTTATGGAGACTTAAAAGAGACTTTGGTCAATCAAAGAGTTGATTGGCTCTAGCCCATGTGAAGGGGCTCACAGATGTGGCTCAAATAAGCTGTGTGTCAACAGCCTCACATCCAGGTGTTACACCTCTAAGATTTGTGAATAGTGCATTTACTTAAAGCCATAATCTTTCTGCTTATTTAAAAGGAAAGTGGAATGGGAAGTTGGTCCAGGTACAGCAGCAATTACAAATCTGGATTTCCAGCCTTGATGGAGTGCGGATGGAACCTGTTTCCTGTGGAGATTTTACTTCTTAAGTGTCTTCTGCCCTTTTCTTTCTTTCTTTCTAAAGAGCAGGAATAGGCTTGATTGGTACAGCCCTATGATGTGAATTAGTATTCATAGATGGTTGGTTTGTAAGCTCAGAGCCCAGCAAAATAAGTGACAAGGTAGCTTAAAGCCTAAGCACTCGCAGCCTTGGAGCAAGCATCCCTCCCTGAAATTTGACTATCTAGGCTAGAAAATAGCCTATGACAGAGACCCTCTCAGTCTATACACCCCAGGAACTCAGCTCATTGCACTGGGTTAGATGAGAGGTCTAAGTCCAGCCAGCTCTTGCCTAAATAATTGTGGTACCTAATAATAGGTTGACAGCCTTTGCACTCCTGGGAGCTATATATACTCCATTGCACAGGGATGGGTGTCAATGCCTCTTTATATTTCCTTAGCCCGTGCACCCAGAGGACTGGTCTCCATTGCACCTGGAAGGGTAAGGAAAAATCTTCGGGCTATAAGCTCTTGATCGCTTATTCCCCCAAGATGGAGTTTGCTTGATCGGGTTTGAGTTCGAATCTTATTTGGTACTACATTTAATCGGCAAAAGGCTGTTTCATATTAATAATTTAAACAGGGGGAGATGTAGTGAGCCACTGTTTCCGTGGCTACACATTTGCATTTCCAAGATGGCGCTGGCCGCGTGTCTTCTCCAGATGTAAACAATTATCTGCGCAGTTGCTAGGCAGATAGGCGTGCCTTAGTCACTGCCAATCCCGAGGCATAATATTGGGTGGTGAGCGAACAGCCATTCAGAAGTGAATACATCACTCTAGGGTGTATTTAAGGAGCCTCTTCCGGTTTCTTCCATCTTTTCCGCTTTTGCTGTTACAAGTAAAGCCTCATCTGTAGTGATACCCGATTACTGCCTCCGTGTCCTTATTCGTGGGCGAAGGGGACACAGAAGAGGTGCGCGTAACACATACAAACATATGGGAGAATAGATCTGTCATTTAAACAATCAAAATAGAAAACATGTACTTATAGACATCTGCACACATGTGATGCATAAATATACAGGCAGGTACAGATATACACATAAAACAAATATATAAAGATTTTAAATGACCTTGAAAAATACCTATCTTTCAGTTGTTGTAGGTCTTGAGATAAGTGTCACCTAAGTCAAAAGTTATAAGAACGAGCCTCCATAGAGCTTCTATGCTGTTATTTCTTTTATAAAGAGGAGGAAGGAAAGGAAGTTTAAGTGAGAACTCTTGAAGGCTGGCAATAATAATTGTCTATATACAGCAAGGATGGTCTTCTACTTTGAATATAACTACATACTTTTCAAAAAAACTGCATGCTAGTGTTGACTGCTTTCAAGTTTTTCCTTACTGCTTTTTCTGTTAGAGACATTTGTACCTTCATTTAACTGTGTTTTTTTTTTCCTTCAGTGATTGTAAACTTTCTAACCTAAAGGCAAAGATTCCTCCAGATGTTCTGCTCATCTTGACCCCCTTATGTGCTACCGCACATTTCTATTAGAGTGATTTTCTATTAGAGTGAGGGAGGCCTGGTTATAATCTAACAATGGCTCTGTGGGCCTGCCAGAACTTGAAAGGATATTGCTTTTCACAGTTACTCTGGTATAAAAGATGACTTCCTGTGCTGGGTGGAGGGGATGGGTATTTTTTTTAATAGAACATCTATCTGTGTTTCTTTAGGTCCTCTTCAGTCCTATAAGTGACTGTTGAAAGTATCCCTATTTTGTTAAAGTCAACCCCATTTTACCCTTTGGTTTACTGGAAGGTATTATATTTTGCTGAATTCTGAAGTCCTGGTCATTTCTTCAACAATACTTTTTTTAGTGTACTATCTGTCCAAAAACACTGTCAAACTTGAGAGTAGAAGGTGTCAATGATGGAATAAAATTGCAGTTTCAGTTCCTTGCAAATAATTAATGATTGTAAATCTTAAAATATTTGGAATAATAGAGACATTTTAATATGAATAATTTTTAGGAAGAAGAAAAATTTTCATAATTGCATGTAGTTAAAGAAATTCTTAGAAGAAAATTATTTTAATTATTTGAGCTGCATCTATCATACCCAAAGCTCTCTTTATCTATGCTTCTCAGATAAATGTAATTTTGCTTTGAACCAAGAGATTTCACCATGTTTCTCATGTCAAGTTGAATAGAGATGATATATATCTACCACATACAGAGCTAACTACTTGTATGCTGAGCAGCATGCAAGGACCTGGCATAAAGGGATAGTTTTGCTTAGAGAGGTGTTCTTTTATTAACAGAAACTGATAGATTGGATTTTTTTCTAAATGATTGAGCATGATGGCTACAAAGTCCATTGGAAGAGTTGAAAGTGAGGACATTCAGGTGATCTTTACATGATAGCCAATGGGGAGTCACAGTAGAAAGAAGAAGCACAAAGAAAAGCTGGATTGAGCTGGATCTTAAAGATTTAGTGCTGCAAGGACTAATGTGTGTCTATGAAGTTGCTGTGTCCTCTGCTGGATTAAAGACTGTTTCAGTGCCTTTTAATGAACAGCACATAGGATACAGGAACAAGGTCTGAGAATAAGATCTCTGTCGTTATAAATTAATACATTCAGGAAAAAAAGTTTTGAACAATGAGTATTCTATTCCTAAGAGAAATTCTGTAATATCTGAATGCAATAATTTTTCTAGTTACAATATGATGTCATACAAAATGCTAAAACAATAGGCCCCATATTTATAAATGCCTTCAGCAGTGAGGCTACCTGATATCTCTGTGTGTAGCTCTGCCTAGTATAATCTCTCTCTCTCTCTCTCTCTCTCTCTCTCTCTCTCTCTCTCTCTCTCTCTCTCACACACACACACACACACACACACACATAAGCTCACAGTTGTACTCACAAACACACAGACACACACACACATGTTCAACTAAGGCTAGCTAATCTATTAGTACAAAAGCTAAACTAAAATAATATATTGACTCCCTAAGATAGGGCAGATTTTCTACAAAATAGCCAGTATTGATGGGATATTAAAAGATTAAAAAGAAATTTTAAAAGATGGACAGTGCAGCAGGTTTATAATCCCAGTAACCTGGAGGCTGAAATTCAAAGATTAGAAGTTTCAGTCTAGTCTGAGCTATATAGATGATAATATTTTATTTTAAAATATAAAGGTCTAGGGATGTAACTCAGAAACAACACATCTGTTTAGAATTTATAAGTCCCCTATTGAAATTAAAAATTAAAATAGCTCTGTACTTAAATCTATATATGACAGAGTGTAGCAGACCTAAAAGATGTACAGAAAAAAAACTACATGTATTATACCAATTTGCTTAAGATTAAAAGTTAGAACATGACATAGGTTACAATGGCAGCTGGACCTCACTATTCCTCAGAATATCCTGAGATACTGCCTTTAGATAATAAACTATCAAAAATAGAATCTTTCTAAAATGCTCAGAAAGTTTAAAAAAAAAAGAATAGAATCTTTCACAAATATAAAATTGATGAATTCTCTAATGGATTTTAAAATATTCTCTAAATACTTGCTGTTCTTTTTATGTGTAGAGGACAGACTGGCCTACTTGGCTGTGTTAGTGATCTCTTGTGCTATAGTCATGTGAGTCAGCAGCTTTTTCTGTCACATCATTATCATAAAGATAATCAGCTGTTACAAGATGCAAAATGCACATGAAATCTGTAACTAGAAACAAAACAATACTAAGGTGAGAAGTGAGCCTGATTCCCAGGAAGTCTCAGGATTATCTGGAGACAACCACAGATTTCCCACAGGATTTAGAAAGAGGATGCAAGCAAGTTTCATTTAAAATTGAAGGAACAGAGAACACTCAGATAATAGGCATCCCATGAGAGTGACAGACACCAAGAATATTAAGGAAGAGATCCTCTTAGATTTTCTCATGAGCCAACTGCAAGAAGTTCCCTTTTTTACATCTATCGAGGGATGGTTCAAAAAAGTGTGTTTAGGTTAAGTACCTGGTTGGCAGAGCATCTCAGTGCTAGAATATTAATTCATACATAAAACAAAGGTTACCATTTGCTTCAATAGGAAGAATAAATCCATACTCTGAGAGGGAACTGTAGCAGACCCCATGTTCTTTTGAGAACCTTAAATATCAAAGTCAGCCACTTTAAACTTTGTATGTTCACTGAGTGTTCCATGAGGAAGATACATACTAGTACTACTACTGCAACTGCTACTACTACTTCCTCTTTTTCCTTCTTCTCTTTCTTTCTTTCTTTCTTTCTTTCTTTTTCTTTCTTTTTTCTCCTCCTCCTCCTCCTCCTGCTCCTCTTCCTCCTCCTCCTCCTCCTTCTTCTTCTTCCTCTTCTCTCATTTATAGAAATTAAGGCAATGGAAGCTCTTTAGTGGTTTATCAGTGTATTCAAGATACTCAAGGAGTCTGGAGTTCTTTGAGTCAGTAGGAGTCTCTGATCCTGCACCCCCCCCCTTTATACAGAATTATAGCAAGTCTGCATTTCTACAAAGTCCAATTAGGAGAGTAAGAAAAGAACTTACACTCAGGTTCTATACCTGATGATTAAGAAATTTAGTGCTCAGTAGTAGGTCATAAAATTTCTAGGGCATTAAACAGATCTTAAATAAACTTCCACCAGAGGAAGCCTGTGTGTGTGTGTGTGTGTGTGTGTGTGTGTGTGTGTGTGTGTGTGTGTATCAAGCATATTACAGGCTATAAAGTGCTTGCTAATTCACCAGAAATTGGAATAAGCAAACACTTTTTATGTCTTCCCCTTTTAACCCTAGTCCTACATTTGCCAAAGACCTCTATATCCAAAGATAAAACCAGGCCTATCATTTGCAATTTTCACACTTAACCTGAACTCTTGTATGGAGTACACACATTTGGGTTGGAGACATAAGGTGAAATTTCATAAACCATGCCTCTAGAGCACTTGAACTTCACAAATCTGACCTCTACAATCCAATTTTATTTTTATTTTTTGCTATCTTAGAATCTTTCATTGCACACCTCCTTTTGCTTATTTGATTTATTTAAGAGTTTAAGAGTTAGTTTCTTTTGCTTTGAAGTGAGTTATCATAGAAGAGACAAAGAGAATCTGAGCATTGCTGTCACAGGGCAGAGTTATGGGATAGGTTAACACAGCCTTCTGAAAACAAATCTGAAATGCTGAAGGAATCCTCAATATAGGGGGGAAGAGAAAAATTTTAAAAAATGACAAGACTGGAATACTGATATTGAGCTTGATATTGATCCAAGGTGAGCTTTGTACAATTCCCCGAACTATGCAGATTATTTTTCTTATAGTCACTTACAAAGACTCTCAAAAAAGAGACTAGAAATTAAGGAACTATTTTTTCTTCAATGGATTTTCCTGAAAAATTGTTTGTTTTGGTCTAAGTGAAAAGTAGTATGCACACATATAATATTTTACTGGGCTATAAAATACTCTCTTTTTACATTAAAATAGAAAGGAGAAAAAACAAAAGTAGACAAAGAAAACAAAGAAAAAGAAAAGAAAGAAGAAAAAGGGTGGGTGAACAGGAGGGAGTATTTATTTGTTCCTAGACTCATTCAGCTCATAAAGAAAAATGAGAAACCCCTTTATTTCTCCTGACCTTCTCAGTAGCATAATAATACAAATGTGCCTCAGCATGCATTGCTAGCACAACCTAACATGCATACTGAAGGGGAAGTGCCAGATGTCGAATTTTTAATACACCTAATCAATGGAACATCATAGTTCAACTGCATGGACCATTGTAGAGTGGCATTTGTTTATCCTTGTGGTAGAGTGGCATACTGGAGCTGCTCCCAGTCACGTTGCCCAATGTCATGACAAAGTACCACACACCTATCATGCAAAAATTGCTATTTCCGGAAAATATCAATTTCTATCATTTGCAATTTCCACACTTAACACTTAAGTGTCTCACTTCTAGCCTGGGGTCAGGGAGGACAGTGGAGAAATGGCATCTTCTGGATATCACAGAATTGTTGCACTCAGGAATTCACAAGGGCTATGGCTCCCTGTAGCGCCTAACAGGAAGTCTAATCTCCATTCCACCTTCACCCTTCAGTCAGGTACACAGGTAGAGGGCCAATGAACAGGCCCTAGAGAGATTTACATACTAATGAAGTACCTGAAGGCCAGAAGGTGGAGCCAATTAAACATTCCTCCCCAGCACCCCCAACTTCCTTTCCCTATTTAACTCATGTCCGCTCTGAGTTTTATGTGGGGTATACATCCAGATCCATCCACCATCCGCCATGTCAATAAACGGGTTTTGGAAACCCAAGGGTTTCCTTGTGTGTTGGGGCTGTGCTGCTGTGAGGAACCATGAGGAACCTGGGGAGGCCTTTAGTCAATGAGCAGCCAGGCCCAACTTCCAGCTGGAGGAACCCAGAGAGTTCCCAGCCGACTGCCCACAGCATGGCAGGAGGAACCCTGGGTTCCCCAGTCATATTTTTTCCTACAGCTGCCTACAAAAGACTTGCACAAGATCAAGTCTGGAGCATTCCAGAATAGAGTGGGGACAGACTCAGTGACACTCCTAACTAAGGAGCTACAGGCAGTTGACAGTTTCTGAGGAAGGGAAAGTCAATTGCCTTTAAGAGTGTAGCCCGTGGTATGTCACCTATTCTCAAGTGAGGACAAGGGGACAGCTATCACAAACTGGAGTCTGGAGTATAAAAAGGAATGGAGAAGAGGACATAAAATGGGGAGTGGAATGGATGGGGATGGATCTAGAAGGAGGTAAGAGAGATAAATACATCAAAATACTGTATGAATGTGTTAAATTTGCAAAAGTGTATTAAAATATATTTTAAAAGTCTGGCTAGTGTCATATGTCCTTTGTAACAATAAATAATCAAATCAACTTAAATCAGCAACTCACTATGGGGAGTTAAAATGGGAATTCACCGAATTGAGAGGTCAGTCCATTAATGCAAGCTGAAGGTAGTGAAAGGCCCTCTATCAATTTACACATATACACAAAACATGTATGATATATCCAAGTTTAATATTCTATACAGAATTATGCTTCTCTTTTGTTAACCCAAAATAATACATGTTGATTTTAAGACTCAACATTTTTTGTATAGCAATAACAAAAGCAATTATATGAATTAAACATTTTAATAAAAAACTCTCTAGACATCAGAGAATTGTTTTAGATTTTGTTTAATGAATCATTATCCTTTACTTTGCTCTCTTGTACATGCCTAGCACATTAAAATATGTACTATTTAATATAAACATATCATGTTTACCTCTTATGGTAAGTGGTTGAGATACTAACCAAATGAGGAGTACTATGTGGCATATAATCCTTTTGTGGATTTAATATTGTGTATTCCTTGCTTACTACAGTTTCCCACACTATGGGGCACAGCTCTGCATAGAACCTTGTAATTGAATGTGAAGGTCACAAACATGGGCAATAGCAAAAGGTTTCTAAACATGCAACTGCCAAAAAATTACTCAAAATTAAATATGTAAAAGATCCAAGATGCTTCCGGAAAAACATACCTATGTTGCTACATGTGACTTTAATGCAACTTGCTACAGAGCATGCAAAATTTTTTCCATATCACAGAAGAACATCTAGTGCTGTGTGAGTCACGACTATTGTATATCATAAGTTATTTGTTGTTAGTTTTCATACTATACAAAAGTAGTAATTTTATTTATCATGTATTATCTAAAAAGGAGCAATCTTTATATCTATTTTATTTATCTCTTTGCTCATGTTTTTCTAACTTCCAAGGCAAAAATTTGCTGGCAGTAGAAACAGTTTATAAAATTTGCTTAGAGTATCTTCTCTGAGTAGCTAAAGCATTCAAGCTGTAGTACATGTTCTCGCAGCATGGGTATTCTTTGGAAGCTGGTAGGAAATATGCTATTCTAGGCATCACCTCTGACTTCTCTGAATCTGCATTTTGAGAAGATTTTGAAGAGATCCTTATGCACACTAAAGTTGGGACTTCACTTTTGCAAAACACATGATTGATGCTTTACAAGAAAATGAGGAGTAATGAAAAGAAATCCATTTTGCTGTGGTGGTCTGCAAACATTTATTGTACATTTTGCTTCAATGACAATTTTTCTGACATCTACATCCATTTACATGACCCAAGCATGGTTGTGACCCATACTGTAGGAAGCTTTGCCTATAATGTAATTCATAATATTAAAATATTTTAAAGATTATCTGTTACATATTTCTTCTCATTAAGTTGATGTCTTAAAATGTATCTATATTTTAACCTTAGATTTTGAATTTTTGGGGCTAACAATCTATGTATGATATGTGTGTGATAGTCTGTCATAACACTGAGTTGTGTTATCATCAGGCACAGCATCATGGTGCCAGAAGCATGTGACCATTTTATTCATGTAGCTAAGACAAGGAAGTAGCAAGGGCCAATGTATTGGCCCCATGAATATATTTCATATAATCTACTTCATGTAGCTGGTTTCCATCTCCTAGTTTCCAGAATCTCCCCAAAAGGCACTTCCTATCCTTGATGAAACCTATAATTCTTATGACATTGCTGCGATTGGGGCACTTTGAATCCATACAATTGTATCTAAGATATTCCATCATGCCAGAATAACATGGAGAAATTTTTAAGTGCATCTTTCTCTCTACATAGAAATATCCTGCCAGTAAATCTCTCTAGACAACATGACTAATGCATCCAACTACATATTATAGATTAAAATACATTGAAAACAAACTTACTAAGCATCCAACATTATTCATTAAAGAGTTGTGAAAATTTAAAATGGAACCTGCTCCTTACTAGCTATTGTTTGTTGGAGTCTATAACTAATTAAGATACATACTTAAATAGCATATGATAACCTATTCTTCACTCTTAATTAATCATAGTAGATTTATTCTTCAGATCTTCAAAACAAATTCAGTGCATGTCTCTATAATACTTAACTTTATGATATGTTTTGCTTAAGATTGACAAGTTATTTTCTCAATGAATTTTAGGAAATCACTATTATAAATTTCTAGCAAAATTTCATCCCCAAAACTTAATTACAGTTTAGAAAATTTATTCCAAGTAAGAGTATGAAATAATTTATCTTTCAAGGTTTTTAAATTCATAATCATTTTCTTATCCAGAGCATAACATAAATTGATTAAATATATGACTGAGATTTTCTGAGTTCTTTACAACAAACAAGACTATATTTTGTCTAAATTCTAGTATAAAGGAATGAGAATTTGGCATTAAACAATCTGAATAATGAAAATACTTAATCTACAGAAGTGAGCATGCAGTCATGTTAGATAAATACCAATTTACAGAAATAGTAGCCCAAATTTTAATGTATCACTTTTGCCAAGTCTCAACACCAGTTTGTAAGAATATTCAATATGACAAATTTACATAGAATTTTAATGAGCATTAAATAAGTAATCTATATAAACTGCTAAGCATAATTTTTGACCCATAGCAAGTACTCATAACTGTTGTTTTATTTTTCACAGGTACACATGTATGTCACTTATAACATGAAAGTGCTTGCCTAATGTGGTTATACCTACTGTTAGATTTGAGTTTTATTTTCTCTTTTATACTTTATGTACATTTCAGT
Source organism: Arvicanthis niloticus (assembly GCF_011762505.2). Classification (NCBI taxonomy): domain Eukaryota; kingdom Metazoa; phylum Chordata; class Mammalia; order Rodentia; family Muridae; genus Arvicanthis; species Arvicanthis niloticus. The sequence goes on along the minus strand of NC_047668.1, from coordinate 76,526,046 downwards.
GTTGCAAAATGTATAACAGTTGTAATAGGCCATAAATTATTTTAAGAATAATAAAATGAAAGAAGCATTGGTAGAGGAACACTCAAATGTTTATTGGTGAGGATGAAGAAACCCAGAATTGTAAAGGTGGGGTAAAATACCAGACTGAAAAAGCAGTGGCCTGAACAATATGTCTTTGTTTTAAAAAGCTTGCAGTAGTGACCATCAGGGTGGATTTTATGCCTGAGGAGTAAATAAAAGCATTGATTGAGAAATTGCATAAGAAGTAACATGTTAGGTGAATAGAGTAAACAGAAACTCAGGTGCCCACCTAGCTCTGACAACAGCTAGATAAGTACTGCATTAACATAGGTCTGAGAGGACAGTGGCTGACATACAGGCAAAGACAGATGATGACTTGGGAAACAGCATAGAAAGCACAGACCTGTAATTCTATAACCTAGAAGGCTGAAGCAGGAGGATAGCCAAATTAACTGCCTCTCTAAGATATAAGCTTTACATCAAATAATAGTAATAATAGTAATATTGTTATTACTATTTTGTTATTAAGACTGTTGACATCACTCAGTGGTAGAGTCATGGCATAGGATGTGCAAGGGCCTAGATTCACCCTGAGTATCTCACATGCAACAAATTAAAACATAAAAATTGGATTATTTGAAATCATTTCACAGAAAATGAAGCTCTCAAACTTTTTACTAAATTTTGTTTTGTTTTAACTTTTTTATTGCAAATATGTTTTGTTTTCTTAATTTTTTCTTCTTTTTTTCTTTTATTGAAAATAGATTCTTTTCTCATACAACTTATTCTGATTATAGTTTCTTCATCCTCTCCTCTTTACAGTTTTTCACATCTCCCCTCCCCTCATGATCAACACCTTTTCTATTTCTCATTAGAATAGAACAGGCTTTTGAATGACAACAACCAAACATAACAAAACTATATAGTCAGATGAAGCTAAGCTATCATACAGTATCAAAGCTGGATACTGCAATCCAACAGGAAGAAAAGAGTCCCAAGAGCAAATACAAAAATAAGAATATAGGGGTGTAGCTCCATGTAGGTATCATCTCAACTTTTCCATTCAATGAGCTGGGGGGTGTTCCCCTGGGCACTGAAGCCCTAATGCTAGTTTGTAAAAATCAATCCATTTTCTTAATAATACCTGTGTTGTTTGGGAATTCTCATGGGAGCCCCTAACAACTTAATAGATTGTAGCACCCCTGACACTGGAAGCTTCAACTGCCAACAGAAGATGGCCAGCTAAGAATCCATATCCTCCCCTCTTACTAAGCGTCCTCATTAGGACCACCTCTGTTCATTCCAGATTTCCACTGCACTATATTTCCACACCACTTCCTAAATGCTCCCCAATTCCAGCAGTGTCTCTTCATACTTTTCCCCTCCACACTATTATGCCCTGGCATGAAGTCCCTGCTCCCATCCCTACTGTCCCCCATTCTCCACCTTTAAAATTTATTCTACTTCCCCTCCTCCTTAAAAATTTATTCTAGAAGATCTATGAATCACCCCTAGACCAGTCTTCTTTACCTAACCTCTCTGGTCTATGGATCACAGCTTAGTTATCATTTACTTAACATTTAAGTGGATATTATACTTAAAAAGCCAATACATGACAAATTTGACTTTCTGGATCTAGATTATCTCATTTGCAATGTTTCTTTTTCTAGTTCCATCCATGCCTACAAATTTCCTGATGTCAATTTTTAAATAGCTGTGTAATAACTCCATTGGGTACCATACTTTCTATATTCATTCTTTGGTTGAGGGATATCTAGGCTGTTTCTAGTTTCTGACTGTTATGAATAAAGACACAATGAACGTGGATTAAGCAAGTGTTCTTGTGGTAGGATGTAGTGTCCTTTGGGTATATGCCTAAGAGTAATATAGCTGTATCTTGAGGTAGATCAATTCCTAACTTTCTGAGGAACTGGCATATTGATTCCTATAGTGCCTGTAGAAGTTTGTACTTCCACGAGCAATGGAGGAGTGTTCTACTTATTCCACATTCTCACTTGTGTTACTGATTGTAGCTATTTTGACAGGTGTAAGATGCAATCTCAAAATAGTTTTGTTTTGCATTTCCCTAATAGTTAAGTGCTTGTATTACAAATGTTAATTATGTCCCCCCAAAAATCTGCTTACAAGAGTGTCTGCATATAGAAACTGGAAACCTGCCCCAAGTTGGTTCTGATTGGTACATGAAGATGCCAATATCCAATAGCTGAGGAGGACAGACAAAAATGTGATTTTAGGACTTCCTGGAATTGGGATTGAGAGCAGGGAGAAGAGAAAGAGGACATCTGCTATGCTGGGAAAATGTGGATGAGAGAGTGTGGGGAGCCTACAGAAGGTGGCTATCACGCTTGCAGCCATCTTGAGCCAAATATCCTGACAAGAGACTTGATTACATTAGCCTACAACAGCTGAGCGCACTCTGATAACATCTTGTTTTACATACCCAGGATTTCCCCTTGGGTATGTAAGACTTAAAGGTGTGTGACTTAGAGATCAGATTTAGAGACAAGACCTAAGGGCATGACTTAAAGGCGTGACCTAAAGGCATGGCTTAGAAGTGAGACATATAAAAGGTGAGAGGCAGACAGAAGAAGTGAGTAGGAATTACGCATTGAGGAAGAAGTCACTTGGACTAGAGAAGATTATTAGGTATTAAGCACTTGGAACTTGGAGGTAGTAGGGACTAGAAACTAGGGACTAGGAACTCAAGACTTGGGACTTGGACTAGGAAGAGAGACTGAAGAATAAACAGGATTGAATCACACTCTGTCTGTTCTCCATTCTTCCTTTCCATCCTCACTCTCTCTCTTGCTGAACCCTGGCCCTCGGACCTGAGCAGCTTGGGGCAGTGCAGGCTCTAAGAGTTTAGCCCCCAAGGCTTTTGGCAGTGCGGGTTTCAACATTGACAGAGCGGTTCTCAACATTTCTGGCCCCCAAACGTGGGGCAGCTCAGGCTGCAATAAGAAAGAGATAAAAGGCTTCACATGTTCTCAAAAGGAAACGTTTTTACACAAGCAAATATGAATTAAATGAACAAATTCATATATAGACTCATGCATATATATTCTTAAATTCTATTTAAACAAGTTGGGCCTAGCTTTCATGACATATCATAATTACATACTTACAAACACACACACACAGACACACACACACACACTTTTTTAGTATATGGAGCCAAAGACTAAGCTACAATGCAAAAAGAACTCGATCAATTTTGATGAAAAATGAGCTCCACTCTTTATTTCATTGAGAAAGAAAAAGTGTCTACCCTATTATTGCTAAATGTACTAAAACATTGTCTGTAAGAAGAAAGTTTTCTTCCTTTTAGTAAAACTAAGCCTACCTTGCTATTAACAAAAGACCTGTTCTATCCCAATGTAAGGAGAAACCTGTCTGCTATTTCAGCTCTCTCTACAGCTTCTCTTTTCCTCTTTTTACATTCTGCATACTGCTCTCTTAATTCTTTATGCCTTATAGTTTCTAAGTTATTCTACTTTGAATTATCTTTCTAATCTTCTCTTTTCTCCTGTTCTGATATAACAATGCTCTTATTCCCAATGACTTTTTTTCTAAGTTCTTGAGTTCAGTTCTGTCTAAAACATTCTCTTCAGTTCTGTCTCCTTTCTTTGTTCTCAGCACTAATACATCTTTCAGAATATATGATCACATGTTAAAAAGTTCATCACAAGCTTACACATAAATTCAAATCATAAATCAAATAACAAGTTTACAACAGACAATGTTTACATGCATATCCATTAGGAGCAATTATCTGTCTAAACTTTCATCATCTATTACAAGATCTACAGGTTCATGGAGAGTTAAAAACCACAATCTTTTGTGACTAAAGTATTAGGGAAGTTTTGTATCAATATACTCAGTCAAAATTTTATCTTCTATCCTTGTACCTATAGTAAATTTTTAGTTCCCTTCTTATAACCTTTGGTTAATGGTTTTACAACCTCTTGGAATGTGCTCAGAGTAGTAGATGTCCCTTGCTTTCTAAGAAGCAATTAACCAGTTAAACTTGAAGACTTGTAGAGTTTTCATTGTAGTTTTGACTATCAGAAAAAAAAAAAAAACTTAACAGCAGTCTTATTATAAGAGAGCTTAATAATTACTATAATGTTAGATACTTTTACAGAATCATCATTAAGAATTAAGAAATCATCTATTTGTCTATACAGCATCACTACAAGATAGTACATCTTCATTGTTCTGCAGAATTCTGCTCAAAAGTGTGGGTTAATACTGAGTCATTGTTATACATATTTAATAATAAAAAGAAAAACACATTAAATGTAAAAATCTTCCTTAAACTAAAATTATTCTGGGCCTTACTGGCAGGAACAAATCAGGAAGATCACCTGCTAGTGTTTGGTTTCTCCTTGTTGACTCCTGGCATTAATCCAAGTTATATAAAGAAAACAGGGACATAATTATATATTCACTGATACCAATCTTTTTAGAAGAGAGGAATAAAGAAAATGGCATTGTTTTAAAGATAGAAGGGAGAAATAGAGGTAATTTCTTCAAGTGTTTTTAAGCATATATGGAAAAATAAAAATGCAAGCCTTTGATCTCAAATGTCGGAAATAAAGGCATAGAGACAGAGAGAAATCATATCTCAACAGATAATAATTATTTAAAATCATTTTAAGTACTTTGAGTTGTTTTAATTATCAAATGAAGGTTGTTATAAGTTTGGTGGTATTAACAACATTACTTATACTCTGGGAATGAGGTCAATGTAAAGCAGGCCCCAAGAAAAAAGAGGTTGCAAAATTGAACCAATCAATTTAGGGTTTCAGGCATGTATATTGAGAGAGAAGCTTTGTAATTTTGTTAAAAGAAAAGGAGGAAAGACTTTGGACTCCTTCCAAAGTAATATAGATTAGATATGATAGGGGAAGTCCTCCTGAATATCTTGGCTATAGACAGAAAGGAAAAAGTCAAGAAGACCAAACAGGACAGACTCTTATATTACAGAATGAAACACCAAGATGCAGCTTTGACAAGCGTTGTCCTCATCAGGGATGCTGAAATGACATGTTGTTCCAGTTCCCTGCCTCACCTGATGCAAATTCCAGAGACTTGCTCACAGAATACTTTCAGGAATAGCTGCTGATTCCCAATGACTTTGGATCATCCAGCCATTCAGACAGATCCAGTCAGAACTTCAGTTAAACTTTGAACTTTCTAAGAATATAGAGTGGAAAACAAATACTAAAGCTAGCTTTCTTAAGTCTAACAAATTTTTCCAATTTTTCTACTCCTCCCAACCACTTAAAAGAAAACTTTATTGCCCCAATTCAGCAGGAAGAAGCTGTGGAGAGTCATCATTCCAATTCCTTGTGTTTGGGTGTCTTGTTATAGATGTAAATCACTGAGGAAACATAAACTATTGAGTCAGGTAGTAAACCTACATCAAATTTTATTAATTGAATAATTATTTCAACAGCTAAGGATGTTGTACATTTCCTTAAGTGTTTCTCGGTTGTTTGAGTTTTCTCTATTGAGAATTCTCTGTTTAAATTGGTTCCCTGTTTTAAAATTGAATTATTTTTTCTGATATCTAGTTTCTTGTGTTCTTTATGTATTTGGAATATTAGTCTTGTATTGAATGTGGCGTTGGTAAAAATATTTTCTCACTTTGTAGGCTGCTGCTCTGTCCAATTGATGTTGTCCTCTGACTTACAAGCACATTTTAGTTTTACGAGGTTCCATTTATTCATTGTTAATATGAGTGCCTGCACTATCAGTGTTATGTCCAGGAAGCTGTTTCCTGTGCCAACATGTTCAAGGCTTTTTCACATTTTCATTTCTATCAGATTTAATGTATTTGATTTTATGTTGAGATCTTTGATCCATTTGAACCTGAATTTTGTGCAGGGTTATAAATATGTTCTATTTGCATTCTTGTACATACAGAAAACTAGGTTGACCAGCACCCTTTGCTGAAGGTATTTGAAGATATTTATTTTCTCCCAGTGTTTACTTCAGGTTTTGGGTTTTTTTGTTTGTTTGTTTGTTTTGTTTTTTTTTTTAATCAAAAGTGATGCATCCATATGTCTATAAATTTATGTCTGGACCTTTGATTCAATTCCATTGATCAGTATTTCTTTTTTGATGTCAATACTATATATATATTTTAAAATTTTTATCTGTACTATAACTTGAATTCTCTAATAGTGAGACCTCTAGCATTTCTTTTATATTTTAGGATTGCTTTAACTACCCTGATTTGTAATTTTTTGAAATTAAGTTGAAAATTATCCTGTTAAGATGTGAAAGAATTGTGTGAGAATTTTGATGGGGATTGCATTAAAGTTGTACATTGCTGACCAATCCATAAGCCTGAGAAATCATTGCATCTTTTTATATCTTCCTCATTTTCTTTCCTCAGAGACATAAAAGTTCTTGTCATACAGGTCTTTCACTTGCTTGCTTAAAGATATTCCAAGATATTTTATATTATTTGAGGTTAGTGTGAAAGGTGTTGTTTAACTTATTTTGTCCCAGTCTATTTGTCATTTGTATATAGGAGAGCTACAGTTTTTGTTTTTGTATTTTGGGTTTTGTTGTTGTTGTTGTTGTTAAGTATTATATAGCTACTTTGCTGAAAGTGTTTGTAAGCTGGAGAAGTTCTCTGGTGAAATTTTTAGGGTCACTTACTTATACTATCATACAGTCTGTGAATAAAGATACCGTGACTTCTTCTTTTCTAATTTGTATCCTGTCGATCTTCTACATTTGTCTTATTGTTCCAGCTAAGGCTTAAACAACTACATTAAATATATGTGGAGAGATTAGACAGCCTTGTCTTGTTCATGATTTTAGTAGAATTGCTTTCAGTCGCTCAAAACGTAACTAGATATTAGCTATAGGCTTGCTGCAAATTACCTTTTTATGTTAAGGTAAGTCTCTTTTATCCCTAATCTATCCTGGACTTTTATCATGAAGGGATATTTTGCTGAAGATTTTGTCCTCATTTAATAAGATAATCATGTAGTTTTATTTCTTTCAGTTTGCTTATATGATGGACTACATTTGTTGATTTTAGTATATTGAACAATCAATTAGAGATGAAGCCTATTTGATCATGCTGGATGATCATTTTAATGTTTTCTTAGATTTAGTTTCCAACCATTTTATTTTGTATTTTTGCATGTATGTTCACAATGGCACTTGTTCTGTAATTCTCTTTCTTTGTTGAGTCTTTTTGTGATTTAGATGTCAGGGTAACTGTGACCTTATAAAATAAATTGGGCAATGCTATTTTTGTTCTACTTTGTGGAATAATTTAGGGAGCATTAGCATTAATATTTCCCCAAAATTCTGGTAGAAATCTCTACCAAAACCAGATAACCCTGGGTGGTTTTTTGGTTAGTAGTCTTTTAATGACTGCTTGTATTTCACTACAGGCTATAGGTCTATTTACATTGTTTATTTGGTCTTAAATTAACTTTGGAAAATCATTCACTTCATTTAAACTTGCCAATTTGGTGAACTATGAGTTTTTATTTGTTTATGATTCAGGGTTGGTGGATTTCTATTCTCTCAATGAATTGCATATTTTCTCTATGCAACATGTGGACCCACCATTTAAAACGTCTCTTTGGACATTACAGCTTTCCTTTTATCTTGTTTGTTCTTAGTCTCACTCTTTCTTGTCCTGTCTCCTGGTTGATGTCTATTTTTCTGTCTGTCTGTCTGTCTATCTCTATCTCTGTCTCTCAATCATTTTTCAACTTTGAGATGGCCTTTGGTTCCCCCTTCCTTCAATAAACCTCTTGTGTTGGCTCTGTTGCATATTATAACCTCTTAGTTGGCCAGACCCATCATGCTGCCTTGTTCATACTTTATCCTAATGCTTAGGTTTGATCTGTTCATAGTAGAGGTTTTATGTCAGGAATTTTGCAGATTTATTATTTTCTTTGACAGATGCATCCATTTATTTTATTGTTCTTTTTTTCCCCAATGTCTGAGATTCTCTTCCATCTCATATGCTGTTCGTGAACATTGTGTCTATAGTTTCTGGTCAAATTTCAAAAGTTTTCTTTTCTATAATTCCATCACATAGGGTTTATTTACTGTTTCTATTTTAATTTTTCAGATCTTTAAAAGTTTAACTTGTTTTCTTCAACTGCTCATTTCTGTTATCTTAGCTTTCTTTAAGAGATTTATTCATTCCATCAGTTGTTTGGTTATGTTTTCTTGTATTTCATTAAAGGACTTACTCATTTTCTCAAATTCTTTATGTGTTACTGGATTTTGTTAAGGAATTTATTCTTTTCCTCTTTACAGACTTCTTTAATCTTCATATATTTGATTTTATGGTCCTTTTCTTATCTTTCAGCTATATTGGAATATTCAGGGCCTGCTATTGTAAAATAGCTTGGATATAGTCAGAACATATTTTCCTGTGCTTTTAAACTAGTATTTAGACATTAATGTCTGCTTTTATTGGAGGCTGGGATACAGGAATGAGTTTGGAGAGAAGGTCTGTTCTTTGCTTCACTGGAATGTTTCAAAGAGGAAAGGGAGTCCACAGCAGGTTTTCTGCTACAGATCTTGGAAGAAGACTGGCGGAACTGAAACTCAGAAGTAGAAAAGGTGTGGGTCTCCCTTTATCATACTTATTTCTTTGAGAGGAATGGTTGTTGGAGTAGAGGGAGCTGCCTGCTGGGGCTAAAACCTGGAGTAAAGAAATTAATGTGGAGGAAGGAGGTTTGAAGGGGAAGATCTATGGGAGCCCACAGAAATTGGAGCAGGGTAGCAGGGAAGGCAGTCATACATATTCTGCTGCAGAGTTGGAGATGAGACTAAGGGATTAAATTTGGAGAAACAGAGAGAGAAGACAAAGTCTGTAGGTACCCTAAATGCTTTTCTAGCTGGCCAGGGATGTAAGTTTTCAAGTTGGGTCTTCTGGAGTTGGGGGGTGGTGGTAAATCAATGGAGAATGGGGGAAGGATGACAGGAGGGCATGGCCTGTGAGATCCACAAGAGCTGTGGGCAGGAGGAAAGGAAGGCTGTAGCACTGGGAAAGAAACTGTTGTTTTGGATCTGGAGGAACAAAGCCCTGTGAAAAATTTAAGTGTCAAGGAAGGAAGGAAGGAAGGAAGGAAGGAAGGAAGGAAGGAAAAGGGTGAAAGAGAGAAAGAAGGAAAGAGAAAAAGATAGAAGAGAGAAAGAAAGAAAAAAGAAAGAAAGAGAAAATAAACTGACTACCAAGAAAAAAAACAAGTAATTTGATTTTAAAATAGGAAAGTTGAGTGGGGAGATGGCCAGTGCATGAAGTGCTTGTCCCACATACATGAGGGACTGAGTTTAGTTTCTCAGAATTTACATAAAATGCCAGTCACAATAGAGCACATATGTCATCTGAGTCCTGGGGAGGTAGAGACAGGAATATTCATGGGCTTGCTATGCAGGCAGTCAATTTGCATATATAGATCACAGACTCAATACTAAGGTGGAAAGCAACTGATAAAGAAACCTGGTATTCCTCAACCTCTGGCTTCTATATGTACTCACACAGATACTACACAGATAACACACAAATAAACAGATACTACACAGATATAACACACACACAGAGAGAGAGAGAGAGAGAGAGAGAGAGAGAGAGAGAGAGAGAGAGAACACAAATGACTTAAAGAAACATTTCTCCAAGAAAGATATAGAAATGGCTGCTGGGTATGTGCAAAGAATTCATTCTTTTTTATAACATATGCAAAATAAAACCACAATAACACCTCAAATCTGTAAGAAAGGCTATGATCAAGAAGATGAAAGTGAACAAGTATTTACAAGGTTGAGAAGACACTGTTGGTGGAATTTTAGATTAACAAACAGATGTTGCCCCAAAACTTAGAACTACTTTGACAGTGAAGAGTGTCACCAGTGTCCATATGTCAGTGGAAATAAAATTGAGACTTTGAATAGTAATATTTTCTTCAAGACTTATACAAACACATTTGCCACTACATGAACTCAACTGTATCTGTTGAAAAATAAAGAACAAATATGTAAACATGCAACATATATACACAATAAACTCAGTTGTTTAAAAATGGGAAGTCAGTGATGTTTTACATTGAATCTGGTGAGCCTCTGTGAAATTAATTTAACCACAGAAAGGTAAATACAGAATTCTTTCACTTTTAGGCTGATTCTAAAAATTATTTATCTCACAGAATCAGAATGAAAGTCTAACTAAAGAGCAGCCTGGAAACTTCCAGTCTCCAAATGCATCCCAGAGCTAAGGCTGTCCCACAGCCCTCCATAACCAAATCCAGCCTGGAGAGAGTGCAAGAACATAGGCAACAGAAACCAAAGTTATTTGGCATCATCAGAACCCAGTTCTCCTACCATAACAAGCCCTGGACACCCCATCACACTGGAAAAGCAAGATTCAGAATTAAAATCACTTCTCAAGATGATGATAGAGGACTTTAAGAGGGACATAAATAACTCCCTTAAAGAAATACAAAAGAACACAGGTAAACAGGTAGAAGCGCTTAAAGAGGAAATGCAAAAATCCCTTGAAGAATTGCAAGAAAACACAACCAAACAGGTGAAGGAATTAAACAAAACCATCCAGGATCTAAAAATGAAGATAGAATCAATAAAGAAATCACAAAGGGAGACAATCCTGGAGATAGAAAACCTAGAAAAGAGATCAAGAGTCATAGATGCAAACCAGTAGAATATAAGAGATAGAAGATTCTCAGGTGCAGAAAACATAGAAAACATTGACAGAACAGTCAAAGAAAATGCAAAATGCAAAAGCTCCCAACCCAAAACATCCAAGAAATCTAGGACAAAATGAGAAGACAAAACCTAAAGATAATATGTATAAAAGAGAGTGAAGATTCTCAACTTAAAGGGCCAGTAAATATCTTTCCCAAAATTATAGACGAAAACTTCATTAACCTAAGCAAAAAGATGCTCATAAACATACAAGAAGCCTACAGAACTCCAAATAGATTGGGCCAGAAAAGAAATTTCTCCCATAATATAATAATCAAATCACCAAATGCATAAAACAAAGAAAGAATATTAAAAGCAGTAAGGGAAAATGGTCAAATAAAATATAAAGGCAGACTTACAAATATTACACCAGACTTCTCACCAGAGACTATGAAAACCAGAAGATCCTGGGAAGATGTCATACAGACCGTAAGAGAACACAAATGCCAGCCCAGACTACTATGCCAGAAAAACTCTCATTTATCATAGATGGAGAAACCAAGATATTTCATGATGAAACAAAATTTACACATTATCTGTCCATAAATCTAGCTCTTCAGAGGATAATAAAAGAAAAATTCCCAATAGAAGAATGTGACATCCAAGAAAAAGCAAGAAATTAATCTTTTCACAACAAACCCAAAAGAAAATAATCACACAAACATAATTCCACCTCCAAAAATAAAAATAACAGGAAACAACAATTAGTGGTCCTTAATATCTCTTAAAATCAATGGACTTGAAGACCCCCATACTCGGGAGACCCTTCCTCAAGCCTCCGGAATCGCGACCACCCAAAAATCACAAGAAACCATACCTGGATGCAATCAGCAGAGGTTTATTAGGGGAGGAGCCGGCGGTCAAAAACGACAAGCTCTTTAGCTCCAAGAGCAGGGTTTTTGGCCACGTGTGGTGGGATAAAGGGTCTTTTATAGCATGGGGTGGGGGCAGGAAGGCATTTTCGCGCGCTTACACATGATTGGTTGTTTTACAAATTTTGAACATAGCACTGGGAAGACCAAGGGAGGGGTAACCAAGAACAGTGGAACATTTCAGAGAATCTAGCCCAAACGATCTAGAGTCACTTTTTCCGGCTATAGGGCTATGGCCCCACCTAGGTGATAACATCTTTATCTGTAGTCAGGAATGCCTTCCTGCCTTGGGTGAGGCTTGGGGAATGTAATCCAGCAAGTGTCCTTCACCTGGAATGTGAAGGCCTGAAATCTTATTTTCAGTTCCGAGTTCTGTAAGGCGGAAAAATCTACACATATTTTATAAAATGGCCTTTATAATTTTTCACTCTACAGACTCAATTCCCCAATAAAAAGACATAGACTTACAGACTGGATACATGAACAGGTCCTAGCATTTTGTTACATACAGGAAATGCACCTCAGCAAAAAAGAGAGACACTATCTCAGAGTATAAGGCTGGAAAACAATTTTGCAAGCTAATGGTCTCAAGAAACAAGCTGGAGTAGCCATTCTAATATCTAATAAAATCGACTTTCAACCAAAAGTTATCAAAAAAAGATAAGGAAGACACTTCATTCTGATTAAAAAAAAAAATCTACCAAGATGAACTCTCAATTCTAAATATATATGCTCCAAATTCAAGGTCACCTAAATTCATAAAAGAAACTTTACTAAAGCTCAATGCACATATTGAACCCTACACAATAAAAGTGGAAGACTTCAACACCCTGTTCTCATCAGTGGTCAGATCATGGAAACAGAAACTAAAAAGAGACACAGTGAAACTATCAGAAGATATGAGCCAAATGGATTTAACAGAAATCTGTAGAACAGTCCATCCTGAAACAAAAGAACATACCTTTTTCTCAGAACCTCATGGTACCTTCTCTAATATTCACCATGTAATTGACAAAATAGGCCTCAACAGATACAAGAATATTGAAAGAATCCCATGCATCTGTAAGACTCTGGGGAGCTGGGGACCCTCTGAGTGAACCATGCAGAGTCAGGAATCAATGCATTGTTGGGGGCCGACTTTTAGCAGAAAGCGGCTATCAGCTTTGCAGCCATTTTGAGCCATATACCCTGACGTGTGACTTGGATTACTATAGCCTACAACAGCTGAGCACACTCCAATAATCTTGGTTTAGATACCTTGAGATTAAAGGTGCCTGAGATTAAAGGTGTGTGAGATTAAAGGTGTGTGACTTAAGAGTGTAATTTAGAGATAAGATTTAGAGACAAGACCTAAGGGCATGATTAAAGGTGTGACCAAAAGGCATGGCTTAGAAGTGAGACATATAAAAGGCAGAGACAGAACAGATCAGAATCAGACACATCAGACATTAGGTAGAAGACACTTGGCTCTAGACAGAATCAGACACATCAGACATTAGGGAGACACTTTTTTCTGTCAGACAGCAGACAGAGGAGACACTTTTAGGAGACACTTCAGAGAGTACAACTTGGAGTACAACTTGGAATAGGAATTAGGCATTAGGTAGCAGGCACTTGGAAGAGAAATTGGAAGAAGTAACTTGGAACTTGGAGGCACTAGGGACTAGGAACTAGGCACTAGGAACTCAAGACTTAGGACTTAGACTGAAGAATAAACGAGATTGAATTACACTCTGTCTGGTCTGCATTCTTCGAGTCCATCTTCACTCTTGCTCTTGCTGAACACCGACCTGCGGACCAGAGCAGCAGCTTGGGCAGGGATACAGTGGCCGCACAAATGTGGGTTAGCCCAGGTCTCAACATTTTGCTCGGGCCGAGACATTTTTTTGGCTTCCCCAACGTGGGGCTAGTGTGGACCTCAACAATGCATAAAGCAAGAATTTATTGTTCCAATGTGTTGGGGTTGTCTTGCACCTGAAGGAGAGGCAGTGACCCCGGGCAGCCTGTTTGGCCAGTTTGTATACAGTTTTTAGGGCAGCAGCCATTAGGCACAATGTGATTGGCAGAAAAGTGTGATTTTTTAAACTGTTTGGTCTTTAGGGTATAAGGTAGGAAGGACCTCCTGTGTGTGTCTGTAGGTGGCAAGGATTGGTCACTCCTGTGGAATGTATGTACATATTCTGGGCCTCCTTTACCTGCAGAGGGGTTCCCTCCCTCCCTTGTGGTCTGAGAAATGTTAATCAGTCTCTCCCTTCTAGAGGAGCCAGTATCTCCTGACAGAGGAATGTTAATTTGACTCTCCCATTTAGAGACAAGTGTCCCATGACCTTTCCAAAGTTCTTGAGCTGACCTCTTCACATCCTATCAGATTACAAAGGACTAAGGCTGGTTTTAATAACAACAAAAACAACAGGAAGCCCACATACTCATGGAAGCTGAACAATACTCTACTCAATGATAACTTAGCAAGGAAGAAATGAACAAAGAAATTAAAGACTTTTTAGAATTAATGAAAATTAAGGCATAACATAGCCAAACTAATGAGACACAACGAAAATGTGCTAAGAGAAAAATTCATATCTATAAGTACCTCCAAAAAAAAAAAAAAAAAACTGGAGAAAGTATACACTAGCAGATTGATAGCACATCTGAAAGCTCTAGAAAAAAATGAAGCAAATACACTCAAGAGGAGTAGACAGCAAAAAATAATCAAACTGAGGGCTGAAATCAACTAAGTTGAAACAAAAAGAATGATACAAAGAATCAACTGGTTCTTTGAGAAAATCAACAGAACAGATATAGTGTTAGCCAGACTAACCAGATGGCACAGAAACAATAACCAAATTAACAAAATCATAAATGAAAAGGGAGACATAATTATAGAAACTAAGGAAATTTAAAAAATCATCAGATCCTACTACAAAACCCTATACGCAACAAAACTGGAAAATCTGAATGAAGTGGACCATTTTCTAGACAGATACCAGATACCAAAGTTAAATTTGGATCAAATAAACTATCTAAAAAGTCCTATAAGCCCTAAAGAAATAGCAGCAGTCATTAAAAGTCTCCCAACCAAAGAAAGCCCAGGACCAGATGGATTTACTGTAGAATTCTATCAGGTCTTCAAAGAAGACCTAATACCAATACTCTTCAAACTATTCCACAAAATAGAAGCAGAAGGAACACTACTCAATTCATTCTATGAATACAAAATTACAATTATACTTAAACCCCACAAAGATCCAACAAAGAGAAGTTCAGAAGAATTTCCCTTATGATATGGATGCAAAAGTACTCAATAAAATTCTCACAAATGGAATCTAAGAACACATCAAAACCATAATCAAACATGATCAAGTAGACTTCATCCCAGGGATGTAGGGATGGTTTAATATATGGAAATCCATCAATGTAATCTACTATAAAAACAAACTTAAAGAGAAAAATCACATGGTCATCTCATTAGATGAAAAAGCATTTGTCAAAATTCAACACCCCTTCATGGTAATAGTCTTGGAAAGACCAAGAATTCAAGGCCCAGACCTAAACATAGTACAAGCAACATACAGAAACCGTAGCCAACATCAAACTAGTTGGAGAGAAACTTGAAGAAATCACACTAAAATCAGAACTAGACAAGGCTTCTCTCTCTCTCTCTCTCTCTCTCTCTCTCTCTCTCTCTCTCTCTCTCTCTCTTTCTCTCTCTCTCCCTTCCTCAAATAGTGATATTTTGAAGAAGTCAAAATATCACTATTTGAAGATAATATGATAGTATACTTAAATGACCCTAAAACTTCCACCAGAAAACTCCTAAACCTGATAAACAAATTCAGCAAAGTTGCTGGTTATAAAATTAACTCAAACAAATCAGTAGCTTTTCTCTACTCAAAAGACAAACAGGCTGAGAAAGAAATTAGAAAAACAACACCCTTCAAAATAGTCACAAATAATATAAAATATCTTGGTGTGACTCTAACCAAGCAAGTGAAAGATCTGTATGACAAGAACTTCAATTCCTTAATAAAGAAACTGAAGAAGATCTCAGAAGATAGAAAAATCTCCCATGATCATGGATGAGCAGAATTAATAAAGTAAAAATAGCCATCGTGCCAAAAGCAGTCTACAGGTTCAATGATTCCAACTCAATTCCATCAATTTCAAGGCCATCAAAATTCCAACTCAATTCTTCATTGAGTTAGAAAGAGCAATTTGCAAATTTATTAGGAATAACCAAAAACCCAGAATAGTGAAAACTATTCTCAACAATAAGTTCTAAGGAAATCACCATCACTGATCTCATGCTGTATTACAGAGCAATAGTGATAAGAACTGTATGGTAATTGTACAGAGACAGGCAAGTTCAATGCAATATAATTGAAGACCCAGAAATGAACCCACACACTTATGGTCACTTAATCTTTGACAAAGGAACTAAAACCATCCAATGGGAAAAAAGACAGCATTTTCAACAAATGGTTCTGGGTGAACTGGTGGTCAGCATGTAGAGAATTTTATATCTATCTATTATTATCTCCTTTTACAAAGTTCAAGTCCAAGTGGATCAAGAAACTCCACATACAGCCAGATACACTGAAACTAATAGAAGAGGAAATGGGGAAGATACTCTAACAAATGGGCACTGGGAAATATTTCCTGAGCAGAACACCAATGGTTTATGCTCTAAGATCAACAATCAACAAATATCACCTCATAAAATTTCAAAGCTTCAGTAAGGAAAAGAGCACTGCCAATAGAATAAAATGGCAACCAACAGATTAAGAAAAAATCTTTAGTCATCCTACATTCAATACAGGGTTTATATTCAATATATACAAAGAACACAAGAAGTTAGATTCCAGAGAACCATATAACCCTATTAAAAATTGGGAGAGAGAGCTAAACAAAAAATTCTCAACTGAGGAAGCTGAAAAGCAACTAAAAAATGTTCAAACTCCTTAGTCATCAAGGAAATAAAAATCAAAACAACCCTGGGATTCCGCCTCAAACCAGTCAGAATGTGTAGGTAAAAAAAGGCTGTGGGTAGTTGGCTGGGAATGCCCTGGGTTCCTCCAGCTGGAAGTTAGGCCTGCTGCTCACTAAAGGCCTCTCCACAGCTCCTCATGGCATGGCTCCAACACACGAGGAAGTCTTTGGGTTTCCAAAATGAGTTTATTGGCATGATGGATGATGGATGGATCTGGATGAACCCCCCACTAAACCCAGGGCAGTCTTGGATTAAAAAGGGAGGGGAAGGGTGGGAGGGGCTGGGGAGGAATGCTTAATTGGCTCCACCCTCTGGCCTTCAGGCGCCTCTTTAGTATCTAAATCTCTCTAGGGCCTGAGGCCTGTTTATCACACCCTCCACCTGTGTAGGAGACTGAAGGGTGAAGGTTGAATGGAGCTTAGACCTCCTGTCAGGAGTCTGGGTTCTGGAGGCGTGGCTGAATCCACAACCCAAGAACCAGGATACCCTTCCACGGCCCAACAAGAATGCCTAAAATTAAAAATACAGGTGATAGCAGATGCTGCCAAGAATGTGAAAAAAAAAGGAACACTCCTCCATTGTTGGTGGGATTGCAAGCTGGTACAACCACTCTGGAAATTAGTCTTGCAGTTTCTCAGAAAATTGGACATAGTACTATACCCAGTATATGCCCAGCTATACCACTCTTGGGCATATACCCAAATGATGCTCCAACATATAACTAGGAAACATGCTCCACTATGTTCATAGCCACCCTATTTATAATAGGCAGAAGCTGGGAAGAACCCAGATATCCTTCTTCTTCATTCCAGATATCTGAATGGATACAGAAAATGTGGTACATTTCCACAATGGAGTGATACTCAGTTATTAAAATGACTTCATAAAATTCTTATGCAAACGGATGGGACTAGAAAATATCATACTGAGTGAGGTAACCAATCACAAAAGAACACACATGGTATTTAGTCACTGATAAGTAGATATTAGCCTAAAAGCTCAGAATATCCATGATACAATTCACAGATCATATGAAGTTCAAGAAGAATGAAGTCCAAAATATTGATGCTTCAGTCCTGAGAAAGGGGATCAAAATACTCACCAGAGTTAGGGGGTAGGAAGAACTTGGGAGGAAGAGAAGAAGGGGAGAAGAAAAATGGAAGCAAGATCCAGTTTGGGCAGAGACAGGGATGATATAAAGAGGGTCAGGATAATGAACAGAGGTGTGTAGCAATGGGGGATGTGGAAATGGGAATAACCACCAGCAAATCGCAAATGCCAGGAAAACAAGAGGCTTCCAGGAACCAGCATGGATGAGATTAGCTGAAATGCCCAACAAATGGAAGGGAGAACCTGTAGAGACCATATCTAGAAGTTAGGCAAGTCCCCTGGTTGGAAGATGGGGTCACCCAGTAATCTCCAAAGTTTTACCCCAGAATGACTCCTGTCTAAAGAAAATATGGGGACAAAGTGTGGAGCAGAGACTGAAGAAAAGGCCTTTCAGAAACTGACCCATCTAGGGATCCATCCCATATACAAACACCAAACCCAGACACTATTGCAGATGCCACGAAGTGCTTACTGACAGGAGCCTGTTATAGCCATCTCCTGAGAGGGTCTGCCAGATTCTGACAAATACAGAGGTGGATGCTCTCAGACAAGGGTTGGACTGAGCACAGGGACCCCAATGGAGGAGCTAGAGAAAGTACTGAAGGAGCAGAAGTGGTTTGCATTCCCATAGGAAGAACAACAATATCAACAAACCAGACTTTCCAGAGGTCCCAGGGACTAAACCACCAACCAAAGAGTACACATGGAGGAACCCATGGCTACAGCCACATATCTAGCAGATGATGGTGTAAGACACTTGTGAGCCTCAGCTTACTGGAGATCCCCTGAGTAAACCACTCAGAGATGTGAATCGATGCAAAAAGCAAGAGAAATTTTAATGATCCAATGCATTGGGGTTGTCCTGCACCCAAAGGAGAAGTGGTGACCCTGGTCAGCCCATTTGGTCAGTTTTTATACAGTTTAAGGGGTAGACTAGAGAAACAGTGACTAGGCACAATATGATTGGCAGAAAAGAGTGACTTTTAAACTGATTGGTCTTTAGGGAATGAGGTGGCAAGGACCTCCCTTGTCTGTTGGTAGCAAGGGTTGGTCTATCCTGTGGAATGTGTCTACATGCTCTGGGCCTTTTCCATATGCAGGTGGGTTTCCTCTCTGTGTCCTGAGAAATGGTAATCACCCTCTCCCAACAGGTAAGTGTCTCAAGACCTTTCTAAAGTTCCAGAGCTGACCAGGAATGTTAATTAGCCATCCCTTCTGGGGACAGGAGGACAAGTATTCCAAAGTTCCTCTTCAATGGCATTGTTTTGGAATAAATAGAAGGAGAGGCCCTTGGTCCTGTGAAGGCTCAATTTCCCAGTGTAGAGGAATGCCAGACTGGTGAGGCAGGAATGGGTAAATGGGAGAAAGAGCACTCTCATAGAAGCAGGGGGAGAGGAATGAGATAGGGGAAACCAGGAAAGGGGATAACATTTAAAATGTAACTACATAAAATATCCAAGAAAAAAGTCTTACTTAGGTTACTGTGAAAGTTTTATTAGGAATTGTTAGTGAAAAGACAGAAATATCTCTATCTATCTATCTATCTATCTATCTATCTATCTATCTATCCACATACATACATACATACATACATACATACACATATACATATGTAATCTTTCTAACCTGAAAGATCCCTGAGAGAGGAATCCCTTACTCAAGTCTCAGGATGTCACGGCCACCCAATAATTCACAAGACACTGATCTAGATGCAATCAGCAAGAGGTATATTTTGGGATCAATTGACTGAGGCCTAGATTCATAACCCACACAGGAGCAGAGAAGTGTCGACCCTGAGGCAGGGGAGTACAGGGTATATAAAGGAAAAAACCACAAATGGGGGGGGGGGTGAGAGGGAAACCAAGGAAACATAACATAAAAACAGTGGAAAGTCCCCAAAAGTCTCAACCTATAATTTAGTCAGTGTCATACGGAAATATCTTGTACACTCATCTTTCTCAAGAATGTAACCTTGCCCAACAATCCATGTTTTGGGCCTTCCCCACCCGCAGGTGGGTTCTCTTCCCTGAGGTCTGTTAATCAACCTCTCCCTTCCTCTCCTTAATGTTAATGCAGCAAGTGAGTGTCCTCTGACTCAGGAATAAAGTGCTCCTCCTGGAATGTAGAATGTATCCCAGGGCAGTGAAGACCTAAAATGTCACATTTAGTTCTGCTTTCTTGGTGGAACTAGTGAACCAGCTAGCCTGTTTTTTATTTTATTTTATTCTATTTTATTTTATTTTATTTTATTTTATTGCTCAGGTCTAGGGGTCATAAAAACTTTCTATACTTTTCATAAGTTTTCTATACCTTTCAAGCCCAATAACAATATATTCTATCCTTGAAAAAATCCAAAAGAATGACAGCTATGGTTAGCAATATACCTTTACACACACACACACACACACACTCATAGTCATACTATATATGATATCTCATGCAATATTATATTTGAATTTTAAAATAAAGAAATGAAAATATTGTAACACTGGCTGGCTGGATACCTCCAACAAAATGAGTTTGTTTGAAAGCTAGAGGTAGCTTTAAAAAGAAAAACCTGTATTGTCAGAAGCCCGTTTTCATCACACTGTGGTACCTACAAGGGTGAAACCTGAGATCTTCAGGAACTCTCTGTCATCAGTAAAGCATAACAGAACTGTGTCAAACCTGGCAGTTATCCTAATCTACACTTCTCATATCCAAAGTTATGTGATAAATGTGGCATGACCTTGTCTCCCACCAGGCTTCAGAACTCCAGCCAGGATATACTCGCTTCCAGATTTGGTCTTGCTCTTATCATTCCATACAGATATGTACAGAACCCTGGCATCAGCTCTGCCTATATCTTCTGAGTTTGTACTGAATGTTATATGATAAGAAGATTTTTTTTTTATTCTAAATGTATGTATCATATACTTGTTATATATAGTAGTATTTTGCTTATTGTGTAACCATCTCCAGTACTACACATGTCAGGATAGCTGTGTGGAACAAGCTTCTCTAATACTGAAAAAACATTTTCTTCACAGACATTAGGTAATTCCCACTATTTTTATTCAAGTGTCAGGATAATCTATCTTTGAAGACATTCCTTTTTTTTTTTTCTATCTTTTTATGGCATTTGTTTTGGGGACATTAAATTTATCTATATAACTTAGAAATGGAGGGGTTTTTTTTCATAGTCCCTGTTAATGAAGTTAATAATAAATGTTTCCCAAAATTTTTATCACTTTAGTCATAGAATTTTACCACTTTCCAACACTAAACTACAGAGGCATTTAATTAATAAAAAGCCTTTACTAACTGGAATATATTAGATATTTCAGCCAATATGTCAAACTAATATTCAATATTAGTAAAAATATCATATTTCCTGTCAATTGTAAGTCAAGTTTTGTTCTTCATCTTAGATTGTTTTTCAGCAACTTCATGGCCCTGTTAAGCATTTAATATTCCCTAATTTGTAGCATTTTGAAACCTCCCAACAGAAACAAAAGCTTTCCTAGCACACACATGTTTATACTGATGCTCATTCCTTCCTTAGTCATCTGTGTTTGTAAGAATTAAAACAACACAATTCAACAGACAGACTTTTAAAATTAAAACCATTTTTATTGGATATTTTATTTTATTACATTTCAGATGTTATCTTCTTTCCCCATTTTACCCCCATTTCAGAAGCCCCCATCCCATCCTCCCTGCTCCTTTTTGCTTTTATACCATTTTAATTACATGCAAGTATTAAGGTCAGTTCTAGGTTGAAGAACTAGCTATACAATAGATGCAAAGAGTCAAGAAAGAAGCAAGTCAATAAACACAAATAGTCATAGAACAAGAAAGACAATACACACAGATACTTGAAGAACTATTATAAACAAAGTCCAGAGATCACTCCCTTGATCACTGTTTCTAAGGGCTTATCAGGGTGACCAAAATATCTGATTCTACTTCCCTGTCCTAGCCCAAAGTCATTTTCATGCCTGAAGGCTACTTCTTTGTCCTAGCCTAAGATTTAGATTCCTGCCTGAAAATACTTCTTTGTTCTAGACTAAGATTTAGATTTCTGCCTGTAGCCCATTTCCTTGTCCTTGGCCAATGTCAAATTCCTGCCAAGCAGCCCCAAAAGCTGACATATTTCTTATATATACAAAAGTTTCTCTCTCTCTCTCTCTCTCTCTCTCTCTCTCTTAGTAATCAAAACCAGAGTCTCAGTCATGCTAATAGTTAACTAGTCCATGAGGTATGTATATTCGCAGCCACTAAGGGATATAAAAACAGTTGATTGTTTTCAAGATAGGAAATGAGATCAAATAGACAGTGAGAATTAGGTAAGACTTCAGTGGTATGCTTATTATAGGGTTATATGTTGTTTGTTTTGTTTTTTATTTGTTTGCTTACTTGTTTATTTGTTTGTTTTGGCATTTTGACATGAGAACTTCATATTATTTCTGATTCAGCTTAACCTGTCCAAGGAACATGGAAATTTGTTCTGAGGAAACCCTGAAATCATCATACTGCTCTTACCTATGTGATGTTTCATTCATTTAAAATTTCCCATGTTTAATTTTTTTGGGCTTTACATGTAAAATGAATATGAAAGTCACAGGTTATATTGATAGTTTAAATGACAACTCTGAGACAAAGAAACAAGGATACTAACAGTAAGGTTTCAGTTCAAGTATCAGGAAAGCGAGAGTTAACATTTCTAAGACTAGAGGAGTAGGAGCTTGAGACATGCCTCAGCCATTAAGAAAACTTTATCTTGTAAAGGACTAAGGTTTGATACACAGCACCCACATGACAACTCACAATTATTTGTACATCTAGTTCTTAGGTACGGTTCCATCATTCTCTTCTGCTATACTTGGCACCAGGTATGCATGAGATACAAATCAAATAAATAAATAAATAAATAAATAAATAAATAAATAAATACTAGAGGAATAGCTGGTATTGGGGGAAAGCATGCAAGATTTGTTCTTATAAAAAAGCCAAAGTTTTTGACTAATATCTACTTATTAGTGAGTATATACTATGCATGTCCTTTTGGGTCTGAGTTACCTCACTCAGGATGATATTTTCTAGCTCATTTCATATGCCTGAAAAACTCATAATGTTCTCATTCTTATTAGTATTCCATTGTGTAAATGAACGTTTTCTGTATCCATTCTTCCATTGTAGGACATCTGGGTTGTTTCTAGCTTTTGGGTATCACAGATATGGCCTCTATGAGCCTAATGGAGCATATGCCTTTGTGGTATAATGGGGCATCTTTTGGGTATATCCCCAAGAGTGGTACGGTTAGGTCTTCAGGTCATTCTATTTCCAATTTAATGAGAAACCTACAGATTGATTTTCAGACTGGTTGTACCAGTTTGCAATCCCACCAGCAATGGAAGAGTTTCTTTTTCTCAGCATTCTTCCCAACATGTGCCATCCCTTGAGTTTTTTATCTTACCCATTCTGATTGTTATAAGGTGGAATCTCAGTGTTGTTTTGATTTGCATTTCCCTGGTGACTAAAGACTTTGAATATTTCTTTAAGTGCATCTAGGCCATTTGTGATTCCTCTGTCAAGTATTCTGTTTAGCTCTAGACCATTTTTTAATTGAGTTATTTGAGTTTTTGGTGGTTAGCTCTTTGAGTTCTTTATATACTTTGGCCCTCTATCAGATATGGGGTTAGTGAAGATTTTTTCCAATTTTTAGGTTGCTGGTTTTTCATATAGTCTATATCCTCTGCCTTACAAAAACTTTTCAGTTTCATGAGGTCCCATTTATCAATTCTTGATCTTAGAGCCTGAGCCACTTGGGTTCTGTTGAGAAAATTTTCCCCAGTGCCAATGAGTTTGAGGTTCTTTCCCACTTTCTCATTTATCAGATTCAGTGTATATCAAAGACCCCTCTGCCAAATGTTGGAACCTGCACAGCCAAAGGCTTGGGGACCAAAATTGTTCGAGCCCACACTGCTCCAAGCTTTGGGGGCTAAATTGTTCCAGATCATACTGCTGCTCTGGTCTGCAGGTCAGGGTTCAGCAAGATAGAGAATGAGGGCAGACATGATGAATGGAGACCAGACTGAGTGTGATTCAGTCCTGTTTATTCTCAAGTCTCTCTTTTTAGTCCAAGTCCCAAGTCTCGAGTTCCTAGTCCCTAGTGCCTCCAAGTTCCAAGTTTTCCAGTACATCTTTTGTCTGTCTCTTGCCTTTTATAAGTCTCACTTCTTAAAAGTCTCATCTCTAAGTCACACCTTTAATTCTCATCTCTAAGTCACGCATTTAAGTAACACACCCTCAAGGGAAAATCCTGGATATATAAAACAAGATGTTATCAGAGTGTGCTCAGCTGTTGTAGGCTGTTGAAAACAAGTCTCTTGTCAGGGTATATGGCTCAAGGTGGCAGCAAGGATGATAGCCACCTTCTGTTAGCTCCTCACAAGTTTATTTGGTTTTATATTGAGGTCCTTAATCCACTTGGTTTTGAGATTTGTGCAAGGTGACAAAAATGGATCTATTTTTATTTTCCAACATAACGAATACCAGTTGAATCAGCACCATTTATTGAAGACACTTTCTTTTTTTCCATTATATGTTTTTGCCATCTTTGTCAAAGATCAAGTGTCCATAAGTGTGGAGGTTTATTTCTGGATCTTCAATTCTAATACTAGTTGACTGGTCTGTCTCTGTACCAATACCATATAGTTTTTATCACTATTGCTCTGTAGTACATCTTGAGAGTAGGGATGGTGATTCACCCAGAAGTTCCTTTATTGTTGGCAATTATTTTCACTATTATGTTTTTTCCATATGAAATTGAAAATTGCTCGTTCCATGTTTTTGAAAAATTGTATTGAAGTTTTGATGGAGATTGCCTTGAATCTGTAGATTGCTTTTGGTAGGATGGCCATTTTTACTGTGCTAATCCTACCAATCCATGAGCATAGAAGATTTCTCCATTTTCTGGGGTCTTTTTTGATTTCTTTCTTGAATCACTTGAAATTCTTTTTATACATATTTTCACTTGCTTGGTTAGAGTTACCCCAAAATAAATTATTTGTGGTTATTGTGAAGTGTGTCGTTTCCCTATTTCATTGCTCAACCCATTTTTCATTTGTATAAAAGAAGGCTACTGATTCCTTTGACTTAATTTTATCCAGTCAGTTTGCTGAAGTTGTTTATCAGCTGTAGAAGTTCTCTAATATAATTTTTGGGGTTAATTATGTATACTAACTTATCATTTGCAAACAGTGATACCTTGAATTCTTATTTGCAAATTTGTATCCCCTTGATCTCCTTTTGTTGTCATATTGCTCTAGCTAGAACTTTGAATACTATATTGAATAGATATTGGGAAAGTGGGCACCCTTGCCTTGTCATTGATTTTAGTCGAATTGCTTCAAGTCATTCCATTTAATTTGATATTGGCTATTGTTTTGCTCCATATTGCTTTTATTAGGTTTAGGTATGAGGCTTGAACTCCTGATCTCTCTAAAACTTTTAACATAAATGGGTAGTATTTTTTTCATAGAACTCAAGAAGTTTAAGAAGCAGAATGGTCCAAGTGAGGACACTTCTATCTCACTTGGGAGGGAGAAAAAACAATCCTAGGAGGCAGAGGGAGTTAAGGACCTAAGTAGGAAAGAATAGGGGGAGGAGAAAAAGAATACATGATTATGTATGGAGGAGAGAGACAAAAGAGAAGTGATTAGGGTCAGTAGACTGAATGGAAATATGCAACCTTGGGGGGGGGGGTGATGTGGAGGGACCCTCTAGAAAGAACCAGAGACATAGGAGGTGAGAGACTCTCAGAATTCAAAGTGAGGGACCTTAAATGAAATGCCCAACACTGGGGGGGTAAAAGTATAAGAGAAGTCTCCCGTTAGAAAACATCAAGTCTAGAAATGGGGTAACAATCCCACAGTCAAAAATACTGATCTAGAATTGTTCCTGTAAAAAATAAATAAATAAATAAATAAATAACAACAACAACAACAAAAAAAAAAAAACTGCAGGGATAAAAATGGAGATGAGACTAAGAGAAAAGCAGTCCTGTGACCAGCCCAACTTGCAATCCATCTCAAGGGGAAGCTGTAAATCCTGACAGTATTACTAATACTATGGTGTGCTTAAAAACAAGAGCCTAGCATGGCTATTCTTTGAGAGGCCAAATAAGCAGCTGACTGAGACAGCCACATATACTTACACCTATTTATTGGACTGAAGTCAGGAACCCCTCTGGTTGAAATAGGACAAGGCTGGAAGAAGCTGAGGAGGAGGGTGATGCCATCAGAAGACCAGCAGACTCAATTATCCCAGACCTCTGACACTGAGACACCAACCAGGCAGCATAAATGAGATGGTCTGAGGCCTCAGACACATAGATAGCAGAGGACGGCCTGGCATGGCTTCAGCGGGAGAAGATGCACCTAACCCTGGAGGAACTTGAGGCCCCAGTGAATGGGGGGCCCTGGCAGGGGAGAAAATGAACATCCTCTTAAAGACAGGAGGGGAAGGGGAAAGCGGTAAGGAACTGTGGGAGGGTAGACCAGGAGGGGGCCAGTGAACTGGCCTTGAACAGAGGTGTTTAGTGGAGACATCATATTTAAGACTGAGTTTTCCCAACTCCCTTGCCCTGTACATATTATTTGGTCAATTCCCATTACTATAAGAAGCTTTTCTAATGCGGGTTGAGTGCAGCACTCATGTAAAGGTAGAGCAGTGGGTTATTAGAAGTCATTTTGTTATGTTTTCTTTATTAGAATATTAATAGTAGTTTTTCCAGGAGGCACATAACCTATCTAGTTTCAAGGCTGGCCATTTTAACAGTGTCAGGTATGGCTACTATCTCATCGATAGGACCTTAAATCCAACTAAAATGTGGTTGGCTACTCCCAGAAGATTTGTGCCAAGGTTGTTCCAATATATTTAATTTCTGTAGGTCACAGGGTTGTAGCTGGGTAATAGTGATGATTACCTTTCTCCTCCAGTAACATGCAGAGTACTTTACAGCACTGTGAATGCTAGTCAGTAGAGATGAAACTTCTAGTCTAACAGCTGAACTTCTTTTTGTATGGAGATATAAGTAAAGTGTTGACTTCAAGTGACCCCAATATTGTTAAGCAAGATGATAACATCAGAAAGGTTGATGCTGGTGACCATCTTGGAACAATTTTCATTGATATCTTATGAGGGCAAACATAACTGGCATGATCTCAGTGAAAATAAAATGATTAAAAAACATATTTTATGAGTTTCACTATAAAAGGAGGAATACAATTTGGGATAAAAATGAATATGAAGTAAGGAGTATAGTTTTATGACTTTTCTATGACTAAGATAAAAGATGATAAAATACACACAATAAGCTAACAACTACAATTTAGTTGAGAAGAGAAACTGTTTGATGAAGGAAAGGGATACCTGCCAAGATAGCATTATTTAGGAATTGTGTTTTCACTACCTGAAGATGGGAAGAGAACAAGAGGTTGTTTCAGAAAAATTGAAATGTGAAACAAAAATTACCAGAAATGCTAGGAAGTAGGTGAAGAGGCTGGCAATGAGATACCATCCCTGAAACACCTTCTATTTTCTTTTTAAAAATATTTCTTACATGTGCATTTTTCTTTCTTTATTTATTCTCTTTACATCCCAAAATCAGACCCCCTCTACTGCCAGTAGCCCCAATGCAGCTACTTCCTGTAGACCACCCTCTTCAACCACACACATGCTATGAATTGCAATCCACCCTCACTCTCACCCTCACCCCAACCCCACCCTCTATGCCTAACACATCAAGATACTGAAGTATTATGTCAGTCCTCTTTCACTGAAGCCAAGCAATGCAGCCCAGTTAGGTGAACAAAATCTGAAGGTGAAGAGGTCAGTTTAGGAACTTTAAAAATTTCCACCAGACCCCTCCCCTCCTAGAAGAGAAAGGTCATAGAACACTTAGGCACCCCTACCTTCCAGAAGGGAGAAGCTAATTAACGTTCCTCAGACCATAAGGTGTAGGGACCAACCTTTTAGTGGGTGAGGCCCAGAACCTCACATTTCACAGGACAAACCAATTGTTGCCACCTACAGACAAGGAAGGTTCTTGCCATCTTATTCCCTAATGACCAATCAGGTTAAAAGTCACATTGTTCTGCCAATTATATTGTGTCTTGTTGCTGTTTCTCTAAAAACTGTATAAAGTCTCGCTGAATGAGCTGCCCTGCCTCTCCTTCTGGTGCAGGATGACCACAATGTGTTGGAATAATAAATTTCTCTTGCTTTTTGCACCAATTCTTAGCTCTGAATGATTGATTCATGGGGACCCCAGTAAGCTAAGGCTTGCCAGACTCTTTCAGAGGCAGGCAACAAATTCAGGAACAGCTCATGCTCCACTTGTTGGGGGACCTGCATGTAGACCAACCTGCACATCTGTTATATTTATGCAAGAGTCCTAGGAGTGCTCTTTGGTTGGCAGTTTGTTCAGCCTTTGGGAGACTCCCCAAGGGTCCATGGTGGTTGACTCTGTTGGTCTTCTTGTGAAGTCCCTGTCCTCTTTTGGTCCCTCAATCCTCTTCTCAACATTGCCATAAAACAACTTGAGCTCCATCCCTTTGGCTGTGGGTCTCCTCATCTCTTTCCACTGGCTGCTGGGTGGGACCTCTCCTAAGACAGTTTTACTGAGGTCCTGTCTGCAAGCATAAAAGGATGTAATTAATTGTGTCAGAGGTGGGTTCTTATGCATGGATGGGTCTCAATTTGGGACAGTCATTGCTTGGTCATTCTCTCCATCTGTGCTCTATCTTTGTGCCTGCACATGTTGTAGACAGGTCCCACATTGGATCAAAGGTTTTGTGGTTGGGTTGCTATTCTTATTCATCCCCTGAGTGTCCTTCCTGGCTACAGGAAGTAGGCTTTTCAGAATCCATATTCCTACCTGCTACCAGTCTCAGAGTTACTCCCATATGTCCCCAGGGGCCTACCTTCATCCCAGGTCTTTCAAGGTTCTAGTAATACCCTTATTTTCATTCCTTCTCCCCTGCTCTCCCTAACATCTGCTCCCCTTATCATTCTTTCTCTTGGCCATTTGAGATTCCTATGATAACAAGTCTTTGTTTAGCTCTATACCCTAGTTTTAAATGGGTTGATTTTTTTGGTATCTAAGTTTTTGAGTTCTTTACATATTTTGGATAGTAATCTTTCACCAGGTGGTGGGTTGGTAAGGATCTTTCCCAATTTGTTGGCTGTTGTTTTGTCTTATTGACAGTGTTCTTCAACTTAAATAAACATTTTAGTTTCATTATGTCCCATCCATTGTTAATTTTAAATCCAGAGTCATTGGTGTTCTCTTCAGGAAGATGTCTCCTGTACCAATACTTTCATGGATAGCCTTCACTTTTTTTTTCTATTAACTTTACTATATCTGGTTTTATGTTGAGGTCTTTGATTCATTTGGAATAGAGTTTTGTTGGTTTATTTCTGGGTCTTAAATTCAATTCTAGTGATCAACTTGCCCATTTTTATACAAATACCATGCAGTTTTTATTACTATTTCTCTGTAGTACAGCTTGATGTCTGTTAGTTTTGTTATTTTTGGTTAGTTTCTTTCTCAATGATCTGTCCATTGGCATGTTGAACTCTTCCACAATTGTATGTGGTTTGATGATTGATTTAAGCTTTAATAATTTTTTTATGGATGTGGGTACCTTTGCATTTGGGGCATAAATTGTGATGTCCTCTTGGTGAATTTTTCTTTTGATGAGTTTGAAGGGTCCTTCACTACCTCTTTTGATTACTTTCAGTTGAGAGTCTATCTTAGTACATATGAGAATTGCTACTCCAGTTTGCTTCTCGGATCTATTTGCTTGGAAAATCCTTTATACTGAGATAATTACTATCTTTGTTGCTGAGATGTGTTTCTTGTATACAGCAGAATGACAGGTTCTGGTTACACATCAATTCTGTGAGCCTATGTATTTTACTAGGGAATTGGGTCAATTAATGTTGAGAGATATTAATAAGCAATGATTATTGCTTCCTGTTATTTTGATGTTGGTGGTAGATGAGTGTGTGTCTGTATGTGTGTGTGTGTGTACGTGTACGTGTGCGTGTGCGTGTGCGTGTGTGTGTGTGTGTGTGTGTGTTTCTCCTCTATTGGATTTAATGGTGTGAAATTGTCAGAAGCCAAATCCAGGAAATTACCTGCTGTTCTGGGAAGCCTAGTCTCAGGTCCCAGGAACTTAAAGAACTTAAAGAACGTCTGGCATTTCCTTAGAGCCAGTTACAACAGTGGGATGGTCTAAGGCAATAAGCATATGACAGTGAGATGATCTGGGGCAATAAGGATTCAATATTGGGATATCCCTAAGCAATGACCCTCTCCCAAACTTCCTGGTTTGCTGTGTCTTTATAACCTGCCCCAAAAATTAAAGTTTCAGAGCTTAGTCAGAACTCCATACTAGCTCTCATTCTTTGTGTCTCTTGTCTCTTCATTCTTTCACCCCCTTCCCTAGGGTCTTGTCAAATCTCAGTGTGCTGGGGCATGAAATTATCTACTTCTTTTGTTTTCTTAAGTGTAGTTAGCCTCATTAGGTTGGTGTTTTTCTTCTATTATTTTCTGTACAGCTAGGTTAGTGGAAAGATATTGTGTAAATTTGGTTTTGTCATGGAATATCTTGCTTTCTTTGCCTCTGGTGATTTAAAGTGTTGCTGGATATAGTAGTCTGGGTTGACACCTGTGGTTTTTTAGGGTCTGTAAGCACAAGCACAGGCCCTTCTAGCTTTTTGAATATCATATGAGAAATTAAGGTTAATTCTGATAGGTCTGCCTTTATATGTTACTTGGCCTTTTTCTCTTGCAGCTTATCATATTTTTCTTTGTCTTGTACATGTATTGCTTTGACTATTATGTAGCAGGAGGATTTTCTTTCTGGGCAAATCTATTCTGTGTTCTGTAAGCTACCTATATGTTTATAGCTGTATCTTTCTTTAGGTTAGGGAAATTTTCTTCTATGATTTTGTTGATGATGTTTTCTGAAACTTTGAGCTGAAAAAACTCCTTTTATTTTTATTATTTGTAGGTTTGGTCATTTCATAGTGTCCCAAATTTCCTGGACAGTTTGTGTTGTAAACTTTTAAAATTTCCTATTTTCTTTGATCTATGTATCAATTTCTTCTATAGTATTTTTCATGCCTGAGATTCTCTCTTCTATTTCTTATATTCTCTTAGTGATACTTATGTCTGTAGTTCCTGTTCTCTCTCCTACAGTTTCTATCTCTGACTCAGTTTGTATTTTCTTTATTGCTTTTATTTCCATTTTCAGTTCTAGAACAGTTTTGGATGTATTCTTTACCTGTTTGATTGTATGTCCATGTATTTTTAAAATACTTATTTGCTTCCTCTTTTAATCCCTTTATTTGTTTGAATGCATTTTTTTATTTCTTTAAAAATTTTATTTATTTCCTATTTAAAGGCCTCGATCATGTTTATAAGATTGTACTTAAGATTCCCCTTCTTGTGCTTCAGTTTTCTTAGGATTCAGTCTTACTCTAGCAATATAGTTGGGCTGTAGTAGTACCATACTGACCTGGCACTTGTTGATTTTGTTCTCACACTGTCCTTTAGGCATCTGATTTTCTCTGGTGTTAGCTGAGTGATCTTAATGATAGCAGGATTCTTGGAAAGGCAGGGAGAATTCAGATCCATATAATGAACACCAGGGGACCTAACTCTTTTGGCTCTGACTTAGGCTGACCTCACTGGATAGGATTGGTAGGCTTCCAAGCTGATAGTGCTTGGGACCCTTACAGCCTTCTCTGCTGACTATGCCCCATGCAAACCAGACTGGGACGGATTGGTGGGGAGTGTTTATAAGCATGGTAGTCTTGTCCCCCCATTCCCCAGGTCTCCATAGGGAAACAGGATACTCTAGGGGTCTTGTAAAACTCCTTGGACAAAAGGGTGGGCCTGGTGCCAGCTAGTAAAGGTCAGGGGACTATGCACAATGCACCTTTTCTCTGAACTTACCTTCTGTATCTTTCCCTGACCTTTTAAATTTTTCAGAAAATAGAATACTAGTTCCATTAGGTGATATATTTCATATTCAAACCATAGCAGTGTCAGCAATAATGGAGGCAGATAATAAATAAATGCATGGAAATTAAGACTATTTTCAGAATAAATATATTTTAAAGGAACTCAGAATTTAGCTATAAAAGGGAGATAGTGCCTAGAAAAATAACTTGAAGATGAAGAAGGACATCCATTCAATCTCCATGGCCAGTTGTGTATTGAATATGCAAGACCAAAATCTCTTACTTTTGAGGATTTCATGAGAGGCTCAGAGTTCTCTGGAGAAAACATTGCCCAGAAACAAACTTGAAGGTAGTTTCTGGTTATATAGGATGTTACAAAGGGATAAGAGAAGGTGCTAGAATGAGAGACCTCAGTGGTTAAGAGCAGTTGTTGCTCTTCCAGAGAACCAGATTTCAGTTTCCATCATCCACATGGGGAGGTTTACATCTGATGCCCTCTCCAGATTTTATGAGCATGCTGTATATGTATAATGCACATGATCAAAAATATAAGTAAATTTTTAAAAAATATCAAAAACTGTCAGAGAAAAATTCACAACTGAGAAGTAATGTAAGAATGCTGGCATATAGCTATCAATTAGGAAGTTCATAACAGAAGAGCTGCACCTCAGAATTATGTATTAGGGTGGGATGATGAAGATGAGATTAGTGGAGAAAGAGTCCCAAGATGATGTTTTGTTGATGGAGGTATATAGCCACAAAGTAGAGTATTTTCTCCTGACTTTCTAAAACATTCTAGTTTTTCTTTCTCCTCTTGGAAATTTTGATATTTCTATCTGTTCCATTGACTAGAATTATGCTATAAATTTTCAAAGTAGTAGATAATTGTTAGGCTTATTCTTAATGTGGAAAATTTCTGACACTTTAATTATAATGAAATTCATAGAATTAAACCAAATTGCAATACAGTAGGCTCACAATCCCTAGGAAAAGAGATATAATAAGGATATTCAATATTTCTTTAACTCAGAATTACATTACACTTTCTAATATGATCCTTTTAGGAAATAAATTCAAAGCCATGCCTGGTGGCACATATCTTTCATTCCCAGACTCATTATTCCAAGACACGTGATCTCTGAGAGTTTTATGCCAACTTAATCTCCATAGAGAGACTTTCCCTCAGTAATAACAATAAATAGTAATTAATAATAATAACAACAACAAATAGTAATGATTGATGATGATAATGATGATGGTAGAAAGCTTGGTGGTGGTGGCACATCTTTAATCCCAGCACTCAGGAGGCAAACGTCGAGTTCAAGGCTTACCTGGTCTACATAGTAGGTCCCAGGGCAGCTAATCCTAACTTAAAAATAGATAGATAGATAGATAGATAGATAGATAGATAGATAGATAGATAGATGATAGATAGATGGATAGATAGATAGATAGATAGATAGACAGACAAAAGAAGAAAGTCTTGAGAAATATACAAAGGTTGTACTATATTTGTTTGCATTTCTATAATCAAAGTTGCAAAATACAAACCCTCAAATTACCCATTACAATTCTGTCACAAAAATGAGACCAAAGATAAATGATAGAATATTTTGCACATATCTCTCTCCCTCTCTTTTATCCTTTCTCATCTGTCCAAATAATGACTGAAAAGGTTTTAATTATTAAAAATACAACACAATTTTCCATGCACACTATTATGTCATCACATGGACCCCTAAGTAGAAAATATGTATCTTTGTCTAAAACTTCTTTTTTCTGCTTGTTCTCCTCTTCTTCTTTTTTTTCATCTTTCAAAACTACTACTGCAAATATAGATCAGCAGTTGAGAGCACTCTCTGCCTTTGCAGAAGACCCAATTTCCATTTTCATTGCCATGTCAGACAGCTTATAAACAGCTCCAAATCCAGTAATGTGACAGCCTCTTTTGGCCTCTGAAGGCACTATACACACATGCTGCACAGACAGACATACAAGCAACACATGAGACATAAAATAAAAATAAATAAATCTAAATAATAACCATAAAGTTTATTGTTTATTACTTACATAAATTTAGAAATAAAAGAAATCTAAAATAAATAAATAGTAAAGTACTATTTGATCTACACTAACCTCTTTACACTTTTAAACTAATCAATATGCAAAAGGTTTTTTTTGTTGTTGTTGTTATTAGGTTAGGCTGCTTTGAAATTATCTTCCAGTCTTAGCATCCCCAAGGTACTCACAGGTATGTGTTACAACACCTGGTTTATTCCAAAAATTTTTATAGAGATTTCAAAGACAATTCCTGAAATAAGACTTAGAAACAGATTATTTGTTGAGAGAAGAAATCTTGGGATAAGAGTGAGAAAAAAAGGATATCACACACACACACACACACACACACACACACACACACACACACACTCGATGTGTAAACACTCAATGGTATCTATAACAGGAAAGAGACATTTAAATTCATTCTTTTTTAGGAGAATCTATCCAAACAGAAATGGAAGTATATTGGATAGGTCTTTTATGTGTTCCTTTTCTCATGGGTCAAGGGTCAATACAAGGGCCTTAATGCCTCTGTACTTTAGGGGATGCTTCTTCACATGTCCTGGTAACTGCTGGGAAATCAGAATTCTAGTAGGTCTGTTCATTGTAGAGTTGGATACTGGAGATGTATCTTGTTGATAATCCCACATGCAGCTGGGTGAAAGTAGGGCTTTTGTCTTGGGATATACTCGATAGTGATATTTAAAGACACAACAACAATAACAATGGCCAAGCCACATTAGAATCATGAGCAATTTGGCAAGATTTCTCCACCTGAAAAGCTGGATAATGGATAATGAATCAAATGATACTGGTTATATTTAGACAGTTCAAGGGCTTATCCCTTCAGTCACCCAGATATGCTTCCAATCTCTTTTACACATTGCCTTTATTGAAAGAGGTGTCACATATCTGGTCCTTCAAAGCATGGGTAATGTAGTATTCCAAAAGACTGAGGGATGATAAAATGAACTGTGTCCCCTGATGTTGCATCTGATTCTCAATTAATATATATATCAAGTTTGCATTTTACTAGTAAGTTATGATTTTCTGGACCAGGATTTTACTCTTAGCTGATTTTCTAATTGTTTTATCAATCTTTCCTGTCTAAATGATCTAAGCTCTCAGCTGTTAGATCATCACAATAGGGAGGATGCTACAGCTCTATAATTTTACATTCATATTTTTTTTAACCAACTGTTAAGAGACACTTATTTAATAATCTTTCTTTCTAGATATATTCCTATTTGCCTTAACTATGATATCAACTACGGATGATTGTGGTCATTATTTATTATGCCCATGAGAACAGTAGCTCCTTTATTTCCCTTCTGGTCCACTGGTGGAAGCCAGATGGCAATAACAGATTCTAATTAAATAGAAAAATTTTCTGTATCCGCTAACAGAAGTGTTCTATTCCTTTTTGGGAGCAAGAGTATCTAACTTGGCAAGACTAACTTTGCAGAGATCAAAAATATTATAAAAGAGTCTTTGTGAGTTATGGTAAGAAGGCTGTTTTCTTCCTTCTGTTTCTTCCTGGACCTCAGGCTCTTGGAAATGTAGTGCCCTGTATCAGCTGCTATTTCAGTGAGGACACTGCCTTCTATAGGACAATTCCTAAATTAAAGCAGTGCTTCTTGAGCTAACAGGCTAACTGAGATTTCAAAATGTCATACTTCCAATGTCTCCTTATAGGTGAAATAAAAAAAAGACAACTTTGTATTTCCAAGAATCTTTGACAAAAAAGGGTTCCTTTTTATAAAGTATTATTGTACAGGCAAGCTTGATTTGTGGAGTAAATACAAACCCAAATATACCCATAATTCTCCCAATCCTTCACTTTATTTACTAACTACTTACTGTGTCCTATCATCTTGGTAGAATGAGTTTAGAAAACTCTTCTGGCACATGGTGGCTATGCTGAGCAACAGTGAGTACATTTGATGGACTGGACTGCAGATGGTGCTAAACAGGCTTTGCTGAAAGTCCTTGTGTGTATAGAAAAAAACAAAACAAAAACAAAAACAAAACAAACAAAAACAGGTATACTTGAAGCTATATTAAAACTGCAGGTGGTAGCCAGCCTTTATAGGGATTGTCTCTCAACACATTGGAGCTACTCAGTTGGGAAAATGATCATCTGAGTTGACATAGGAAAAGCTGGTGCAGTTATGTGACTCTGAGAAAGTCTGTAAGTTAAGATAGTGATGGTGCATGTTCACTCAATGGTATCAGTCAATGCCTGAGTAAACACTTCCTAGAGCAGATGATGTAGAAATGCTAGAGATGAGAGGTTATACTCACAACATAGACATACACAACAGAGTCTAAGTCACTCATGACCTGGACTCATAATGCAACAGTGTTAAACAAGCAAGCCACTGTAGAAAATTGACAAAGAAAAAGTTAGACTGTTATTAACACCTTCAGCACATACAGTTTGTTCAAATCAAATGATAAAAGGTACAAGCGGTTTTCAATGAGGATTTTCTGGAGGCAAATTTTAGATGCTAGTAGCATACTGAAAATGTATTTACAAGGTTATTCTTGCATTCCTGATAATAACCCACTCTCTCTTTTGAGGTTCTAAGATCTCATAAGAAAGTCATTGTTTTTGTTGAAACACCCTTTTCTGGGAACAAGTGTCCATTTTTTTCTTAAAAAATATAAGCACAAAAAATGTTTTCTTTCATTATGATCTTACCACTGATAGCAATAATGTATTTTCAGATTCTCTTTGAAATAAATTTGACAAGAGAGATCAGTTTTCTTACTTAAAAATAGCAGTGACAGCAAAGCTAACCAGTTAATCACTTTGAGCAGTGTAAAGTATATTGAAACTATTTATTAAATTCAGGATGGGGATTATAGTAATTTCAGTACTTATGTGCTTAGTAAAGGACAAAGAATCCTATGAACACTTTAGGCAAAGAAAGAAAGATAGCTGAAACACACAAGTACAGGACAGGAGAAAGTGGCATAACAACCAGTGAGCTACTTTTATTTTAATCATTTAAACATTTTAATCAAAGACTTATTCCAACTCAGGCTTTCTTCCTAACTTTTGTTTAGTAATATATCCCTAGTTTTCATTACGATTATAAATTCTAGAAGTTCAAGACAACCTCCACCAGGTATCACAAGGCCCTAGCAGGCAGAGTAACACTAAATAACACCCAGTCCATTGCCCATGGGTCCTGGTGGGCAAGTCACACCTGAGATAACTCCAGACACCCAGAAGTTCCTGGTACTTCCAAGATAAGCAAGTAAGTGGTAAAGAGATGGAAGAGGAACAAAAACCAGAAGAATATGTGCACAAGGAAGAGAAGTGAGACTGATGATGCTATGATAGTGAGCAACAGCCTAGTGTGAGTAGGCTACAATGCCACCTGAGTCCTGGCCCATGCTGTTACTGAAGGCTGTGTCTTGGTTCATGGCCCTATAGCAGCAAGGTCCTGTATCACCAAAGGCCATGAAGATGGCACTGGTCTGGGCTTTCACCTGGGCCCATGTTGAAATCTGAGGGCTGTACAGAGCTGGTACCTTATCAGCTGCCACATGGGAGAGCTGGTCCTGAAAGATATAGTATACTTATGAAAAGTATAGGAAGTATTTATGACCCCTAGTCCTGACCAACAAAAATATGCAGGACAGCTGGTTCACTAGTTCCACCAAGAAAGCAGAACTAAATGTGAGATTTTAGGTCTTCACTGTCCCAGGATACATTCTACATTCTGGGAGGAGTACCTTATCTCTGAGTCAGAGGACACTTGCTGGATTAACATTTAGGAGAGAAAGGGAGGGGCTGACTAACATTCCTCAGACCTCAGGGAAGAGAACCCACCTGCGGATGGGGAAAGCTCAAAGCACAGAGACATATTCCACAAGGTGAATGGTATAAAGAAAGATGCAAGTCATCTGTGTGTTTCCAGGAACTAGCTGACCAACTGAATTATGGGCTGAGACTGTTTTTGTGATATGTTCCCTTAGTTACTCCCTCACTCCCCCTGGTTTGTGGTTTTATCCTTTAAAATTTCTCCTCCCTCGGAGCTGCTTGGTCAATACCTCTACTCCTGCATGAGTTATGGATTGACCATCAACCGGTTGATCCTGAAATATACCTCTTGCTGATTGTATCTAGATAGGTGTCTTATGAATTATTGGGTGGCTGTGACATCCCTAGACTTGAGTAAGGGACTCCTCTCTCAGGGATCTTTCAGTCCCAAAGGTGTGAAGGAAAGAGAGCTGTCACTGACTTTCATTAGTTGTATGACTCAGGAGAGTGGGACCCACATCTGTGCAGAAAGTACAATAGTGCAGGTGGGCCAGCCCTATGAGTGTGAGCTCCAGAGGGTTGGCTCCACCTCTTGTTAACCATGCAGTGGTATGGGGTCACAGGAGATTGGGCCCCTGTCCTCCCCACCCCTCATCATCTCTGGCATGCTGGAGAGATGTCCCTGCCCCTCACCTGGGCATCATAGTAGAGCTGACTGTCATAGCGGGGACACAGGCAAGATAGCCCTCACAGCATAAGTGCTGAAGACCTGGACTTGAAAATTATTTGCTAAGATGATATAGGAGGAAAAAGATGACCTCCTATCCCCTTTTGCCTCTTGCCACCTTCAGCAGATGAAAGAGCCGTCACAGGCCCTTGCTTGCTATAGCCCTCAAGAGAGTGGGCCTTGATCTTCACCTGAGCAGCTGGCCCTGGTGGCATGGGCATGAGTGAGCCATTCCTGAGTCCCAGAAAGTGGGAGAGCTGGGCCTAACTGGCTTTGGCATTTTGTGAGTTAGGTGAGACAGTGCTGGAGAGCTTGCCTGATGGAGTTGGTATGGAAGAGTTGGCAGGCTGACCACATCAGCTATCACTCAGGCCAAGATCCAAGGCTTTGAGTTGGCCCACCCAACATCTACCCCATTTGTAAACTGCTGGAGTGTGTGAAGGGGCTGTTCCAGTAGATCCAAAGCCATATGATTTCCATGACATAGGGCAACAACAGGATCTAAGAAGTGTAGCCGCCTGAGGCCAGGGACCAACTGGATTCTCCTGAAAGGGATGCTGGAAATGAAGAAAGGGACGGAGGAGAAGAAAAGATGATGCCAAGACAAAGTTCTCTGATCAAGGCTCCAAGCTTAATATTCAGCTCTCAATTTAAAGGGAAAAGCCCCACCAAAACCTTTTCTTGTTTCACCAGGTGATGGGTGGGGAACCCTGTGGAAATGGATGGAAAAACACATCGTTTGTCACTGCTGGAGATGGGTGGAGAAACCCATCCTTGGTCACTGCCAAAAATATCTCAAGGCAAGCTCAGCGGGCAGTTATTTTTCTAAGTTCCTGTAGCAGGCTGTATGTGCAGCCAAGATGGGTAACTCCACCTAGGTCTATTGTCCTGCAGCAGGTTGGGTTACTTTACCTAAGTCCTATTATTTGGTCTATTGTGGTAAACAAGGTTTTTCAGGCCTGCTCAAGGCTGGGGTATGGGCAGAAAGAAGAATCCCTGTGGAGATCCAGTACTGATAGTGTAGTAGAAACTGAAAAGGTTAAAATTTTTCATAAACTCCTAATAGGATGAGCAGAACCAAGAGTGCAGGTCAGCTTGATTGTGAGTTCTGTGTTTCAGGAACTTGGCTGACCACAAGACAGATGGTTGATTATGAGTAGGCTCTTTGAGAATAGCCTATACAAAAATGTTCCCCAAGACTATTCCTTGGACCCTGTCACAAACTAAATAATGGGCTGCCACTTTCCACAGGTACTCTCCAATAATCCTCCTTCACTCCCCCTGGGTTGTGGTTCCCCCCCCACACACACACACCGGTTGTGTTTTTTTTCCTTATGGTTTTTGCCTTTAAATTTTCTCTGCCTCCAAAGCCCCAGGGTCAGACCCCACTGCCCCTGCATGGGTCATGGGTCTTGACCTCAGCATGCTGATCAAAATATACCTCTTGCTGACTGCATCAAGCTCGGTGTCTTGTGAGTTATTGGGTGACTGCAAATTCCTGATGCTTGGATGAGGTCCTCCCTTCGTGGGGGCCTTACAAAACCAGAGGCGTCCAATGAGAGCAATGACTAGTTGCAGGAATTGTAGCATATTACAGCTGCTACAGATTGGTTTTCTTTTCTTTTTTTTTCTTTCTTTTGGGCAGGAGGTTGCCAGGGTGAAGGGAGGATAGGAAGGGATGTAAAGATGAGTGGGATTGGGGTTCTTAATGTGAAATTCAAAAAGTATCAATAAAAAGTTAATAAAATAAATAAAATAGGAAATATAATGTCTTCATATGGCCAGAAAGATGGCTTGGCATCTAGGACACTTGCTGCTAAGCCTGATGACTTCAATTCAATCCCCAGAAGCCATGTGATAGAAGGAGGGAGCTGACACCTATAAGTTGTCCTCTGACCTTCATACACATGTCATAGTATGTATGTAGATAACCATTCCCAAGTAAGTAAATAAATAAATAAAGTCCATGTAAACAAAAGCAAAGTGTTTTCATTATTGCAATTAAAAGACACAGATAAACTTTAAAATAGAAAGCAGCAAGAGCCTATCTATCACTCTCACCTTCAATATCACCTCAAAAAATGACTGCCACTATGGTTTTTTTTTTTTAGAAAATGTCTTGAGAATTGTAATATACGTTTTAAGACACATCCATGTAATGCTGTACTTGACACACACTGAGGTAATGTCTATGAATGAGGCTATGGCAAGACATTTCTGTACATGTGCACTGAACCACCTGCACCTGCACGAGTACACACCTGAACACATCATGCACCATCACATTCATGCAACCTCACACTGTGAGAACAAAATTTGAAAGCAGTATTGAAACAATAATAGAAACGCATGGTCAGCAAAAGACCACCTACAACATGATAAAAATAGTTACAATAACAATATCAAGACCCACCAAGGACAGGATGACCGAAAATAAAAAGACGTGTCCCAGACAAGTCCAAAGAAGCCTAAGTGAATAATGGGCCATCTGGTGTTGTTTTCCTCTTCCTCCCTTCTGGGAAGCCTGAGGTTTCATGGTCACAGAGACATGCAAGGACATGTCCAGACACATACAGAGACGTAGTTAAAAATAACTAGTCATCCTGCCAGTTCAACATCCTGCCAGTTCAAATGCCTACCTAAATTGCTGATATATGAAATATCCAATCATATGTAATCATGCCAAATTTTCCTACCCTCCCCAACCTCTACCCATAAATATCCCAAGTTTCCTGGGTTCTGGGTCAAATCCTCTATCTCCTGCGTGAGATATGTTTCAACCCAAGGGACCTCTCTATTAGACAGCTTCTGATGTTGCATCAAGAAGGTCTCTCCTGTGTCTTTGGGTGTGCGTTGATCCAGACTTGAGTGAGGGTCTCCCTTTGGGGGTCTTTCAACACTCACACACCTTTACACTCACACACCTGCACACTTATACACACTCACACTCACATACTTGTACACTCACTTCACAGATTTGCTAATCATATGAAGAGTTAGTTTGCTGAAAATGATCCCTAGAATTCACAAGGATATGAGCAAACCTCTGTTTCTGGTCCTCATGGTGTTTGATAGATTTTCTGACTATCCATTTTGCAACTGTCTACAGTTTTTCAACACTGCTTCTACATCACTTTTCTAATCTCTGTTTACTACTGTGGGGAGCCGAAAGAAGGTGGCTATCATCCTTGCAGCCATCTTGAGCCATATACCCTGACAAGAGATTTGATTACATTAGCCTACAACAGCTGAGCACACTCTGATAACATCTTGGTTTAGATGCCCAGGATCTTTCCTTGGGTGTGTGAAATTAAAGGTGTGTGACTTAAGGTGTGACTTAGAGATCAGATTTAGAGACAAGACCTAAGGGCATGACCTAAAGGCATGGCTTAGAAGTGAAACATATAAAAGGCAGAGGCAGACAGAAGAAAGGATCAGTACAACTTGGAGTACAACTTGGAACTAGGAATTAGGTTAGAGAGTACAACTTGGAGTACCACTTGGGGTTAGGTATTAGGTATTAGGTATTAGGTATTAGATATTAGGTATTAGGTATTAGGTATTAGGTATTAGGTATTAGGTATTAGGTATTAGGTATTAGGCACTTGGCACTTGGAAGAGAATGTGGAACTGGAAACTTGGAACTTGGAGGCACTAGGAACTAGGAACTAGGAACTAGGAACTCAAGACTTGGGACTTGGACTAAGAAGAGAGACTGAAGAATAAACGGGATTGAATCACACTCTGTCTGGTCTCCATTCCTCGTGTCTGTCCTCACTCTCTCTCTTGCTGAACCCACAGACCAGAGTAGCCTGGGGCAGTACGGGCTAACAAGTTAGTCCCCAAGGCTTTTTGGCAGTGCAGGTCCAACATTGACAGAATGGTCCAAGACATTTTGGCCCCCAAGTGTGAGGCAGAGTGGTTCTCCACATTTTTGGCCCTCAAATGTGGGGCAGCTCGGGCCACAACATTTTTGGTGCCCAATGTGGGGCAGCAAGAATGAGAGAGACCCAGTGAAGGACATTACTGGAAGAAGGATTTGCCAAAAATTCAGGAGTGAAAAGAAGGTGATCATTGCAGGAATCTGCCGTGTAGAGAAAGGTATAATGAAAATGGGGCAAGAAATAAGTCAGCCTGAACTCAACTCTCTGTTTTTGTTTTGTTGTTTGCTGCTCACATGTGTTAATTCTCTGCTTTTGTTTCATTGTTTGAATTCTATATTTTATGTTCAAAATAAAAAGAAACGTAAATTAGAATCTAAAATACAACCAAAGGTTGATGACAATTTGTCAGAGCCAGATTGTGCTAACCTAGAGGAAGAGGCAGCCGAACATTATGATCCTAAATGGCCCTCTTCCTGAGGACCCCCTCCCTATGCACCTCCGCCTCCAAATGCTCCTGCAATGGAGATGGTGGTTATAGATCCCAGATGGGAGTTACAGAAAAAAAAAATCTGTTGGAAAAAGAGTATCAGGACTTAATTAATCAACTACAAAAATCAAAAACAGGGAAGATATCTCAAGAGGTAAACTGTGAAAATCCCCCGGCTCCTTGTGTTCCTCAACCCAGAGTCCAAAGGCAGTTCCTGTCCCCTAGCTTAATATTAGCCACAGATCATCCAGAGAAGGGAAATGCTAAAGCCAGAAACAATCTGAGACCAGAAACAATCAAGGGGTTGCTTGGAGACATTACACAGGTTTTAATTTTCAAATTATTAAAGAATTAAAAAATGCAGTATCACAACACAGTGCCACTGCTCCCTTTACTCTTGCAATTTTAGAGTCTGTCACAGAGGAGTGGCTAACTCCTAGTGATTGGAATACATTAGTGAGACCAGTTCTTAGTGGTGGTGACTATCTTATTTGGAAATCAGAGTATCATGTAAAGAAACAGCTAGGAGAAACATTCATGCAGGCAATGGTTGGTCCTTTGATGCCTTAGTAGGAGAAGGGCAATTTGCTTCTAGTGATAACCTGATGCAATATGACCAAGGCTTATTTGCTCAAATTCAAAATGTAGCCATGAAGGCTTGGCATAAACTCCCAGCAAAGGGAGACCCTGATACATTCTTAACAGCAGTCAGACAAGGACCTGATGAACGATTTTCTGATTTTGTTCATTGATTAATGACAACAGCAGGGAGGATTTTTGGTAATGCAGAGGCAGGTGTAGATTATGTGAAACAACTTGCATATGACAATGCCAATCCTGCCTGTCAAGCAGCCATTAGACCCTACAGGAAAAAGACAGACCTTACTGGGTATATCAGACTCTGTTCTGTTGGGAGCTGACTTTTAGCAGAAAGCGGCTAGATTATCTTTGCAGCCATCTGGAACCATATACCCTGATAAGAGATTTGGTTTTCAATAGCCTACAACAGCTGAAGCACACTCTGATATCCCATATATTTTGTGTTGTTGTTTACTGCCCCCAGCTGCAAGGCACACATGGTAGCCATGCCTGCAAGGCATGCAGTTCACGTGCTGTCCACGTGCTACC
This sequence comes from Arvicanthis niloticus, assembly GCF_011762505.2. Classification (NCBI taxonomy): domain Eukaryota; kingdom Metazoa; phylum Chordata; class Mammalia; order Rodentia; family Muridae; genus Arvicanthis; species Arvicanthis niloticus. The sequence goes on along the minus strand of NC_047668.1, from coordinate 76,482,196 downwards.
CAGGCCATATATGCCTGTAAGGCACACTTGGTATCCAAGCCTGCAAGGCATGGTTCACTTGCTGTCCACACTATAGACACCTGTAAAGCTTACATCATATCAACACCTGCAAGGCATGTGGTATCCACATGCATACAAGGCACATGGCAAAAGCGTATAAATACCTCAGAATTCCCTTCAATAAAAGAGACTTGAGACTTGGTATGAGACTTGAGACTTGATCTCACTCCCTGTCTTGTCTCCATTCTTTGCATCTCCTGCCCCTGCAGCCCCACTCTCTCTCTCTTGACCAGAGCACTTAGCCCCAAAGCATTGAGGCAGAGTGCAAGTCCTCAATACTGTTCTGACATAGGTCCCTCTTACCAACAGGGCTTAGCTATGGTGGCTGCCATGCAAGGGCAATAAGTAAGAGATTTTTTGGCTAGTAGAAACCAAAAGGCCTGTTTTAAATGTGGCAAGCCTAGACAATTTGCAAGAGATTGTGAGGCAGAAAATGAGTTAGCCCAGAGACAGCCCAGAAAACAACCTGGGCTCTGCCCACTTTACAAACGTTGAAGGCATTGGGCTAGTAAATGTAGGTCCAAAAGAGACACACAAGGAAATACCCTTTCCCATAATCAAGGAAACAAGAACAAGGGCCTGCTCCAGGCCCTGAGCCAACGCAAGCCAAAACAGGCTTATGGAGCAGTCAGTTTCATACCAACAAACAACAATCCCTGTCTGAACTTAGTCAAGCAACACCAGGAAGTGCAGGACTAGACCTCAGTTCTGCCACACACACAGTATTAACCCCAGAAATGGGATCTCAGGCCTTACCCACTGGAGTGTTTGGACCACTCTATCCAAGTATGTTTGGTCTGATAGTGGGAAGAAGCAGTACTACTATGCAGGGACTACAAATTTTTCCTGGAGTAATAGACAATGATCATCAAGGTGAGATTAAGATAATGGCTCAGGCAATTCAGAATATAGTCACCATTCCTACAGGAAGGAGGCTATCTTAACTATTGTTACTTCCATTGTACCCTACTAATCATAAATATAAGAGTCCTAAAAGAGGGGATCAAGGCTTTGGTTCTTCTCATGCATATTGGGTACAGCCTATAGTTAAACAAAATCCTATGATGACACTATGGCTTGATGGAAAGGCATTCCAAGGCTTGGTTGACAGAGGAGCTGATGTGACTATCCTAAAACAAAGTGATTGGCCTGCCACCTGGCCTCGGACCCCAACCTTAACCAATCTAAGTGGTATTGGCCAAAGTCAAAATCCACAGCAAAGCTCTAAGGTGCTGACGTGGAAAGATAAAGAAGGTAATACAGGGAATATGCAACCATCTGTCATCCCAGGCCTTTCTATTAATCTCTGGGGCAGAGATCTGTTATCCCAGTTGGGATTGATTATGTGCAGCCCTAATAAAGTAATCATGGCTCAAATGGTAAACTCTGAACTTTCCCCAGGGAAAGGATTAGGAAAAAGTGAAAAAGGGATTACTCATCCTATTGAGGTTCATGGTAACACTGTAAGAAGAGAATTGGAGGCTACTGATTCAGCTGCACCCCTAGGGTGTTGTGTGGATACCATCACCTGGAAGGGGGACTTGCCCATCTGGGTGGATCAGTGGTCTCTAACCACTGAAAAATTACAAGCTGCTCAATTGCTAGTGCAGGAGCAATTACAGGCAGGACATTTAGAAGAGAATAACTCTCCCTGGAATATCCCAATATTTGTCATTAGGAAAAAGTCAGGAAAGTGGAGACTGTTGCAAGACCTGAGGGCTGTTAATGCAACCATGGTTAGGATGGGAGCCTTACAACCTGGGCTGCCCACACCGGTGCCATACCTTTAGGCTATTATAAAATAGTTACAGATTTAAAAGACTGTTTTTTTGTTTTTGTTTTTTTTTTTACTATCCTATTGCATCCTGACGACAGAAAGTGCTTTGCTTTCAGTGTTCCCACTATAAATTTTAGAGAACCTATGAAGAGATATCAATGGAAGGTCTTGCCTCAGGGTATGGCCAACAGTCCTACCCTGTGCCAAAAGTTTGTGGCTTCTGCCATAGAGGGTATTAGAACCATGTGGAAGCAAATCTATATGATTCATTTCATGGATGATATTTTAATAGCAGGAAAAGATGAAAAACAGGTACTCCAGTGCTTTGATGATCTTAGAACAGCTTTACAGGCTGCAGGATTACAAATAGCACCAGAAAAGGTACAATCACAAGATCCATATATTTATTTAGGATTGCAGATTAATGGTCCATTAATAGTAAGGCAACCTTTAGCGCAGATTCCCTTAAGACACTTAATGATTTTCAAAAATTATTGGGAGACATTAATTGGCTACAACCATATTTGAAACCATATTTGTTTTTACATTATTATCTTGACAGGGTTTCTTGAAGTAATTCTCATGTAGAATATTTAGGATCCTGAAGCTGCTTGTATTCCAAGGCTAATTCTCCCCCGCCCCCAACTGTTTGAACCAGAAGGTCTGCACAAATCTTCTGGGAACCTGCCCCTAGTTAATTCTGATTGGTAAATAAAGACACCAGCAGCCAATAGCTGGGGAGGATTGACATAGGCAGGGTTTTCATTTTCCTGGGCTTGAGACCACAAGGAGGGTAAATACCATGCCTTGAAGTACACAGGAGAGAGAGGCAGAATCCTCTGCTATTTCCACTCAGGGCAACTGATCATGTCAGCAGGACACATTATTTAAGGCTTCGTATTCAGCTGGATTAAGAAGAAACTCTTCTAGGACAGCTTGAGATGACATGAGCTTGACACTAGCCCTAGCATGTTCTCTTTTTATTCTATCTTTTTGCTACATGGGTAACTCTCTTCTGAAGCATGATAAAGAAGTCAACTTTCTGATAACTTTACTAGTTATCTGGAAACCCACATTATCCATGCCTTTAGTCTTAGGATCACCACCTTGACGGGTAAGAAACTGCAGAATGTTCTCTTCTCTGCTTGATGTCCTCCTTGTCTCTTATTGCTTTGGCTTGTGCACACAGGGATATAAAATCAAAGATTGTTTTCTTGTCATCAGCTTGGTTTCTTAGTCTGCATGAAAATCCACATCATACGCTTTGTTTCTGGAACTAGCACACTAGTTCCAGATGAATGAGTACTGCTCAACCTAAGACAGAAATATTTCACTCTGATTTGCAGAATTGATGAAATCATCTGAGTTTTTCTAAACACTGATTATAAAAGATAAAGATCAGCAACATCTTTTGAATTAGCACTGGGATGCAAACATCCATCACTGTGCAGCCAAGTGGAAAGCCATGAGCACTGCTGCATCTCCCCAGCTTCAGTCCGTAGAATAAGACCACCACCACCCAAGTGAAAGCATTCTTAACATTCAGTTAAACTGACCTCCTTTCCAGTATTCCATAATTGGATGTCACACTTCAGTTTGCTTTATAGTGGGTCAATTATGTTCTTACTCATTGTGTTTGGTAATTTCTAAAATAAATCAAAGCTTTTCCTTGTCTCTGCTTGAGAAGTCTCGGCAGGCATTTATTCTATATTTACAATATCTTTCAGGTTCTTATTCATCCAATTGAGCAAAATTCTTTTCATGTCATATCTCTTAGCAACTCCCAGCATCTTTCTCTTCCCACACAGGATGTGGCAATGCACGTGAAAAGCAAAAAACAAGTGAGCTCTTTTTTTTTCTTTTCATAGTTGGTATTTCTGGATATGCAATCCTAGGTAAATTTTATCATTTTCTGTATCCCCTGTCTTTTTCCCCCTCCTTCTCTTCTCTGTTCCTCCTTCTGCTTTCTCTTTCCTCTCTTCCCTCTTCCTCTCTAGAACAGCAAGGACTGGCCTTTAACTTTCAAGCTTTCTAGCCTTACCTCCAGAATAGTGAGATTATAGGCATACAGCAACTTTTTATGTGGACTTTGCTGCCCTTGAATGCACTGCCATTTCTTTGAAAGTGCTGGAATTAAAAGTATGTACTGCCACATCTGGCCTGAATTTATTCTTTTTTACATTTAATATTTTAATTTCTTTCTATGTTGTTTCAGAATATTTATTTATGTTATTTTCCTTAATGTTAAATTTTGTGTCCAATTTGATTCTTTTCTAACAGAAGAACAAAAATAACCATTTTAGCTCTAAATTACCTTTAGATTAATATTTAACTGCTAACCATTCTTTTCTATAGATACAAAAAAGTTCTTGAATACTTCTGATTATATTAACTAAAGGGAAATTTGCTTCGATTTTAAGTTGTTACTGTAACATCAGTTTCCTTTGACCCTAAGTTTTTAGCTTGTTTGCTTGACTCTCTTTTTTCTGAGGGTTTCCGTGGTATTTTGGATTCTCAGTTTCCCACTCTAAATGAAGAATGACTGAACCAAAGGCATACAGACTGGCACATGGAAGTCCCCAGACATTTCCCTTCATTTCTCAAAAACAAAACAAACAAACAAACAAACCCATAGTTCCTTTCTCCCCTACCAGTGAATATATTTCTGATGGCCCTCCTTTTTAAGGACCATTGCTGGATGGTACTGAGTTTAGTAGTCGGCTCTGAAGGTACTATTACAGGCTGGTAGTTTGGTAAAACTTCACACCAGTCTTCTACAGATGTCTTGTCACAGTCTCATTGGGAAAATGCTGGTTTTACCTGCTCATATACATGCATAATTATTTTTCTTTTTCTATTTGTTTTTCATTGTCCCACCAACTTTCACTCAGTTTATGCTCTTGAACATTTGATATCCATTCTCTTCTACCCAGAGTCAATATGCTGTTGAAATCGTCTTCATCACTTCTTGGTTACAGGTTTTCAAACACATTAATATTTATTCATTTGGTTCTTACAACAGACGTCTAGTAATATGTGTTCCATCAACTATTCTAAGCCCAAAATTCAGGATATAAATAATAAACTAATAAAGGAAAACAATCAAATCATTTGCAAAAAATTCAAAAGCAAGGAAGCACAATACCTAAATGTGTAAAGCACATGTCATTCAGTTATTAGAGCCCACAGTGGAAAGAACGAGTTTTCTTTTGATTCACAAACATGCACTGCGACAGACATTCTTGTGCCCACATTCACACCAGACACACACATACACACACAAACACACACACATACACACACACACAGATAAAGAGAGAGAGAGAGAGAGAGAGAGAGAGAGAGAGAGAGAGAGAGAGAGAGATTGAGAGAGAGAGAGAGAGAGAGAGAGAGAGAGAGAGAGAGAATTCAATAAATAATATTTTAAAGTTACTAGTTACTTGATAAACTGATTGGTCAGGTAGTCAACCATTTCTTTCACCAAGAATGGCTGCAGACCACAATAGATAAAATATGGATAGTGAGAACTATTTTATTTTTAGTCATAGAGAACATTCTACTTAATATCTAGTCAGTGTAAACTTGCTGAAGTTCCTGCCTGCTTTAAAGAAAAAAAAATTGTCAAAGAAGAAATTGTCTCAGATGTGTTCAGTGCTGCCTGCTGTGAGCTCAATACCCAACATTTTAAAACTAATCATGGACTGTATCCACTTTTTATATCCAATGTAGCTGGGAATTAATTTTATCACTTTGATTTTCTATTAAAATTTCATGATTCTTAATAATGTCAAAATATATTCCTTTACACTTCAGTGAATGTCACTAATTTTCAAGGAAATTGATACAGAATATTACAAGACAGTGCAGAGAAGATATGTTATCCTGTACGTTGGATTGTATGTACAATTTCTATCCCATTGGCTTTTGAGAGGCCAATCATCTGTAATTTAGCAGAGATTGTAGTGTTGGAGCTTTTTCCAGATTCCATTTCCCTTACTTTTGAGAGTGATTGTCTACTTGATAAAAACAATAAAAAGGAGAAGAAAAGTAAAGATATTTCCTGTGTTTTCTTAAATTCAAATGAGCAGATAATACTGCTTGATTGAGCCCTTCACCCAGCTCCTGATGGTTGTCAGTCAAAGGTCTCAAGACAATGTTGCTAAAAGAAAGCAGATTTGACTGTTTGAGCTTTGAATATCAGCTATCTTGTCCAAGTCTCCAGTTAATGTAATCATAAGCAGAACTCCACGGGCCTGCTAGATCAGTTCTGGCTTATGTTTGTTGACAATACAGTGTGTTCAAAAGCAAATGTGCCCTTGAAATTTCCATGTTGTTTTGTCTACATTGGGTGAGTGAACACACTACCTACATTTTCACATTCCCCCTCCTCTCTCTCTCTCTCTCTCTCTCTCTCTCTCTCTCTCTCTCTCTCTCTCTCTCTCCTCTCGTTTATCTCCCTTCCTCACACCCTTCTTCAGTTTAATTTTCATGTAATTTATAAATTTTTAGTGTGAAAAAAATCACCTTGCAAAAGAACCAAGCACAACTTGTGGTTAGTTCAGTGTGAGAGACTAGGTGGAGGGTTAGGCAACAATCTCTACATCTTCTTAATACTCTTCATGATTGATCTTCTTCCTTTTCTACTACTAGTCATTGCCACTGTAACTAGATTGTGGCTCTCCATTCACAAAAAGGAGTCCTTTCTGGATAATCACATACTCAGTCTCTTTATCTTCCACACAGGATGTGGCAAAACAGGTGAAAAGGAAAAAATATATATGATTTGAAATAAACGTGCAGATAAAAGAACCCTCAAACTCTGGAATGCGCCTGTGGCTAGTGATCCACGTGACCCAGTTTAGTTAATTAAGTCCAAGTTACTACCCTCTGAATCTAGTGTGCTGTGACACTTTTCAAAGCAGTAAGGGAGGCACATATGTTGGCCCCCTTTGTCTCTTTTCCCCTCTTCTTCCTACCCAGAGCAGAAAGGCAATGCTAGGAAGTTTGTCAGCAACTATGAGAATGAGAGCAAATGCCAAGTCAGAAGGAGAAACTATCTCAGCCCTAAGAGGCTAAGTAGGAGAAAAGCCAGGGTCTAGGTACTTATGAAACTAAAAAACAGAGTATATTCCTCCCTAAAGCTGACAGCAAGTTGAGCATATCAAAGTCAGTGAGCTACATCTGGATCCTATCTAACTTCTTTGCACTAAGGGGGTTTTGTTTTTGTTGGTCTCCTGCTGTTTAGCATCCACAAAACAGTCTCCCATACGGCATCCAGTTTTCTTGGGACCACTTAGTTCCTTAAGTTGAACAATCAGAGTAATCTTGTTCCTTCAAGGCACCAAGTACAGATACTGCAGCAGACAATTAAAGCATATCTTTACCCTGCCTTACAGGGCTGACAAGCTCACCCACAGAGCCCTTTAATTTCTGAATCATCTATCTGAGTCGCCTTCTGGATAAGGCAGGGAACTTCTGAAGAAGTGTCAAAACTTTCCACAAGAGGCTTAGTTGGTCCAAAGGACAAACAACAGACGCTCCAAATGCCAGTCTCTCCTTTTAATTAGAAGCACGTGATGGTAGCCACTTCTCTAGAACTGGCACCCGTCCTTTGTTTGACAACTCTCTCCTTTACAGGAAAATGTGTATTTGCTTTGTTTCTCTTCACTGGGAGATAGACTTCCTTCTACCTATATACTGACCAACAAGATAAATTCATGTGCACTTACATAATACCCCAAGCCATTATTGTCAGGCTGTTCATCTGGTAGAACTTTGCTATTTTTCTTGATGTAAAAGTAGTCATTAATTGTTTTGAAAAATAAGACTGGTTACCATATTAAAAATAATTAGTTCTGTGGCCTGAAGGGATGGTTCAGAGGTTAAATGCACTGGTTGCTATTCCAGAGCACTTGGGTTTGATTTCCAGCCTCCATATAACAGTTCATAATCATCTCTAACTCTAGATCTAGTGCATCCAATATCTTCTTTTGGTCTCTGAGAGCACTGGTCATACAAGTGGTACACCGATATACACATAGGCAAAACACTTACACACAAAAAAAGATGTTTCTAAAATAATTATTCTCATTCATACAAAATGTACTTAATAGGAAATAGGACTCTGTGATCTTTTTACTAGAGTAAATCTCTCCAGAGTTTGACCCAAGAACCAAACTAAGTAGGCCCTTGAATTTTGTCAACACTGTAGTGTTTGGTTTTGATTTTAATTTTACTTATGGTGTGATATGTGTATAGATTTGGGGTAGGAGGCATGTATGCACATGTGGAGTCTAGAAGAACAAATTTTAGTACTCAGCTTTCCTTTTTACAGCAGGATCCTGCATTGGTCACAGTTCTCTAGAATCTTAGAATTTATGGAATGAATCTTTTTATAATATATATGGATATATATATATATATATATTCACATGCAATATAGTTACTTTTTAGTATATTTATATATTTCCTTTCAAATAATGCCACTCTCTAAAGATGAAGTATTCAAATCTATAAGGCCATTCTTATTCAAACTACCACAGATAGTCATATCCAAATGGAGCCAAAAGGCTTAGGCAAAAAACCAAACAAACAAACAAAAACCAACAACAACAAAAACATTTTCATGTGTTACAGGGAATGACCTCAGACTGAGACTTTTGAACAGACTAGTGAAGTCTTACTGAATGAAGAGAAAGAAAGTCATAGGCATATATGTGGCAATATATAGGGGAATATGCAATATATATGATATATATGTATATATATACATATATACATATATATATATATATATATATATATATATATATATATATATATATATGTTTGTGTGTATGTGTATGTGTAGGAATTTATTGAAATGACTTACAGGCTGCAGTTTAACTAATTCAGAAATGAAGAAATGATCTCTTGTGAATGGAAAGTCCAAGAATCTAGTAGTTGTTCAGTCACATGACTCTGGATGTCTCAGCTTCCCTAAAATCTGTAATCCTGAAGAAGTAGGATCCAGTGCCAATGAAGAAGCAGATATGCTGGCAGAGTGGAGATTAGCAGGTGATAAATAAATGAACCCTTCCTCTTCCGTCATCCTTATATAGGCTTCCAGCCAATGGTATAGTCCAGATTAAACATGTGCCTCAAGATCTGGACCAAAAGTGTGTGTCATCTCACCTCATGACTCAGATCAAAAACCTGTGTCTTCCATCATCAAATCCTGAATCAAAAACATGTTATCCTCCAGTCTCAAGATCCTGAGCAGAGGTGTGCCCTTCATCATGCACTGTAGCTAAGTCCAGATACAGTCAAGTTGATTACTAAAAGTAGTCATCACAGACCCAGATATCAAACACAGGTATTCAATTCACTTAGCAAATACAATTATTCAATGATCTGTCTCTCTGGTCCCTAAGAAGGTAGATTTAGCAGACAGTATGTGTTAGGAATATTTTTGTCTGTTTTTTTTTTTTTTTTTTTTGTATATTTTAAAAAATGAAAATCTTTCCAATTATTATGCAATAATAGGATATGAAGTTTAGCTGCAGTTTGCCTCAGTTTATTAACATTACTTCACATTGAAATGGGTTCCTTAAATAAGATGAAGAGGTCTTATGAAAATAAGGCATGGTTATGTAAGCCAGTTCCTAAGAGATAGAGCTGTGAAGAATGAATCTACACTTACAAAGTTATCTAGCCTACTCATTAAAATAGCTGTCCTGGCAAATTTTTCAGTCAAAGATTTCTTTCATTTAATCTACACCATTTGAATTGATTTGATGTATGTGGTATTTTGTTATATTTCCTTATTTTCATTGGTTCTAAGAATCACCTCCTGCCCATAAATCCTTTTCTACTCGGTAAGACTACACTACTCTGTCTGCAGTCATACGATACAGAATTTTTTTTTTTGCTTGAGCTCTTTAGCTCCATTTGGATATGACTGTCTGTGGTAGTTTGGATAAGAATGGCCCCATAAGCTCATAGATTTGAATACTTTGTCCTCAGAGAGTGGCACTATTTGAAAAGATTAGGAAGTGTGGTCATATTGCAGGAAGTGGGTCACAAGGGGAGAGCCTTGAAGTTTCAAAAGCCCAAGCCAAACACAGAGTCACTCTCTTCCTTCTGCCTGTGGATCCAGATGTAGAATTCTTAACTACTTCCCCAATACCAGGTCAGACTGTATGCTGTTATGCTCTTTACCATGATGAAAATGAACCAAACCTCTGAAACTATAAGGAAACACCAATTAAGCAGTTTTTTTTTTAAAAATAAGAGTTGCTGTGGTCATGGTGTTTCTTCACCACAATAGAACAATGACTAAGACACTATCCCGCTTATTTCTTATGAGATTTTTTATTCTCTCCCCTCTACCACTGCTTCTAAATATGTCTTGCTTGTTTATTTCTCAAATGGACCACCATTCTGATTTTGCAAACCTGTTTCCACCACTTCTTTAAACTACTGTTATTCATCTTCAATGTATCTCCAACATATCCAATAGTATCTTTATAAAAGAATCCATGTATGCAAGGGAGAAACAACAGGCATTTCAACCAAATACTTCAAGCTAAAGCTGAGTAGTTTAAAATAGCTCAGTAAGTGGGAGAGTATACTTAGAACTCAATTTATTTTATTATCTCATCTTGTCTTTCAAAAGTATGTTTACTAAAAATGATTTAAGATGCAGGATTTATATAATAGGGTCTACCCTGCATTGGTGGGTGTTTGGCATTGGCAATACCAACAGTCCACAGTAGGCAGTATAATAGAACATTAATCAGAGAACTTCAATTTTAATTTCATTGTGCATGTAATAAATATCACCGTGAACCCATAGGTCAAAAAATAGCAATATATTATGGTAGATAAATTAGAATGAAAAAAGAAACTCTGGACAAGAAACACGTTGCTATGGTAACCTTAATGTTCACAAGCCACTTTTGAAGTCTCTGCAGTCTTGGTAGGCTTTTGGCATTTAACTTTCTTCTCAGCTTTTTATTTGAGAAAAATAAAATTCCCTTCACTGCTAAGCCCTAAAATGTGACAATGACAATCTGTTCCACAGTCTTCTGAGACCTGTGTTAATAATGTAGCATACTTATTGCCCCATGGTATAAAGACAACTTAATTGGGCTGGAGAGAGGAAAGAAACAGCAGCATGCCCTGGCTAGCTTAGAGTATTTCCTTCCATGGTAGATTCACCAGAAGGATTTGGAACAATTTTAGTTCCAGGTCACACAGCTTTGACAAAAAAGTAAAAAATAAAAATAAAATGGCTCTTTAAAACCAAGTGTAAGGGCATTCTGTGATGTTTTATTAGCACATCCCTAATTTCCATATTGTTTGAGAGATGAAAAAATGCAGACTAGTTCAACTAACAAATGAGTTAAAAATGTCAAGTCAAGCACAGAAACTTCTAAATTTGTAAATTGTACTTATCTTATTCCCTAAGAAACTCACATGTAACACAGCCACCTACTTGTCTGATAAACAGAGACTTAATGAGGCTTAATCAACATCTGCATTGTGAATTTTATCTACATGACTTATGCTGTTGAACCTCTTCATCCCTACCCACACACTTACTAATAAACCTCAGTAAGGGATGAGGTTTGTTTCTTCCTTACCCTGCTTACATTCCAGCGTTGAAGGTTTGGTAAGAGGAAACACACTCTTTTTGTACATGATTCCTTGATGAAACAACCTGCCACATACAAATGAGACCCTGTTCTCCCTCCCCATAGACTTCTAGAATTATTCTTAAAGCCATCAATGAACCGCTCCCCTTCTGCCATTAGAGCTGAGTGTAAGCCCTTTCCAAGAGCTTTCAGTTATGCAAGTTTTAGTAAGGCTGCATCATTTCTGGCTTGTTGCAGTTGGAATATACAGTGTGTGCTTTCTATTTGTTATGCTATGGCTGTTATATATGGAAACATTATGTAAGGGAATTAGGGCTCGCATGTTATTTTTAAGAAATGAATCCTAAATTTGAAAGTAACAAAGAGCAATAGTATGCTGCCTGTCTGTATTCACCAAGAGGAAACAAAATGAAAACTAGATTAGGAAAGCATGCATCTCTTTATTGAGTCCTTAGCCACATGAACTCTAAAGCTTTGCTTCAAATCACTTAAAGTGTGCCTCTTAAAATCTCCCTTGAGAAAATGTGCTGACACCTTTACACTAATGAACAACTCATTTATTTCCATAAAACAAGATACAAGTTACCCAGTGAGTTACACTGAATGCAGATAAAATGATTGACTACCAAATCACTTACCTTGTGGACTAATGTTGTCTCTAAGAAAGAATATTTGAATAGTTTGCTGCACACACACACACACACACACACACACACACACACACACACACACACATTGGATTCTTCCCTAAAGTGTTTGTCAACAGAACAAACCTTAATTTGTATTTCTATTAAAAATTAAATGCACCATTTAGATCCTAATAGGTTTTTTTTCTAAAAATCTAATTGCCTATAAATGTCGATTTACATTTATTGCTTAGAATAATGACTCCATCCATAAGAACATTCTTGTAGAACTAGCTCAAGGAACAGCTAAGCTTCTAATCAGTTGTCTAAGTCATTCTTAATTTTTACCACATTAAATATCTTTTTTTGGTTAGCACTTACCACAGGTAAAGTTTATAGAAGACCAGTTAAATCAGAAATTTTTGGGTGGGACAGGATGGCTCTGGGGTTAACCATGCTTTTGCTCTTTTAAAGGATTCCTATGTGGTTCCTAACACCCTGACAACAGTCTCACTACTGCCTGTATTCCAACTCCCTGGTATCTAACACCCTCTTCTAGCCTCTGAGAGCAACTTGCTTGCATTTGACATTTATTCACAAAGATCTGTACACTTAAATTAATAATAATAATAATAATAATAATAATAATAATAATAAAATAATAATATGTTTTAGTGTTAAGTATTGCAAGTAATGCTTCTTGTATTATATTTCTGGCCCACTTAAAGGTATGTATGTTTTATTTTGTCAGTTTATCTTGAGTTGTTATTTAAGTACTAAGTGTTAATTTATACCTCCTATATGTTCGTCATTTAATTGAAGTGAGAAATATTTCATGGATGTGTTTTATTTCTGTGTGTACATACCTACCATCAATCCTAGTTCATTAAAGATTATTTAGCCACTTGGTTTCTTAAATGAATATTCTAAAAATATAGGAAAAAGGCAAAAACCAAATTTAAAAAAGAATGTTTCTTACAAGCTAAATAGAAGGGAATCATTTTAAAATATATAGATGAAGATCACACGTTGACCCCTTGGGTCTGATTTTGATTGAGTGTCAACTTAGGCACCAAAATCTCCATCATTAAATGACTGCACTTGGCTCGAACCAGATATACCATGAAGATAGCAGCTCCTACTGCAAGCTTTCTCAGTGGGAAACAAATGACCAGCAAGCAGTTACCACTGCTATGGGTCCTCTCCATGTAACTGCTACAGCTCTGAGAAGACATGTTTTCCCAAAAGAAGGATTGCAGCTTTGAGGGAAAAGATCCTGGCAAATGAGAGCCTAAGAATACTATGAATTCATATTACACAACAGGCCTCACAAAAGATATTTATTGAGAAAGACATAGAGAATGGCTGTCTCTGATATGGCAAGAAGCAGCAAAGAACTGCGCTGGAGTCAATCTGCATATAGGGTTTTTTTGAGGGTAGAGGTTTCTAGGGTAGCCTGTGCTAGGTAGGATGTTGTGTTCTGATCTTGAGGCAAGCTCATGGATCAGTAGAATTTTAAGCTCTGGGATAGGTTGGTTTTCAAAACCTGGAAGTGAGCTCAGACTTTTTAACATACACTCTGAATAATCATATGAATACCATGTATATGACATTCTTGATTTCATGTTGCCTAAAAGATTGTTTCAACCACACCACTAGTTGGCTGTCATATTGCTTTAGGAGCTGGAGAGATGGCTCAGTGGTTAAGATCACTGACTGCTCTTCCAAAGTTTCTGAGTTCAATTCCCAGAAACCATATGTGGCTTACAACCATCTGTAATGGGCTCCAATGCCCTCTTCTGGTGTGTCTGGAGACAGCAACAGTGACAGTGTACTCACATATATAAAATAAATAAATCTTTTTTTTTATAAAAAAGTGCCTCTGTGCATTCAAGTGAAACAAGTCTGAATGGGTTATACTGACTGCTAAAAATGACATGTATTATCTAGCCGCACAGCAGTCAGCCATGCTCAGACATGCTTTAGATTCTCAAACTTCTTGGAAATATGTTAATGAGAAACTATATATAAAGCAGTTCAGAGATGAGAGATAAAGTAATTTTAAAAAGTCGATTGTCTTATACTCGTTTGAGCGACTTGTTATATTTCTTAAAATTTTTGTGGAGCCTTATAAAGCATTGATACAAACTTCAAGTGGAGACTCTGAAAAGAAAAAAAGACTTGTAAGTGCTCACCTGTGGTGGCTATGAAAACTCCTTTACAAACCCTTGGTTCCATGTAGCTGAAACATTGGGAATGCAGAAACATCATTGCTGGTACTGGGCTCAATTTCTTTCTTTCTTTCTTTCTTTCTTTCTTTCTTTCTTTTTTTTTTTTTTTTTTTTTTTTTTATATTCAATACAAGACCGCAGCCATGAGGTGGGGCCATGTACATTCCAAAGTGTATCTTCCCTCTTTCATTGACTTTCTCTAGGAACACATCACAAAAGTATGTGTTCTAAGTAATTCTAAATTTAGTCAAATTGACAATTAAAATTAAGTGTCAGAGTCCAGTATTGCTTATTGCAAAAAAAATCAATGAGATAAAGAATGTGAAATACTTTCAAAATTGCAATATATCTTAAAAGAATTCTTGAAATTCTACTCAAGGATGATCTAAAGAACTCTCATAAGGCAGTAAATGCAGTAGTACTTCACCAAGAGGCAGGAGTCATGTGAGCCTGATGTTATCATGTATCATGACCTCTTTACATCAATAAACATGACAAATAAGTGGTAGGTTTGACACATACCCTCTTTCTTCACAGTTGTGCTAATCTATATTATAGTTATTTCTTTTCTCTCCTGGAAAAGCTCCATAGATACATACTCATTAAACGAAAAGAGCAGAAGTCTAGTAGACTCATCCTTAAAAGAACTCCCACACTGTGGCCCTGGGGGAAATAAGCAGGGCAAAACAAAATTGCTTCCTCTATCTAAAGTTTCTGGTCTTGCTAAAAAGCCTAATTCCTGTCTCATTTCATACCACATTCAAGTCTGTTTTATTCTTTTTCCAATGTTCTACATTTCCCAAGGACTCCATTGCCTTGCCATTGTCTAAACTCCCTCTCAATGGACTATTTAATGTTTTTGCTGATTTGAAACAAATATCATATTGGATTCTTTTATTCCAGAGGAGGGAAACCTTGATCCCATAAGTAATTTCCTTAGTCATTTAATTTGATCTGGGAATTACTGTGTTTTGGGTAGTAGTTGGATCATAAGATCTGAGCTTATTATTTGAGAATATAAATTTGTTTATGAGCTACCTGGTAGTGAGTAGCACTTCTGCCCCTTGTTAAGTTGATGTAACCAAGTCAACATCAGGTGTATACAAGCATCTTTCATTTTGTCACATCTACACAAAAAGACTCTTGAAAAGATAATATGTAATAATGATAGCAAGAAGATGGTATTATTGAGGAATAGGTAAAGAAATGTTCTTTTTCCAAAATGAAAATGGCTTATGTGCAAAAGGAATGAAACTAAATGATGAGTGGACTCCAGGAACAGAAAGCATGTTTGATAACATGGTCACATCGAGACATACCTAAAGCATGCTGAGGAAAATGTTGCTTACCTTGTCATGTCCACATTCTAATAAATGCACACTCTTTAAAAAATGGAACTAGTTGGATTTTAACAAAATTTAAAAAAAATAAAAAACTGAACCAAGCAAAAACCTCTCTAATTTAATATTCTCATTTTTTAAAAGACAATATTTTTAAATCATTTAGATGATTTCTTTTTTTCTGTGTTTATAAATGTTAATTCTTATTCTCTGACTTATATATTTAGATACTACTTCTTGATGCCATTTACTAATTAACTGCCTTCAATAAACTTTACATATTAAGTTATCTTTCTATAAATAAAAACCTTTCCTAGATGTGAAAAAATTTTCATTGTGCATACAATGACATTTTTGGTTCTCTTACACTGCTCTTTACATTAAACTCAATACTTTACTAGAAACTAGAGGAAGCATAAAATATAAACCCATGACAAAATAATAAAATAGATTATTATTTAATGATAAAAAATAAATAAAACAAATAAATGACTTGTACACATAACTACACAAGTAGACTGCAGTGCATTTTCACAGCCTACAAAGTGCATTAGCTTTGGTTGAGCCTCATATGATACTGAGGATAATACAAGACTCTAGGGCCAACACTGACCATTGGCTGTGATTTGTGGGTTGTGATAGCATCACCTAGTAGAACAGAGAGGAAATTGGGGTATTGATGGTACTGTTGTAGAACATGTGTTGTTTACAGAACAACATGCATTTTGATGTAAGCATGTTTGTAAAATTAAAACATATAAGCTATACCTTAATATAAAACATAGTGTTCAATACACTAATTTATTGCTTAATACTTTACATGCTCCACATTTTTCTTAATGCCCTAACATTTCTTTCAAGCAGAAAAAGACAAACAAAAAAAAAATCTCACCCCCAAAACAAACCAACAAACTTCACAAAATTTGGAAGGGGTCTCACTCACTCTTATCTTCCATATTCTTGCTTGCTATAGACTGACCTTTACCCTGGTCTGATACATGATTACTCTCTAGGATTTATGTGCAGATATATCCTGAGTTGGATACTTTGTCTAAGGACTCCAGTGCCTTCCCTTTCAATTTTTATTGTGTTTCTGTTTACCGAAGGACAGTTATATCCAAAATAAACATTTATTTCCTATTAACTTATATTAAATACATACATATCAATGAAAAAGGTCAGAGATGGAACAAATTAGACACACTTAAATGGGATTCTAAACAAGTAAACAGAGTAATTGTTTCAGATGTTAATAAAATTATTTTACCTCTCTCAAAACACAAAATTGTTCAGTTCATTGAAAGGCACAGGAAGGCAGCTGGGGAAGAAAGCAGAAAAGCATCTCATCTCATAACCCACTATTGGATGAAACAATGAAAGATCATCATACATCTGTAGGGAAACAAAAAGGATCTTGCAAATCATTTCTATGTGCATAAGCCTTTGGTGTCAAATGTAGAACCTTTCTCTGCTTTATGAGAAAAATATTTAAATCCCCCAGGCTTTTGCCTTCTTACCTAGAACACAATGACACTGGCACCACCTTTCTATCTTCTTTCTGTTCCTTAAGGCCCATGTCCTTTCTATCTCTTCAGTTCTAAATAAAATTAACCTCTGGTTTGTTTGCCTCACATTAACATTATTTAGAGCTATGTAGCCAACATACTACATAAAACTCAATGAAGATATAGAAACATTAAATTTTGTCTCCCATTAATGTTCAATTTTCTTCCATTATTTATACGAAAAGAGAACAAACAAAAACAATCAGCAATAACAAAATAACACATTTACTACTTCAAATGAGTCCTTTTCATTCAAGAAATTAACTTTTTCTTCTTTGACTTTCTTTCATAGGCTCTCAGCATTCCCCAGATCTTGCTCCTCCACAACTGCCATTTTTAAACAACTGTATGGAACTGAAGAATGAAAAATTATAAAAATCATTTTATAGAATATATATATATATATATATATATATATATATATATATATATATATATATATGCTTTTTAAGTTCTTTTAGGGACATGGAAAATTTTCTCTGAAACAAGCCAGGCCAGTTTCAGGAAATGGCTGTAAAGAATGAAAGTCATTCAGGTGGCGAAACACAATGACAGGGCTGTGACTCTATGGCTGGAACAAGTGAGAAATAAAGAAATAGTTAATAAATAGTTGGTAAATGACAGGGTAGGGCACAGTGACATGGTAAAACCACATTTTTTTGAGAAGAATGAATGTACTTAGTAATTTCCATGGATATTAACCATTCAGGGTGGGTTTCTCTGGAATGTTTCACTATTCTTATGTTATGTATCCTTGGCAACCCCTCACACCCCCTTCCCACTCCCCTGGTTTGTGGTTTACCCCTTTAAAAAACCTCCTCAGATTGACTGGCTTTGTCAAACTCTACTCCTGCGTGAGTGTGCAGTTTGACCGATGGCTGCCAGCTCTCTTCCCTAATAAACCTTTGCTGATTGCATCCAGGTACAGTGTCTTGGAGTTTGTGGGTGGTTGAGACTTCCCGAGACTTGAGTAAGGGTCTCCCGAGTTTGGGGGTCTTCAGAAGTTCTTAAAAGAACATGAATCTATTTTAGTCTAGCTTTCCAACTACAGTTATAGCTGAAGAAGGCAGAGTTATTACATACAGATAAACAAGGAGGCAGAATTTCTCAAGAATAGCTGGATCAAAAAGGAGAGTTTAGCTAATCTGGATAGGAGCAGACTCTGTAGGGAATTGTCTTCAGGATCTCTCTCTGACAGGAGAAAGATATGTGAACATATTCTTTACATATTATCAGCATCTGCACATTGACTAGATCTTTGCCATCTTTCTGATGGGGACATGGCTTTGACATTCCTATGGGGCTAATGAATTTTGGATTTTGACATGGCCATGTGCCCGAGCCAACCCCATGAAATTACCTGCTGTTCTGGAAAAACCTAGTTAGTTAAAGTACAAGGTTAAGAAAGGATGTTCACAGTCTCAGGCCCCAGGAACTTAAAGAATGTCTGGTATTTCGTGGAAGCTGGTTACAATAGTGGGGTGGTCTTAGGCAATGAGGATACAATAGTGGGTTAGCCTTAAGCAATGATCCTTGCCTAAACTTCCCATTTTGCTGTCTTTATAATCTGTTGCCTGAAATTAACATTTGAGCACTTAATCAGACTTTCAGACTTGCACTTCTTCTTTGTGTCTATTGTCCTTTCATTTGTCTGCCCTCCCACCCCAGGTCCTCATTGAATTCCCTGAGGGTCTGGGCAATTGGTGCCCAAAGTTTTGGGGCTTGGGTACAGGAGACCTGACAAACTTTGCTTCCACATGGCCACCTATATTATAGCTGCTTCACCGTGAATGGGAGAGATGAGCAGCATTGTGATCACCACAGAGCCACCCACCTGTGAGATTGATCTGTTTAAGGTAAGATAGAGCGACACATTTATCGGACAAGCATTAAAGAAGCATTATTTATTTTTAGAGTTTTAAGGAGTCCCTGAAGACACGAGGAATGCAGGTTTAGAAAAAAGATCTTAAAAAATTCTTTGACATCATTGGGGATGTTTATTTATGGTTTTCCCAAAAGGGAACTATTGATGAGAAAGAGGAGAAAAAAGGCTATGTCAGAGCTCTCCTATGAGCATGAGAAAAGCAGGAGACATCCTGCTTCTCTCTGGCTCCTACTGGAGAACTCCTTAGTTCTGCTTTCTCTGTCTGTTGTCTGTCCTTGGTGCAACAATCTGTCCATGTGTGTCAATTGTCTGTCTTTGTTTGAATGATTGTTGTTCTATGATTCATGTTCAAAAAGAAAAAAAAATGGTTAAAACTTTACCTGCTAGCTATCCACCCATTGGTTTAGTTTAACTTGTTTAATAGGCAGTCTTAATGTGTATAGTTGCCCTGAACCTGTAAGTAGGGGTCAATCTCAACTGGAGAAGCTTTTCCAGGAGCTGACTATCTGCATAAGCTGCTCTTAAAGGGGTCAGCAGCTTTTGGCTTCTATGATAAGGAAGTTGATAGTTGTTTTTCCTAGAAAAATCTCTGTGACAGTGTTTATTGGGTTCAACAAGTGACAAAGTGCTTTTCTCTTGAAATTACAGCTAGAAAAAGTAAGAAAATTTTGTTTGGATAAAATGTATAAGATGTACATCTACTTCATTTTTATTTCTGACTGGTTTTAAAAGTATAAATATGTTCTGCATGTCTTGGTTATAGATTATTGGCCTATAAGTTATTAGGTATGATTAAAAATTTGCAACTTTGGTAGCAGAAAGCTGGCTTAAAACTGGTAACTCAGGGTTGGAGTCATTCAGAAACCAGATGTATAAAGGATAGGATTTAACACAATGTTTATTTAATGAGATATTAAAAGCTGCACTATCATGCATTCATATATAAGAACTGGCAGCCAAACTTTGTAAGATGAAAGTAATGTACTTGGTGTTAGTTTTAGGAAAAAAAGGGGATTGTTTGCATGTTAAAATTTTGTTTTGTTTCCAAAAATTATGGATATACTCTAATATTACAAAAAGAAACTTAAAAATATAGTTAAACTGTCAATGTTCCATTGGCTGCAGTTGATAGTTCAATTATGAGCTTGGGATTTTTGACTCACTCATGTTTATGGTTGAGAAGTGGATTGAGCAGGTAGAGATGATTGCAAAAGTAATAAAAGAGTTAAAAACAATTGTAGCAAAGTACAGCCCTGCTGCCACTTTTACAGCTTTATTAGATACAGTAGTAGCGACAACTTTAGCCACACAAGATTGAAAAAGAAATCCCAGTGGGTGTTTTATCTGGGATCAAACAAGGCCCTGATGAACAGTTTCTTGAATTTGTGAATAGGCTGCTAAAAGTGGCTGGTAGAAATTTTAGAGACCCTTAGGCAGGAGTTCCTCTTGTTACACAATTGGCTTATGAGAATGGTAACTACAGTCCAAGCCATGCTTTCATAGTGCTAAGGTAATAAGAAATGCTCTACGTATGGGGGCATAGGTCATTTTAGGAAAGACTGTTGAAAAAATAGAGGCATAGACAGACAGCAGAATCACACCCCTGGAATCTGTCCTCAGTGCAGGAAGGATAATCCTTGGGTCAGGCCTCAGGAAATAAGCCCAGATTAAGAACATTTATATTTATGTTCAGACAGTGCTCAGAGTGGGCTCAGCAGAAGCTTGTGTGACATTCCTTTTGTCTTGGTCATCCTGACCAGCCCCTAAAATGGTGTGTTTTAGAAATTGTTTATTACATTGCTTCCTCCCTGAGGTGGAAAGGTCAGCCTCAGACACAAAGACATTCACAACAAACAGCTTATGGAGCAGGAGTTATAGATAATGATTATGGTGGATAAATTAAAATTATGACTGCTTCCTCCATGACATTATATCTGTACCTGGTAATAAAAGAATTGCTCAAAGAGAGGAGAAGATTGGCCTTCAACTTGGCCTTTATCTGATACTTTCACTCAGCTACAAGCTATTGGTTATTCAATTAATCCAAAACAAAGTTCAAACTTAAGATATATGAATCTTGTGGGGCATTACACCTTAACTTGCCTACTCCAGCTGCCATTCCAGAAAATAAATACAGAATTATTATAGATTTAGAAGATTGTTTTTATACCATTCCTTTACATCCTGGTGAAGGTGGGCAGTTTGCATTCAGTGAGTTTGCTTGTAATTTTTGAGAGTCCATGAAGCAATATCATTGGAAAGGTTTGTCTCAAGGAATGACTAATAGTCATATATATATATATATATATATATATATATATATATATATATATTAAAGCAAATATATATATTTGCTTTAATACAAGTTAAGAGTTTAAATATTTCAGTGTATATTATTTATTGTATGGTATTTTATTAGCTGATCTCTCTGAAGGAGTTTTACTGCAAGCCTTTGCTCTCATACAATAAGCTTTAAAATTTTGGAGAGTTCTTGTTGCTCCAGAAAAGATTCAAAGGCAATATCTTTTCAATATTTGGGACCTCAGTTATATCCTAAGCAGATTGTGGCACAGAAAATTCCAATAAGAAAAGATAGTTGGAGCTGTAGCGCTGGCTCACCCATTAAAGGTTAGGCTCACAACTATCTGTAATGGGATCTAGTGCCCTCTTCTGGAAGAAAAAAAGGTTTACTTTTAATAATTTTCAAAAGTTGTTAAGGGATATTAATTTGCTAAGATCTCACCTTAAGCTCACCACAAGAAGGCTTAAGCCACTTTTTGATGTTCTTTAGGGAGACTCCAATCCTTCCTCCCCACCTCCACCCTCTGTTTCTTGACCCCTGCAGCTACATGTAGGAAAGGCCATCTAAGAACATGGAGTTTCCATTATCTCTTATGAATGGTGTCTCTTATGAGACACCATTCTTCTCCTATTTGTTATCTGTGCCACCTCGAATACACCTAAAGGTATGTTTTGGCAATGTGGCCCTCTTCTTTGGGTTCACCTTTCAACTCCACCCCGCCCCCCCAACCAAAGTACTCACCCCTTATATCTCCTTGGTTGCTAAGCTTATTCTTTTGGGACGTGAATGAGTCGCCAGGTTTTTGTTGAATATCCTGATAAGATAATTGTTTCATATTCTAAAAAATCAACCAGAATGGTTCATGCGAACCACAGATGAGTCGTTGCTTGATAGTGGTAGGAGCAAGTGATAGCGTGCTCCTCCTTTAGGGAATAATTAATAATCATTATCCTGCTGATAAACTGCTTCAATTTGCTAAGATTCATCCCTTTATTTTCTCAAAGTTTACTTACCCTCAACCAATATTAAATGCTTGCTTGATGTTTACTGATGGTTCCTCCAATGAAATGGTGGCTTGTGTTATAGATGGACAGACTACCCTTATTTGTTCCCCTTTAAATCAGCCCAACTTGTAGAGCTTTTTGCAGTAATAAAAGTGTTCCAATTATTAAAGGGTCACCCCTTTAATTTATATACTGACAGTGCCTATATTGCTCACTCTGTTCCCATTCTTGAGATGATCCATTATGTTATTCCCTCCACAAATGCTGCCTCTCTTCTTTCTCAGCTTCAAAAATTGATTGCCTCTAGATGCCACCCCTTTTTTGTTGGACATCTCTGTGCTCATTTCAATTTCCCTGGCCCTCTTTCTAGACTAAATGCCTATGCAGATGCTGCCACTTGCTTGACCTTACTGGTGTTGATAGGGTCTGTAGAACAGGCCCATAAGAGTCATGCCTTACATTATTTAAATGCTCAGACCCTTAGCCTACTTTTTAAGATCACTCATGAATAGGCATGCCAGATTGTTAAACAATGACCCTCCTGTGTCACACTTTTGGCCACTTCCCACCTGTGCGTTAACCCCAGAGGTTTGGTTCCAAATGAAATATGGCAAATGGATGTCCCACATATTCTTAAATTTGGCAATCTTAAATATCTTCATGTTACCATAGACACTTTTAGTAGATTTATTTTTGCTACTTTACATAGTGGAGAGGCTCCCAAAAATGTTATAGCCAGTGTTTTAAATTGTCTCTCCATCATGGATAAGCCTAAAATTATTAAGACTAATAATGGTCCTGGCTACACAGGAAAAAAATTTCAAGAATTTTGCCACCAGTTACAAATCAGACATATTACTGGCATTCTTAATAATCCTCAAGAACAGGGCATTGTTGAACATGCCCACTAGACTATCAAAAACACTTTACATAAGTTAAAGAAGGGGGAGTTATACCCCCCAGAAGGGCTATCCTATAAATGCTCTCCATCATGCCTTGTTTGTTCTCAATTTTCTAAATCTGGATGCTCATGGCAAATCTGCTGCTGATTGTCTCTGGCACCCTGAGACTAATAAAAATTATACCACAGTAATGTGGAAGGGTCCTCTTACCTTTAAATGGAATAGCCTGGATCCAGTTCTCGTATGGGGCTGAGGATCGATCGATATGTCTGTTTGGTACCAAGAAAGGTGTACCTAGATGGCTGCCAGGAAGATTAGTGAAACAAATAGATACCCCTCCTTAGTCAGTGATTGCTGGTTGTGCTTTGCACTCAGAGCCTCCTGGCCCCTGGTGGTTCCCTTGTTTTATGATTCCCTGAACTCTTATTTAAAAAATAATTGCAGTTAATTAAGACTTTTAAAAGTGATGCCCATTGGTTTTAATATATCTGCATGCTTTTGGAACCCTTTTAAAAATAATTCCTTTGATGTAGCTCTTGGGTTGGAAACCTCATGCAGTCATTTCATTAATACTTTTGATCCCATATGTTTAGACAAAGGAAAAGTTTGTGTGTGTGTGTGTGTGTGTGTGTGTGTGTGTGTGTGTGTGTGTGTGTAGATAATATGCCTTATTCTTTTCTCCCTGTGAAGTGGACCAGATCCTGCTCTCCTGAAATAGTTTTTGTTGAAATTATTTCTGGGGATCAACCTGTTTTTTGCTCAGCTTTGATACATTTTTTTTTTAAGGCATAAAAGAGCTATTCAATTTATTCCCTTCTTGATTGGGCTTGGGATCTCTGGGACACTTGCCACCGGCTCAGCTGGCATTGGAATGACTAGGGACACTTATAACAAGTTGTCCCAACAATGGAATATGTCAATATGTATTATCAGTCGGTCAGAGACCTACAAGATCAGGTATACACTCTGGCAGAAGTGGTCCTACAAAATAGACGTGGCCTTGATTTACTAACCACAGACAAAGAAGGTATCTGCTTAGTTTTATAGGAAAAGTGCTGCTTTTACACAAACAAATCTAAAATCATTCAAGACTGGATCCAAAAACATCAGGAGGAATTGAAAAAGAGGCATCAAGAGCTTCTTAATAACCCCCATATGGAGCAGTTGGGTTGGGATCTTGCCTTACCTTCTCCTTATTCTTGGACTAGTAGTTGGTCTGCTAGTATTGTTATCATTAGGACATTTTCTCTTTAATAGACTTATGGGCTTTATAAAATGACAAATTGACTCCATGGCATCTAAACCTCTACAAGTGCATTATTATGAACTTGATCTGGCTGACGGAGGACTGGCTGAGCCTTTTAATGACATATCTCCTTTAGGAGCTGCATAGAACTCAGACCTGTGCACGTTGGTTCAGCATGGCACAGACACAACGTAGGTACCTGACAGGGCTGCGAGGCTGAACACTTCAGGGGGAGGACCTTATAGTAGTCTGCTTCTCAGTCCCCTGAGAAGCAAACCTGATTGTATAGAGGTTGGTGTTGACTTCTTGTGTCTCAGAAAGTGGTTGACTGGGACCCCTGAAATCCTATGCAACCCATGAGACAAACAACCCTTTCCTCCCCAAAAAGACACTATTACAAATGATACTGGGAGGATCAGCTACATACTTCCCCCCTCTGGTTAATGTCCACATGTTTATTGATGAAATCTCCTAATGTCCACCTTTGATTGCCAGCCTTATTAAATATTGTTAAAAGGGATGATATGCTAGGAGCCAAACCCATGAAATTACCTGCTGTTCTGGAAAAACCTAGTCAGTTAAAGTACAAGGTTAAGAAAGGATGTTCACAGTCTCAGGCCCCAGGAACTTAAAGAATGTCTGGTATTTCCTGGAAGCTGGTTACAATAGTGGGGTGGTCTTAGGCAATGAGGATACAATAGTGGGTTAGCCTTAAGCAATGATCCTTGCCTAAACTTCCCATTTTGCTATGTCTTTATTATCTGTTGCCTGAAATTAACATTTGAGCACTTGATCAGACTTTCAGACTTGTGCTTCTTTGTGTCTCTTGTCCTTTCATTTGTCTGCCCCCTTTTCCCCCTCCACCGTCCCAGCTCCTCATTGAATTCCCCAAGGGTAGGGCAGCCATGTCCTTCACTTACTCAAAGATTCCTCTACTCCACAGTAAGAAAAATAGAAATGGTGAGTGTTCCTCATTGAAGATTTCTAAATGTTGAGGTAGAATGTGCTGAATAAATTATATATATATATATATATATATATATATATATATATATATAGTCAATGTCATTGCAATTTCTTTTGTTGCTCACTGCAAATAGTATTAAACCACATTGCATGTAATGTTTTATTTTGAGTAAGACACAAGAGAATTTCAAAGCAGAGTGAGCAGGTGAACAGAATATGATGGATGGTTTTATATCCACCATGAGTGGTGGCAGAGAGGCTGAAAGAACATCTTCATTAATGACTGCTTCATCTCACAGTCTCAGGCATTTTTATTTTACTACCAAAGATTACCCTGAATGGAAATCAGCCTAAAGATTTCTCTGCAACTGCAGACAGCACTTTGTACAATCATACAGTATGAGAATCATCTGGAGTCTTCGGCAATATCTACCTGAATATGCCTTGTCAAGACGGCAGAAGGCAATATTCTAGCTGTGCTGTTGTGCTGTTTTCTTAAAATGAAATTTAGTAGTTCATGTTATAACTCAAGAAGGCTTAGTGACTGTACACATGTGACTCTTCCTTAAGGTATACTCAGCTTGAATGTTCTGTGGAATTGGTTTGTTCTTTTAAAAATGGTTTTTTACCATTTATCATCCTATCTTCCAGGTTTATATTATGTTTGAATATCTATACTTAGAAAAAACATTAGACATCAGAAATGCCATTACATTTTCCGTCTTTTATTTATGTTAGCAGTAACCATTCTTTTTTTTAATTTAATAGCTGCTAAGTGGTAAAGTGTATGACTGTCAAATATCTATTGAATATGGCTTTCCATGTAGTAATATTACATATTAGTAATGCGGTAGATGGATGTACTGGGAGTGTTCTTTACTTTTAGTTTTTCTTTCTTTTCTCTCAGCATTCGCACTTCAGTTTTATTCTTGTGGGAGGTACACAGGATGAACACCACACTGAGGAATAGGGCTTCTATCATATTCTTATGTTGGCAAATCTTCACAGAATGTTGATGGGATTTGACAGAAGCAAATTTTCTCAGGTGTTTCTGGAAAAAATGATGATTGGTGTAGTCTCTAAATAGAAACAGCAGATTAGAATTTTAGAAGAAAGCTATTGGCAGCTTAAATTATAGCAGGGCATCCTCTTTTTATTTGTTATTTATTTATATTTCAAATATTGTCTCCCTTCTCAGTCTCCCTTCTGCAAACCCCATCCCTCCCCCTCTCCCCTTTGCCTCTAAGAGGGTGGTCCCCTACCCACCTGCCCAGTCCTACCTCACCCCTCTAACATCCTCCTATGCTGGGACATCAAGCCTTCACAGGACCAAGGTCCTTCCCTTCCATTGATGCAAGATAAGGCCATTCTCTGCTACATATGCAGCTGGAGCCATGGACCCATCCATGTGTACTCTTTGGTTGGTGGTTTAGTCCTTGGGAGCTTTGAGAGGTCTAGTTAATAGAGCATACATAATCAGATTAACAGGCAAAACACTACTGAAGACCATAGGGAAACATTAAAAAAGGGAAGTTCACGTTATTTATAATGGCTTAAAACCTACACAAAAGTTAAAAGTTCTTATTAGAAAAAATAGATCCTGGTGTATGTCTATAGAAAATGTGAAGTCTCAGAAACCTAACCCTCAATTGCTAATTGCTTTTTCTTGTGCACATTATCAAACTGCTCTAACTTGTTACCCTTTTCTATAAAGCAAGGAACTATGACTTGCCTCACAAGAGTTTTGTAAGACACCTTATTTGATGAGGAATGTGAAAAATCAGCACCTTGCCTTCCTGTGATGGCTATTCTTGGTGTCAATATGACTACATCTGGAAATAACAAAAACCCCAAAATAGAGGTCTCAACTGTTCAGGATTTTTGTCTAATTTGAAGTAGAAAGATCTATTTCTAGGCCACAGCTTTGAGGTAGAAAGACATGACTTTACACCAGATCTTTAATTTAGATCTAATCTAGGCCACACCTTCTGCTTGAAGTCTATGTGAGGCCATGAAAGGCAGCTTTTGCTCTTGGCTTGCTTGCTCTCATCTCATTAGCATTAGAACCAGACTACCCTGAAGACCAGCTGAGACAATCAGCCTCATTCAGTGAGCAACTACTAGATTTGTGGGCTTTTACTTCATAGCCAGCCATTGTTAAATTATATGTTTTTTTCATATGTAGATAGATAGATAGATAGATAGATAGATAGATAGATAGATAGATAGATAGATAATTTGGTTCTATGACATTTATAAACTAGAGAACCCTAAATAATACACCTTCGCTTCTAATGATTGTTTTTCTTAAAAAAAAGAAAAAGAAAAAAATAGAAAACATGAAAATGGGGACATTTGAAGAGGATTCAGAAAGGCAATCACTTACATGTAACATGAAACTCAAAAGGATATTGTATAGGGTAATGGTTGTCTATAAGAGCCATCATGGGATGGGAGGGAACTTGGATATTGGATGAAAAGAATCAACAGAAACACTTTTTAAATACCACAATAAAATAGAATACTGTACTTACTAATTTAAAACCTAAAACTTAAGAAGAAGGAATAGGAGGTATTAGGGAAGCAAGAAACAAGAATACAGGAGGAAAATAATTCGACACGGGCAACCTATCCGGGGAAGAGTAGATATCCAGGAGCTTAACAACTGATAGCTTTAGCACAGCACTTAGAAGACTGACCTTTCCATGCCAGATCAGAGCATCTTAGTCAAATGTCTTGGAAATATCATTATTCTTCCATTTAGCGAGTTTCCATACACCATTTGTGCACACTACCTGTGCCAAGTCAGCCAAGCTTTTTTCTGAGACCTCAGTCAGGTGAAGTGGTTCTTTGTTTTAATCTTTAAAGGTGTAGGGTTATTAATGACCGAAATATTTGAAGGAATGCTACTTTGGACATCGTTTAAATTAGACAGCCTGACAGTTATGTTCTCTAAAATTTGCCATCAAGAAACCTATCCAGAATAAAGTCTTACCATGATGAAAACCTGGACAGACCACTGGAAATCACAATATTCTGAGCTGTTCACCTCAGCTCAGAGCACAGTTCTTTTCAAAGAAGGCATAGAGCTTGAAGCTGACAACTATCAGAGGACTTTGGTTCAGGTTACTTTCTGCCTTCCTCTTCACTTCATTAAGAAGAAAAGTGAAGCACAACATCTATTGTGGTCAGCATCTTCTAACTCTGGGTAATAATGCATTTGCTAAAAAGAAAACTACTTCCTTACTTATTTAAAACTGCTGACTCATTCCCTCCATTGTCATGATGTTGTCTCTCTTGCATTTTCCATTTCTGAAACTTTCTTCTTCTGGAACATACATCATCATTGTTATTATTGATGGTGCTGGGGATCTTAGGGATTTCCACTTTACCTCTTAGCCACAGCCACTATGCCCACAAACCTGATGTTTTACATTTTAAACAGGATCTTTCTATGGCAGCTAGGTTGGCCTTTAACTCTTAATATTGCCACCTTTTTTTCTCAAACCCTGTTTTTACAGTTGTGTATCACAATGTTTGGCCTTAACTGGCTCAAGCTATTTTAGTTCATACATACTCTTTGAAGAAAATGGTGGAATGGTCTAGGCTTAAACTCTGTCTTATTAATGTATGTTCTGGTTGTTTAATGGATTCTGCTTCACAATCGATATTTGTGAAATACAGTAAATGGCATATGCATCAGAATGTTTATTAAATGCTAATTCTTAAATTCTATCCAACTACTTACATCATGTTCTGATTTGCAAAGGATGATGCTTGAGACTCTCCCATTTTTTTTCTTCTTCTTTTTTTTTTTTTTTTTTTTTTTTTTTTTTTGGTTTTTCGAGACAGGGTTTCTCTGTGTATTCTCTGTGTAGCCCTGGCTGTCCTGGAACTCACTCTGTAGACCAGGCTGGCCTCGAACTCAGAAATCCACCTGCCTCTGCCTCCCAAGTGCTGAGATTAAAGGCGTGTGCCACCACTGCCCGGCAAGACTCTCCCATTTTTCAATGAAGAGTATTCCTCTCTGCTTTCTTGACAACCTGGCTAAGTACATCTCTAATGAGCTGGAAGGAATTCCAAGTGTTTTCATTAGTCACTGACAAGAAGTATGTAAGGATGTGTGAGATCTTGTGTTATCTGGGAGCTGGGTCACTAGAAACATTCTTAACAGTAATCCAGAATTTGGACTTTGATGAATGTCCAAAATTTCAGAGACACCAAAGGAGTAACGTGCACACCAAAAACAATTTTCCATTGCCCTTGCCTACTGATTGAGTTAATTGGATAAAAAAGGACTCAGTGTTCCATAAGAAGCAAATAAACAAGATTCTAATTATAACTTTTCTTAATAGGCTGATTAAACATAAATTTTGTGGTCCATTCATGTGTAACAGTCAAGAATGAGTGAATCTTCACAGCCTCAATTTTGCTTAATTCCTATTAGTGGCTACAATTGGAAATATGTCAACACCTTAGGAGCTCATCCCTGCAGTATCCAGATTTATCTGCTCACCCAGGAAGTGAGGCTGACCACCTAGAAGGGGATGGGTGGAAAGCATAATGTTAGATTTCTCAGAGCTATTTTCTATTAGTGGTGACAAATGGAAAAGGAAGGGTGGAGGTATTTAGGTTGAAATGAAACTTAAAGGACATGATTTGGTCAGGTCTAGTAGCCATATCTATAATCCCTTACTTATGAACACGAGACAGAGGGATCCAGAGTTTCGGGCCATCCTGGGCTACACATATAACAGTGAAAAGCACAAACAAAAGATAAATTTAGTTCTTCAATAGTTTAGACATGGTTCCTTTCCTGTGTTCCAGAGCCACATGTGGAAAATAGTACTGGAACAGGCAGAAAACCAAACACATTTTTACCATTCTGGACAAAGTTTGAAATAGCATTTTGGTCATTTCTAAGTCAATATGCGTCTTTTTAAAGACTAGGATGAACTATATATTTATTTATCATTTATTTAACTGATTGAATAAAATACAACAAGAAAGAATTGTTTTTAAGCTCATGAAGTAAGAATCAGCACTCTCTCCATAAAAGAAAGCAGAGCAGAGGACATAACTCTAATGAACTCTTTGATATCTGATAATCAAAACAGGGCCTGGAAGTATCCTCCAACTCCCCTGTGTGAGTGTGTGTGTGTGTGAGTGTAGGTGTGTGTGTGTGTGTGTGTGTGTGTGTGTGTGTGTGTGTCTGTGTGTGTGTCTGTGTATGTACATGTGTGTGTGTGTGTGAATGTGTATCACTTTACTTTTCATTGTTTTCTCCATGGTTATCTGTGTAATCCCTACCTGCAATTTCCCCCACCAGCATTCCATTTTTTTCTGTTTTCTGAACCTGAACTCTATTCTTCTCTTAACATTTTGTTACTGAGCTCTATTTTTCTTTGAATTATTTTCTAACCTTATGCCATAGGTGATTATACTCTTAAATCTTTATGTATAATCTATTAACTATCATCACTTCCTAAAAATAATTCAGTTAGTTCAGAAACCCATTGGGTAGTGGAAGAAACAGGAACATAAAATGTATGCAGACAAATTGAATTGTAGTGTGTTGGTTCAAAGAATTCCAGGGGATCATAGTACGTTGAGTGGTCAGAAATCTTATCTGCAGATACATGTTCAGAAATTAGTTATAATGCAGAAATGAAAGAGGAAGAGGGGGGGAGGGAGGGAGAAAGAATGATTTTCTCAGAGACAATGGACTAGTAAGATCAAAGCAGTAGTTGATAAGAACTGACAGAGATAAAGCTGTGGAGGTGGCAACCAGGCAGATTATAAAAAATGCAAAGGTAGCTAAGGGGTAACCTTTTATAGTTTACATATCAATGTAAAGTTGAATTTTATTTTTTAAAAATTAGATACTCTGTTTCCTATGTACTTTGGGTAAGAAAACACAAAGTATTAAATATTATCATAAAGCTTAAAATGCACACACATTATTAAATATACAAATATTGATATATAACCTATGTGCCTTTATATACTCAGCATGTTAAACATATTCCATAATTTCAATATCATCTCTTAATTATCAATTAGCTCAGACTCTGTATTTTGAAAAGATTTATACAATTCTAATATTCAAGTCCCTGTGTTGAGAATTCAGGTCTAGATTTTTCTATGGCTAGTTGAGCAAAATAAAGTTATCTTGAGTATTATAAACATAATTATAATCATTTTCTATGTAAGTATCAAGTATATAAATATTGAAATATTGTTAAAAAACTGATATGTCGTAAGAATTTTAAATGGCATCGGAAGGTAAAAGGGTTTCTTTTTTATATTTAAAAT